>NC_081778.1:7089460-7410460 GCF_963082965.1 Carassius carassius
GAGCGTACTATTTAAAGTTAAAGTGTTCGAGTCATGAAAAGTTAATAAGTTTAACGCATGATCCGTTATATGCTACCATTCCTTTCGGGAGACCGCGGTGGTTTGGTCTTCTATAAACTCGTTTAAATACTCTCGCTCCAGGCCTACAAATACAAAACAGTTGGAGTCAAGACCGTACACAGGAGGAAAAAAAGAAGTTTTTTTTTGTTTGTTTTTTGCCGTTGTATCTGTCGTATTGGTTTATATTCAGCTGGGCGATGCGGTAGCACCTGAAGTTTGTTAGTTGTCGGTGATGGCGCTGAAGAGGTGTGTGTCCATGTGTGAGACTGTGTGTCGTGTGTGAGGGATTTGTTGAAGGTTTGAGTTGAGCCCATTGCGCAGAACGACCGCTAGGATGTAGCAGGACACAATTCACCACAGCCCGTCATTTGATGCTCATGACTGCATGGAACTGACCTAATAAAATCGCTCAATAGGCTATATAAATTATTATTAATAGACACATACATATAGCCTATGAATATGAGCACAGAAATTATTATTATTATTTGATGGTAAATAAGCGACATAGGCTAATTATAACCTTAAATCGATTAAAATAACAACAACAATAATAATAATAATAGGCTAATAATAATAAAACACACACAAAGAGAGAAAGAGAGAGAGAGAAACACTTAAAGAACAAATGTATCGTGTTTATATGAGCTTAACATTAATTATTATAATTTGTTTTCTTATTACCCCCCCCCCCCCATTTGTTTATTGCATAATTATTGCAATGTATTTGTCGTATCTGTTTGATCCTGATTTTAATTTCATACGGAATATAATTTAATATAATACAAAATCCTTACAATGTATTTGACTTGTATGATGCCCCCTGTTATTTGTGTATAGGATAACGTTTTCTTATAAGCGAATTTTTTCTTCTCTACTCCATCACCTCTACAAAAGTTATGTCCAAAAAGATCTTAAATCTTCTATTAATGTATGCAGAAGACAAAATCAACCATTGATTGCAAGAGTAGTATAGCTCAGGTCCTGTATCGATCGGCGTGTCCTGCTATAGAGAGAGATAAGAAATACTCAAATACTCAAATACTCTTTACTGCAATACCATTTCTTTTGACCTATCTGCTCGCTACATACTTATGATGAATAGCCGAAGCAGCTAAGTCCTTTATTACGAAAGTATTCCCTCGATGAAAAATCAATTCTTTATAACTAACTTGAAACACAGAACCCAAAAATGCCCCCTTTGCGTTCATCAGCAATATGAATAGCCGTTTATAAGATATGTTTTAATATCTCTTTTACTATCTGTATCCGAGAGATGATGATGGAACCAGACAATTAAAAAGATAAACAAAAATGTTCATTAATTCAATATAAAACACTCTCAGGTTAGTTTTATTACGTAAACACTAGTTTTTTAAAGGGTAATACAAATCAGTTAACAAAATAGTTTCATATTTGATAAAGAGGCTAAATAGCGTGCCGAATTGCAGAAATTATTTAAATAGTGTGTTCTTATTGTAAAGCTCAGACAGACGAGGGCTAGAACGGGGAGGGTCAGTTCAGCGGTTTAGAAGACTGCAAATGTGATTTAACGAATCCGCTTAAAGATTCACGAACTTTTATTAAATGCAAAGCACCGATACTGTGAAGTTTATTTTGTCCATTTATCCTTTAAATCTCGAGCGATAGATCAGATCAGTCAAACTCAGGAGTAAAACTGAATGCAGTAGCTACTGAACCGCGACGTGAATCATAGCGACACTTTCCAGGTAAATGTTTAGCCTACTGAATTCATATATATATATATATATATATATATATATATATATATATATATATATATATTGACGATTATATTGACGCATTGACGGTTGTTATAGACATGTTATTCTGGCTCATGTTCTGCACTTCATGAATGCGAAAATGTAAAACTATCACATTAGTTCCATTTAAGGTTCTTCTTGTGCCAGCTGAGCAGCTTCATTGCTTTATTCAAATTACAAAATGTAAGAAATACAAAATCTGTATGACACATTATTATTATTATTATTTATTCTGTATGACAATAGTTTTCTCTTTGTGTCTGTGAAATATATTATGCATTAATTTTGTGGTCACTTATCTTTTTTTTAATTGTAAATGCCAAATTAGCTAGTTTTAAGCTCGCATGTATGAGAGAGAGAGGGGGGGGGGTAGGGGGGGGGGGTTAAGGAAATAGAAGTGGAAGATGATTCTTTGGGGCCCTTGACCACATTCAGCTAAATTTGAATTGAATGTTAGAACTCTGATAATGAAGGATGTAACGCAACATGCAGCTCACAAACAGCATAGCTTTAATGTGTTGTCAGGTTTGTAACTAATTCTAATTAATTAATCGTATACCAGTGTTTGAAGACATTAAATGAAATATTTTCATCAAAATTTAGAAAGAATTTAAAATATTACAGTCTGGCTTTAAGAATACATATAATGTTATATTATATTATATTATGTTATATTATAATATTAATTTATCTAATTATCTTGAGAATCATCATAAAGGAGAAGATAACAGTAAAATGTCATTGGACTGCATGAGGCAAACCTAATTGAAACAAATAGAATTGACCACCTGAATTCTCACTGTGATTGAATTAGCAGCTGGGGTGTAATTGGCCTTTGTGCAGAAACTACAGCTTATTATTGAGAAAAAAAATGTGTTTGGGTGTGTGGTGAGTGGAGGAGAGTGAGATCAGAGAAAGATCAGAGACATGTGAGCATGGCATGATGGTACAGGTTAGTTCAGTGTCTGCATCGAAAAGGAAATCATGCTGGATGCTGTGTAGTACTGTGGAAAATGCTAGGCTCATCATCTATGCATGAGATCAGTCTGTGCATCTTAACTTATTTAAACTAATTTCTTTAGAGGTACAACAAATTATTTAAAAATAAAGTAAAAAGTAAGGATAATTTTTAGGTTTAATTATTAAATTATTCAAACAATTAAAATTAAATTAAATTCATACTGCTTTATTGGCATGACATACTTAGGTACATATTGCGAAAAGCTTTGTACGTAAACTAGCAAAACAAATAAACAAAAACATAAAACACATCTATATATATTTATATAAACACATTAATGGAACTAATAATGCAAATGTGTTTACTCATTACCTCTTAGTTTGTAGCATTTATAAATATGACATGCCTCTAAAAAGGAAGTAGGTTATTCACTAAGTAATATTTTTTAAATTTGTCATTTTCATGCAGAGACTGGAACTCAGAAATAATCTGTTGTATTTGACTGCAGTAAGTCTCTTAAGGACATGCATTTGTCACAGTGTAAGAGGAAGTGTTCCCCTTCTTAACTGCCCCTAATGTACATTCATTACAGATCCGCTGTAACCACATCTTCTTACAGTATGTCATCCTCTTTCTATGGCCTGCTGGTGATAACTAAATCTGTACTTAGTCAATAAATATATGTGTGTTATATTCCTGCCTGAGATGAGATAGTCAGCCAGACTGTAGTCTGTTTAGTCTCAAATAACATTGAAGATGAGTTTGTAAACAACCAAATGAAACAACTACAGCAGTTATAAACGTTATGACATCACTCTCCTCATATCAATGAGAAATCAAAACGTTGCAGGTCAGTTCATGTCATTCACTTCTGCTTTTAAATGCAGTATGCATTTGTTATATATCAGTGAAGTTAATATCAGTGGTATTCTGAAATTAGGAGACAAAATCCACAAAATAATAATTATTTATTTATTTTTATTTTTACAAATATAATTTCATAATCCAGTCCCATTTTCTTGGTTAAATAAACATTACAATAATAATCTCATCAAGTTAGTGTTTTTAAGCATTTTACATTCCAAAACATCTCAAGGCAGTAACAATTTAAACAATATATTTAATTTGTGAACTTTGGTTCAGCTATTCTTTTTAATAGTTAACTATTAAAGATAATTTTTCGGTCACAGACACACATATTTACTTTTATCACACATACTTACAGTATTTTACCAAGCTGATTATGCACTAAAAACTCCCACAGATCAAGTTTCAAGCAATTTTAAGTCTTATTTTTTGACGTAACAAAGTGGTTATATTTAAATGTATTAGTTGTTTACTTACTTTCTTAAATTAGTCTTCCCATTAACACCATTATATTGTTCATTCAGACTGATTCATGAATGCGCACATGAACACAATTGTGACCGTGGACAAAAAAAACAGTCTTAAGTCATGGGGATATATTTTTAGCAACAGCCAAAAAAAACATGGTATGGCTCAAAATGATTGATTTTTCTTTTATGCCAAAAATCAGAATCCGAATCAGAATGAACTTTATTGCCAGGTATGTTTACACTTAATTTGTTTTCGTGACAGAAGCTTCCGCAGTGCTAAAGAATGACAGTGGCAGAACAAAAAACACATAATAAAATAAAATAAAAAAATACAAATAAGTAGGTAAGGAATAACAATATACAAATTGACAATTGTAGTTCAGGTATATAGCAATAGGCTGTTTATAAATCATTAGGATATTAAGTAAAGATCATGTTCCATGAAGATTTTTTTTCGTAAATTTCCTACTGTAAATATATCAAACCTTAATTTTTGATTAGTAATATGCATTGTTAAGAATTCATTTGGACAATTCAAAGTTAATTTTCTCAGTATTTTAATTTTTTTGCACCCTCAGATCCCAGATTTTTAATTAGTTGTATCTCGGCCAAATATCATATCCTATCATAACAAACCATACATCAATGGAAAGCTTATTTATTCTTCTTTCAGATTATGTATAAATCTCAATTTCAAAAATTTGACACTTAAGACGCAATTAAACACATGAACCATTCACAGCCAAACAAAACCTGTCATATACGGTCATATCGGGATGGATTTTTCTTATCCAATATTTTGAGGAGACACTGCCTCCCTTGCCTACTCAGAGGAAACACCCCTGATAATATATATATATATATATATATATATATATATATATATATAAATCACCCCCTCACTGAAATGAGGATTTGTCAGATTTAGCAAGCTTTTGAAACAGTTTTGTTCCTAAACTATATTACATGTTAATCTAATTCATCCTTCATTCAGTCCACAAAAGAAAGGAATCAATCAATCATTCAATTAATTAATCAATCAGTCAATCAAATGATGAATCTATGTAAGGCAAACATGAAATCGAGGAAAGATGTGTGAGAGAAACATTTTGTCTCATATGTGTTCATTGCAATATTTATTTTTAAAATGAGATCAGATTGAATAATGCTTTACTGCTTATAGTAGTTCTCTGTCCAATGGTTAAAATGATGTCTGGATAATATTTGCATCTTGTGTTTGAAAACTATATTAAACCTACAATAAAATTATTTGTAAAACAAAAATAATAATAATAATAATAATAATAAAAAATTATGTAATAACATTAGCAATAACAATTAAGTTATTACCCAATAGTTCATGTGATAATCACTATTTGAAAGCTGTGTATATATCTATAAATTCAATACTTCTGTGCCAATTATTAAATACCGGTAGTTTGAATCATAGATACGATTGAGCTAATATACAATGCATTTTTGTATTTGATGAAATAATGTACTGCTGCTGCTTAATATGGAGTTACATCTCTCTCTGTAATCACTGTGTTTCTTTATATACTGTGTGTTGAGTACAGTGAGGACAGGTTAGTTGGCCACTGGTAAAAACTGGTCATTGTCGTCTACAATAGTTTATTTGGTGAAGCTGTATGACAAAATCATATTTAAAAGTAAAAGTATGTTACACTGTCTCTCAAATAATATGAGACCAAAAGCATTATGCATAATAATTATAAAGGAATTAAATTTAGTTTAAAGCCCCACATGAAATCTCAAATACTCAATTATGTTTATTGCATTATTATTATTATTATTGCACCGTCCTTTATGTAACAATTTTATGTAGCCAGAGAGAAAAAAAAAATAAGCCCACTAAACCTGATAAGGGAAAGACAGAGAGTGGGTGAAAAGACAGACTGAACATGGTAAAGCACTGTGAATGACAGGCAGCTGTGGAGACAGGGTTGTTAGTTTATGTAGGCAGAGGTTGACTTGAAATTTTTGATCACCTTAATTCAGTAAATTCAGCATGAACTCTCTCCCGTTCCAGTGCTTTTATCAAGACCTCGTGTGCCTGTATTGCTTTTTTTTTTGTGCCCAGGATAGAAGATGGGGAAGGCGTGAATGAGGAACTTTCCTCAGATTGCTGCTATTCTCCAGTTTATTGCATGCTGTCACTGGTAGTTTCAGCTGATGTCCAGTACAGCAGTGCTGCTCAGGCCAGTAAAGTAGCTGCCTAACAATGGACAACAGAAAAAGATACATGCACGCACGCACACACACACACACATACAGAGAGAGAGAGATAGAGCAGTCTCTGGTAATATTTTATTTTACGTCACGAATTTACAATAATGTGAACTGCGTTTTGGAAATGTTAATGAAAAAAGTGAACCATTGAAAATGAGAAAATGAATTCACTCTGATAAGAGCTACCACACAGCAAATTCTAATCTTGAAGATAAGACTCATTTGCTGTCCTTATAGTAATAATTTCAGAACGTAAGGAAAAACGTAAAATACGTAAAAAATATATAAATATAAAGCTTTACAGTTGCATTTGAGTCTTAAATGTTTAAAAGCATATTTCAATGGTCTACATTTTCTTTCTATTATCTATTTGATTAGAAATGTGTGGTAGCAGAGAGAGAGAGAGAGAGAGAGAGAGAGAAAGAGAGAGGAGAAAAAGGTTACCAACAGTCTGATAAAAGATGTCTCCAAAACACTAATTAAAATTGACTACCCCCACAAATGCAGCACAACATGTTATCTCTGGCTAATTCATTTAGAGCCACTATCTCAGTTTGAGCATTTACCTTTAATCGTTAGTGCTTTAGTGCTCAAAAATGCTCTCTGCTTTTATTTCATTTTCCACACTTTCCTCCTCATTGTCTCTTAGGGACCTCAAAATGACAATACGTTTTTCTTCACTCTGTCTCGTCAAAAGAGGATGCTAATCAAATCAAGTCAGCTAATGTTTTTATTCCTGAAGTGCTCTCCATGCCACATCTACAAGATGTTTGGAAAATGTACTGTGGCTCATATAAGTAACATTTTCTAATCATTAGCACAAGACATAAGCATTAGCTCCAACAGGGCAATTTGAGTAAAGCTTCATACAACTGCATATGCACAGTCTCTGAATTTAAAAGAAGAAGAAGAAAAAGAAAAACCGCTGAAATTTTAATTGATATTACCCTGTCAAACACACAAAAAATAATTGACAGGCAAACAGAGAACAAAATGAGCATAATTTGATTTGAAAACAATTGATTTAGTATGTTGTATGAATTATGTTGTTTATGCCTCATGAAGTATGACTCAAACATACAGATGACAATAAGGCAAATATTAAGCAATGCCATTTTTGAAGTGGTTCAGTATTTTAATCTGAGAAGCACTCAAATTTACATAAACAAACAGAAGTAAATACACAATTTTTAGAAAACGAGTTTAATAAAAGCATTACACAAAACATATTTTTTTTTTATGTACTCTCATGAATGCACAGGAGAATTGAGAACAAGATTTTCGCCAGATAATAAATTCAGTTTGTGTTTGTTTTCAAAGAAGGTCATATGGCTTGAGTAAATGATACCTGAATCTTCAATTTTGAGTGAACAGTCCCTTTAATACTAGACTATACTAGTATGATGTAATTGTACCCCTTTCTGCAATGAGAGGACATACTGTTATCAGCAAGAAAGGAATGTGCTAATCTTTATTTTATTACTATAGTGACAAAACAAATATGAAAATGTTGGATTTGCTACACAGGTATGATTCTCACTGACTGCTGTGTTTGTGAATCAGATTCAGAAAGAGCTTTATTGCCAAGTATGCTTGCGCCTACAAGGAATTTGTTTTAGTGACATAAGCTTCCAGTACACGGAGACAACAACACACAGACAAAAAAAAAAATAAATAAAAAAAATTATTAGGCAAATAAATAAGTGTATAAACAATTGTGCTAAAATGATAATAGAATAGGATTGAGTAAGATGCAGGGATGTACTAGGATGGAGGGGTAACAGATAAATATAAGAAAATTGCACATTTTTATTGCATAAGTGGGGAACATTTAACTGTTCATGAGGTAGATTGCCTGGGGGAAGAAACTGTTCTTGTGCCTGACTTATATATATATGCTTCTCACAGAGAAATAAATATCGGATGTGAACAAAATGAATTAAATGGGTTAGTTCAGGCTATCAGTGTACTCCTGTAAGATCTTAAAGATGAAGACAGGTCAATCACTGTCCTTAAGGCTGTTTTGTGTCATTTATTGTCATTTCTCCATGGTTATAATTTTAGAAGAAAAGTTTAGTGGATGGTGCATTTGACAGTGTCTTGCCTGAACATGTATGTCTGATGCTCGGACATTCAACTTCCTGCTGTCTGTCAATGTGCCGGCATACTCATGTGATCTTTCTTTACATCACTGCAAAGGCCCGACTGCCTCTTCGCTTATACCTAGTCTTTGGTACGATTAAAACAAATTGACCAGATGATCTTAAAGTCCTGAAGGGCTTATACACTTGTAAAAGATCTGATAAATAAGATGGTGCCAACCCATTTAGAGACTTATAAACAAAGATTAATCAATCCTAAAGTTGACTGGAATCCAGCCCAGTGATGACAGAATAGGGCATTTATGCTCCCACTAACGAGTCCCTATCAGAGTCTTGTAGGTGCACTTTTATTTAAAAAAAAAAGTAAAATAGCACAGACATATTAGTCTTCTGGAAAAGCAGTTGTAAATTTATATTGATCAATTCAATTCAAGAATGTAAGCAGCGGTTTTTGCCGACAGCTTTTCTGGCATTTTGCCCTGCACACTCACCCAAAGCAAACCCATTGCTTAACTCACTGCTCACAGTGTTTAATGTTTCCCCCACAAGTTTCAAAGTGGTCCAAAAAAACATCTGAAGGATCCTCAAATGCAAACTGTGTGTTTTGCTTCTTTCATTCACTCATCCATCCATTCATTCATTTGTCTTCATGAATAAGAGATAAGAGAAATGTTAATTGATATTCAAGGTTTATGGGATTTTTTGTAAAGCTTCAAGTCTGTAATAACACTACATGTTGGATTTGTGTTTGTCCATTGAAACATACACAACTAAGACTATTCAATAAACTCCTTTTTTATTATCATTACTTTGTTTCCTGTTTCTACTCTCCTCTGGCTTTACCCAGTCAACTTCTTGGCTGATAGAAGACAGTTAACACAGTTTTGGGTTCCAGACTACATTTACATTTACATTTAATCATTTAGCAGATGTTTTTATCCAAAGCAACTTACAAATGAGAACAATAGAAGCAATCAGACCAACAAGAGAACAACAACAGTATACAAGTGCCATGACAAGTCTCATGGCATTGGTTGGTTTTTGTATTTTATTTTATTTATTTTATTATTATTATTTTTTAAAAATATGATAGACAAGAAAAGAAAAGGTAAGTGCTAGTATTAGTGGGTTACGCACTGGCGAAAAAGATGAGTCTTTATATGTTTTTTTAAAAGAAAAATAGTAAACACTCGAATTGAGTAAATACGAATTGAGATCGGAAGGTCATTTTTTGTTTATTTAGATAGGGACAGAGACAAATAACACAGATAAACTTTGACAGTCATCTGATGCATGTATCATAATGTTTTTAGCTAAAGCTAAATTTACAACACTTGTCCCTAGCAGGGCTTTTTAGATAAAAAACTGTTTAACATTAACATTAATAAAAGAACGGGAAAGAAAAAAGATAAAAATGTAACACAATGGAAAATAATAAAGTAGGACTAAAAGTATACAGAAAGGGCAAAGTCAAAAGACTAAATATGAGAGCAACATTGTTCCTGAATTAACCACAATTTGATGTTTTTTTTTTTTTTGAAGGTGGCTATTGTCGGGATGCATTTCAGATGATCTGGCAGAGCATTCCATAATTGTGCACCTTTCACTGAAACAGCAACCTGGGCAAATGATGTTCTACTAAAAGGGATGTTACAATTGACTTTAGAAGCAAATCTGGTGGATCTAGTACTTTGCTGTCTTGTTATTATTTTGCAAAGCGGTCATGGAGCAGCATCACTTAAGCATTTGAAGACCAGTTTAACCAGATGTAGAGAAATAAAATTAACAAGACTTAAAATCTTATATTTACTTTGAATTTGGCAGTGATGGTACCTTATCCTCTTCTTGTCCAGAACTTTCAAGGCTCGGTTGTAAAGATACTCTTGGTTTTGACTGATTACTGATGAGCTTGGGACCATGTGGTTTAGCCATAAGATATTTGTGAAAGAATCATAGAATTTAAGAAAAATAAAAGCACGGTCAAGAGTCAGACAGTTTCTTATCATCATAAAAAAGCTCAAATTAGCCCTAGTGGTTTTACAGATTTTCTTGATATGACTTCAACTGATAATCTATATTTATTCCAAGACTTCATTTCAGGTTCTTGTTGAATAAGTTCTCTATTAATTTTTATGTTCAAAAGTTGTGTTAGAGGTAATTTCTGAATATAAAAAAGCAGACAGTTTGTTTTTTTAGTATTTAAAGTTAAACAAGATGAATCCAGCCAAGATGATATTCTTTTCTAAATTAGCATTAAGTTTGTCAGCCACAGAGATACATGTATCAGCAGATGCATACACCACTGTGTCATCTGCATACATCAGCAGACCTTTATCTGGACAAACTACATCCGGTAAGTCATTAATATATAGACTGAAGAGTATGGGTCCCAAGACCGTGCCATGAGGAATACCCGTTTTAATTTTAAGACGAGTGGATCTCACACTATTAATCACAACACAGTGTTCACTGCCCTTTAAATATGATTCAAACCAGGACAATGTTTTTTTGGATAAATTGAACTTAGCTAATTTTTTAATTAATATGTTGCGATTTACTGTATCGGATGCTTTTTTTTAAAATCTAGAAACACAGCACCAGCTACATTTGTGTGATTGATACATACAAGTGATTGTTTGATATTTTCATTTAACAAACAGATTGCGGATTCTGAGGAATGGTTGTGCCTGAATCCAAATTGCAGAAGACTCAGATACTGGTTTGTCTCAAGATAGTGCATGAGTTGTTCTGAAACAATCTTCTTTAAAACTTTAGACAAAGCTGGGAGAAGACTGATAGGTCTATAATTACAAGACATTTTGTCATCTCCTGATTTCAAAAATTGGCATTACTAGAGAATTTTTCCACCCATCTGGGAATTGCCCAGATTTAATGGAAATATTAACAAGATTGGTGAGAGGCTGGACCCAAATGAAGCTTTTTTTTTTTTTTTAAGAAGAGCTGTATCTAAATTAAAAATATATTTTGAGAAGGTGGTGTTTAGGTCCTGTATAGCTTTCAAAACAGCTGTCTGACCAACCTCCCTGAGCTGGAATGAGTTATCTTGACCTTCAAGCAGGTCTACTGTTGTTAGGCCTATATCGTTACAGCATGGAAAGCTTGATGCTAGGTTGTTAACAGATTGTATGAAAAAGTTACTGAATTCATTTTTAACCTCTTTGGGATGGCACCACAAGGCGTCGTTAACTTGCAGAGCATAAACTTCTGGAGGGCACTTAAGATTGAACTAGTGAGTTTAGGTATGTTGGTGCCGTGCCAGGGGTCATCTTGTAAGCAAGCATCAGTACCTTGAATTTTATGGAAGCGGTTACTGGTAGCCAGTGTAACCTGATGAGGAGAGGAATAATGTGAGCTGTTTTAGGCTCATTGAAGACAACCCTCGCTGCTGCATTCTGGATCAGTTGTAGAGGATTAATAGTACATGCAGGAAGGCCCGCCAGAAGAGCATTACAATAGTCTGGGCTTCTAGGTTTCTGGCTGTCCTGGAAGGAGTTATGGTTGACGAACCCAGCTGTATAGAGAAGCTGTGATGAAACGATGGGTTAGCTGGAACCACCAGCAGTTCAGTCTTAGTAAGGTTGAGCTGAAAGTGATGGTCATTCATCCAGCTAGAAATGTCACTCATGAGAGGCTGAAATGCGAGCACAACCGTCGGGTCATCTGGTTGGAATGAAAAGTAGAGTTGAGTGTCATCAGCGTAGCAGTGATAAGAAAAGCCATGCTTCTGAATGACAGATCCTAATGACATCATGTAGATGGAGAAGAGAAGTGGTCCAAGTACTGAGCCTTGAGGATCCCACGTAGCAGGTTGTTTTGACTTAGAAACTTCACCTCTCCAAGACACCCAGAAGGATCTATCAGAAAGGTATGACTTAAACAACAGGAGTGCGTTCCAGAGATGCCCATCTTTATGAGGGTGGACAGGAGAATCTGGTGATTAACAGTGTCAAAAGCAGCAGACATGTCCAGCAAGATGAGTACTGAGGATTTGGAAGCTACTCTTGCCAGTCGCAGGGCTTCAGTAACCAAGAGCAGGGAAGTCTCAGTTTAGTGGCCGCTTTTGAAGCCAGATTGGTTGCTGTGCAGGAGGTTGTTCTGTACAAGGAACATAGAGAGCTGGTTGAACACAGCTCGCTCAAGTGTCTTTGCAATGAATGGAAGTAGGGATACCGGTTTGTAGTTTTCTAGAAGTGCTGGATTTGGAGATGGTTTCTTTAGCAGTGGGCTTACCCGAGCCTGCTTAAATGCTGAGGGAAATGTTCCAGAGTGAAGAGAGGAGTTGATATTGTGAGAAAGTGAAGGTATGACTGAAGAAGAAATCGCTTGAAGGAGGTGAGTGGGGATCAGATCAAGTGGACAAGTAGTAGGATGATTGGACAGGATAAGTTTGGAAACGTTCGTCTCTGAGAATGGAGAAAAGTAGGAGAGAGTGTGTGCATTAGTCTTTGTGAAGTTATCCTCAGTCTGCAGTGTGGAGAATTGGTCACTGATGGTTCTTGTCTTATTTGTGAAGAAAACTGCAAAGTCGTCAGCTGTAAGCATCAATGGAGGAGGAGGTGGAGGCGGATTAAGAAGAGAAGAGAAAGTTTTGAAGAGTGTCAGAGCATCCCATTAGTTGTTAATTTTGTTGTGATAGTATGATGTTGTAGCAGTGAAGACATTTGCAGAGAAGGAAGAGAGGAGAGACTGATACACACTGAGGTCAGTAGAGTTTCTTGATTTATGCCATTTCCTCTCTGCAGCCCTGAGTTAAGAGCGATGTTCATGGATGTTCATGTTCAACATCGGACAGCCAGGGGGCAGATGGGGTGGTGCATGCTGGTCTAGACGACAGTGGGTAAAAGTTGTCCAAGCAAGAGGGTAGAGTGGAGCAACGAGTGTCAGTAGCACTGTTCATGTCCAGGGCTGAAAACTGAGAGAGTGAACAAAGTGAGGATGAAACCATAGAGGATAGGCGAGAGAGCGTAGGTTCCGTCGAAAATTGACCTGCGTTGGAGTGTGTGCCACTTCAGGAGTAAGTGCTAGGTTAGCAGTAATGAGGAAGTGGTTTGAGGTGTGCAGTGGAGCAACTTAAGAGTTGTCCACAGAGCAACAGCATGTGTAGATGAAGTCCAGTTGGTTGCCTGATTTGTAAATCGCTGTAGTAGACACTCGCTTAAGATCAAATGAGGCAAGCAGAGTGTTGAAGTCAGCAGCCTGGGGTTTATCTAGGTGGATTTTGAAGTCACCAAGCAGTACCAGAGGAGTACCATCTTCAGGAAAGTTTGATAGCAGCACATTCAACTCATGCAAGAAGTTTCCCAATTTACCCTGGGGGATGATAAATGACCACAAAGTGGTCTGTTACCTGTAGGTGATAATTGAAGATAAAATTTCCATTCTTTTGATATAAGGAGACCAGTACTTCCACCCCTCCCAGTCATACGAGGAGTGTGTGAACAAGTGAAATTAGTGGAGAGGACTGCGGGAGTGGCAGTGTCTTCAGGTTTGATCCAAGTCTCAGTTAGTGCCATGAGGTTGAGACTGGAATGAGTAGCAATAGAAGAAATCATGTCTGCTTTGTTAACAGCAGACTGGCAGTTCCAGAGACCAACTGGAATAGAGAGCGTAGTAGTAGAGGTCAGAGGGACAGGCCATAGATTTGTCGAATAGGCCTTCCTTCGACGTACATTGTGTGCTCTCCGAGTGTAGTAGTGATAGTAGAGATCTGAAAGCACACAGTGGGTACAAGTGACCTAAATAAGTATTTGAGAACAAGCTATACAAAAAGTAAATAAAGGGGAGAAAAGCAATACTCAAGTGCCTTGTCGGTGTCCTTCCTCGGTGGAGTCGATGGTCTTTACACTCGTCAGTTTTCACACGAGGGCTGCCGCGACCGCTGTCGCAGTGAAACCTACAACTTTTATATTTGCCTGATTACTTGTTATTGAAGTCGGCTAGCCATGCCTCACTATTTAGCAGACTGAAACTGGGCAGTCCCGCAATAGGCAAACGCAAAACCAAGCACCACTTCAGCACGTATTTACCAGGGTAAGACACACAGTAAATAAATCAAAGTTTCCTAGCAACGACGATCACGCAGTAGTCTAATGAGAAAACAATGCAAAACCCTTGCAAATTGTTGTCCTTATCTGTTTCTCGACTGTTTCTTCGAGCAACAGATAAGGACAACAGTTTGTAAGGGTTTTTGCCACGTTTTCTAAAGACTAGACATCCTTTATCAGATTTTGGGTATTATTTCCAACAGTGACGCTTCCGAGCAGTTAGATCTTCAGACAATACCCAACTTGCTTCTAAACTGCAAAGCATCATTACAAATTGTATTCAACAATTAAGACTAAAATTTTTTTCAAATCTGTTTAACATTTGGCAAGCTTAGTGAGTACTCTTCTAATCAGCACTAAGTCAGCATGGTCTCACCACTCATCGTCACGTATCGATGCTTGGTCATTGCCCTCTGGCATCGACATCTGAGACAGAAGGTACCGCCTTTGCGTCGCATTTAAATGTAGAGGGCCATCCGATACACTTCAATGTAAACCCCTCACCTTCGGATTCTGGTGCAGGGGGGTCAACCAATGAGAGATATGGGTGCACTGAAAAGTTTCGGTCTTCATGGTCATAATCCAACCCGGTATCATGCCAAAATGTGTAACAGATATGCTGGTCCACTCAAGAATACGTGTAAGTGTCACATTTTGCCTCTTCTAAACATGAAATTACACATATGTATGAAGCTGGAGCTACTACTGGAGCACTAGCAGGGGCAATAATTTCCCAAAATGCCAACAACTCCACATGGACCAAAGACAAGCGATATAGATATAAAAGATTGATTTAGATGACTTCAAGACGCATAGAGGAAATGTTTCCACCCATCTCATAAAATAGTCGATCCTCAGATATTTATGAATTTAATTATTAATTTGATATTTGCCTGTTGTGGGAAAGGGATCATGTAAAAAGTCCACACATTTACCATATTTTTACAATGGTAACTGTCGCTCGACCATGTCATGTGTACTGAATCCCTTCTAAAAATTAACCATTTATTTCAGTAAAAGTGTAGTAACCAGTTTTTTTTTGGGGGGGGGGGGGCTTATTGATTACCATTTGTATAATCACAGTTTTACTACAAACGCCATGGTTAACCTCTTAGCCAGCACAAAGACGTCCTCGTCCTCAACGCCTTTCAACGCCTTTCAACTTGCACGTGTCAGTGTTTATGAATAGATTACATGAAACGGGACAAATTTAATCTTGACAATCTATGTATCATTATAAAGATCTAAGCCTCAAGCATCGATGACAGATCGCTGTTTTTCAATGGAAAGCTTATAAAGACTGTATTTGCTACATTTGTTTAAGCAGTACACATAAAAACATAAGCAATGAAAACGCATACCAGATCCGTCGTAATAACGAGTCATAAACACATCCACAGCTGTAAATCCCGGTTTAGTTAGAAAGGTAAGGGTCCACTGAACGACATCTCATGAAGCACGTTTAGTCCAACGAAGCAATAACGTTGTAATATGGATCATAATTCCTTTGTTTACGTTTCAGTTCTTCAGCGACAGAACTGTTTGTGTCCGTTATGGAATAACTCACACTCAGAAACTGCGTCTTGGTAGTAAAAAAACGGCATGGTTTTGCAGCGTACAGTGTCACAAACAGAATGGGGCGATCCACCGGAAAAAAGAATGAATGAAAAATAGGAGAAAGATAGTATATTTGAATTTGGAACTTATAGCAATCACCTTTTTCTTTGTTTGTTTTATTTTTCAACAGTTTTCATATATGTGAGAGTGTGTTTTATGTTGAATGTGAATGTATCTGCATGATTACCATCTGTTTGAGTGCAAATCAGCCCAAATCAGCTCGCTATTACTGTATGATCATGGCTATCAAAGTGAACGCGTCTATGTGAATAGAGAGAGTGGATTATTTACTTTATGGCACATTTGTGTTATTACCATCTGTATAAGTGGCCATCAGCACTTATTTGCATCATAATTCATTTTTAATGCTGCATTTCTAGCAATCTCATGATTTTCTGTAATTGGCAAACAAAGTTAAATATTTTTTTATTTTTCTTATTATTCTTATTTTTCTTACTCCAATTATTCTTATTGTATTTTTCTTGTGCTCAAATAAATCACTAATATGATGTCTAAGTTTCTGTCTAGTGTTTTATAATTGAAAAAAAACTATGCAGTGGTATGTTTACTGACTAAATAGTTTGTAGGAGCCTTCAATACTATTGGGAAATATATTTTTGTATATTTGGGGGGTGGGGGGTGTAGACATAGTCTCATAAAAGTGTCTCAGGAGTCTCATTTTTCATGATATCCTTTTCAGATTTGAAATAGAAAATCATGAGACATGTGGCTTTCAACCCATTACTTTTCTAGATTGTTCCAGGACTCATTTAATGTACTTGGACTTCATTTTAATATTTTTGAGCATTATCAAATCTGGTTGATAAAAAGTAAAGCCCAAAGGGTCTTCTTTCCAAAGACACCAAAATTATGTTTGTAACACACTGAAGTAGGAAACTATTAAGTCAAGTCACCTTTATTTATATAGCGCTTTAAACAAAATACATTGTGTCAAAGCAACTGAACAACATTCATTAGGAAAACAGTGTGTCAATAATGCAAAATGATAGTTAAAGGCAGTTCATCATTGACTTCAGTGATGTCATCTTTGTTCAGTTTAAATAGAGTCTGTGCATTTATTTGCAATCAAGTCAACGATATCGCCTTAGATGAAGTGACCCCAACTAAGCAAGCCGGAGGCGACAGCGGCAAGGAACCAAAACTCCATCGGTGACAGAATGGAGAAAAAAAACCTTGGGAGAAACCAGGCTCAGTTGGGGGGCCAGTTCTCCTCTGACCAGACGAAACCAGTAGTTCAATTCCAGGCTGCAGCAAAGTCAGATTGTGCAGAAGAATCATCTGTTTCCTGTGGTCTTGTCCTGGTGGTCATATGAGACAAGGTCTTTACAGGGGATCTGTATCTAGGGCTCTAGTTGTCCTGGTCTCTGCTGTCTTTCAGGGATGTAGAGGTCCTTTCTAGGTGCTGATCCACCATCTGGTCTGGATACGTATTGGAAACAGACTAATATTAGTGTAGATGCCATTCTTCTAATGATGTAGCAAGCACATCGGGTGTTATGGGAAGTGTTCCCGGTTTACCTAATTAATGCAGCCTAAAAATCCTTTAACGGATTTGGATATTAAAAGCATATTAGTATGTTATGTGTAAGCCAGGTTAAAGAGATGGGTCTTTAATCTAGATTTAAACTGCAAGATTGTGTCTGCCTCCCGAACAATGTTTCGGGTGTTATGGGAAGTGTTCCCGGTTTACCTAATTAATGCAGCCTAAAAATCCTTTAACGGATTTGGATATTAAAAGCATATTAGTATGTTATGTGTAAGCCAGGTTAAAGAGATGGGTCTTTAATCTAGATTTAAACTGCAAGAGTGTGTCTGCCTCCCGAACAATGTTAGGTAGGTTATTCCAGAGTTTAGGCGCCAAAAAGGAAAAGGATCTGCCGCCCGCAGTTGATTTTGATATTCTAGGTATTATCAAATTGCCTGAGTTTTGAGAACGTAGCGGACGTAGAGGATTATAATGTAACAGGAACTCATTCAAATACTGAGGTGCTAAACCATTCAGGGCTTTATAAGTAATAAGCAATATTTTAAAATCTATACGATGTTTGATAGGGAGCCAGTGAAGTGTTGACAGGACAGGGCTATTATGGTCATACTTCCTGGTTCTAGTAAGAACTCTTGCTGCTGCATTTTGGACTAGCTGTAGTTTGTTTACGAAGCGTGCAGAACAACCACCCAAAAAAGCATTACAATAATCTAACCTTGAGGTCATAAATGCATGGATTAACATTTCTGCATTTGACATTGAGAGCATAGGCCATAATTTAGATATATTTTTGAGATGGAAAAATGCAGTTTTACAAATGCTAGAAACATGGCTTTCTAAGGAAAGATTGTGATCAAATAGCACACCTAGGTTCCTAACAGATGACAAAGAATTGACAGAGCAACCATCAATCTTAGACAGTGTTCTAGGTTATTACTGTCACGTACGGTGATACAAGAAACACAGGAGAGATCCAATTGCAGGTGTGAGATTTATTACAAGGGCAAATCCAAAGGGGTAAACAGTCCAGGCAGGGTCAAAACCAGAAAATCCAAACACATAGAAACAAAACAAGAACACATGGGAAGAGCAGACTCTGGGAAGTATCAATCATACAACAAGGACTCTGTGACAACGACTCAGACAGAACAGGTATAAATACACAAAAGGATAATGGGGAAACAGGAGACAGGTGGGGAACAATCAATTAACTAAACAAGGAAGAAGGTGACCAAATAAGGAGACAGGAAGTGATAATATGATAAACACCGTGGGAACTGAGGACACCTAGTGGATACCCAGGGAACACAACCCAGACACTGTGACAGAACCCCCCCTCTACGGAGCGGCTTCCAGACACTCCACGATAGACAGAACAGAGACCAGGAGGGAGGCGGACAGGTGGAGGCTCAGGGGGAGGGACGGAGGGCCAGAAAAGAAAAACATGAGGAACAGGCACCAGAATGTAACACAAAACAGGAAGACCAGGAGGGAGGAGGACCGGAGGAGGTTCAGGGGGAGGGACGAAGGGCCAGACTAACAGAAAGGAACAGGGACAGAAATTAACACAAAAACAAAAGGAAAAAACAACAACATGAAGCCCCCCAGGGCGGAGCAGAAGACCACCACACCCTTGTGGTCAATGCCAGAGTCCTCCAGGGCGGAGCGGAAGACCACCACAACCGTGTAGTCAGGGCAAGCGCCCCCCAGGGCGGAGCAGAAGACCACCATGTCCGTGTGGTCAGAGCGGAAGCCCCCCAGGGCGGAGCAGAGGACCATCATGTCCTCGTGGTCGACGCCAGAGTCCCCCAGGGCGGAGCAGATGACCACCACATCCTCGTGGTCGACGTCGGAGTCCCCCAGGGCAGAGCAGATGACCACCACGCCCCTGTGGTCGATGCCGGAGTCCAACAGGGCGGAGCAGAAGGCCACCCAGTGACTTGACCTGACTCAGAAAGTTCAACGGTGACCAGCTTTGTCTCTGGACAGTCCATGGTACCTAGCCTTGGCTCTGGAAGGTCATCAGTGACTAGCCCTGACTCTGGAAGGTCAGCGGTGACTGGCCCTGACTCTGGACAGTCATCGGTGACTGGCCCTGACTCTGGAGGGTCAGCGGTGACTGGCCCTGACTCTGGAGGGTCATCGGTGACTAGCCCTGACTCTGGAGGGTCATCGGTGACTAGCCCTGACTCTGGAGGGTCATCGGTGACTAGCCCTGACTCTGGAGGGTCATCGGTGACTAGCCCTGACTTTGGAGGGTCATCGGTGACTAGCCCTGACTCTGGAGGGTCATCGGTGACTAGCCCTGACTCTGGAGGGTCATCGGTGACTAACCCTGAATCTGGAGGGTCCACAAGCACCTGACTAGCCTCTGGAAGGTCAACCGGAACCTCACTCAACTCTGAAAATTCAACAGTCACCTGACTCGACTCTGGAAGGTCAACAGGAACTTGACTCGACTCTGGAAGGTCAACAGGAACTTGACTCGACTCTGGAAGGTCAACAGGAACTTGACTCGACTCTGGAAGGTCAACAGGAACTTGACTCGACTCTGGAAGGTCAACAGGAACTTGACTCGACTCTGGAAGGTCAACAGGAACTTGACTCGACTCTGGAGGGTCAACTGGAACCTGACTCGACTCTGGAGAGTTCACTGGAACCTGACTCGACTCGACTCTGGAAGGTCAACAGGAACTAGCCCTGACTCTAGATGGTCGACGGTCACCACCGCGGTCCTCCAGGACGGCAGCGGTCCACTCGGGAACGGCAGCGGCCCGCTCGGGAAAGTTCTCTGGACCTTGAGGAACGGTACACGCCTGTCTCCTCCTCCTCCGCCCTCTATGATGGCGAGTCGGTGGCACCTTGTCTGGAGACTCAGGCGTTGAGTCGGCCATCTTGTGCTGTGGCGCTGGGCTGGCGGCCATCTTGTGCTGTGGCGCTGGGCTGGCGGCCATTTTGTGCTGTGGCGCTGGGCTGGCGGCCATCTTGTCTGGAGACTCAGGTGTGGTTGCTGCATCCCACTGAGCACGATGGCGCAGGTATTGGGTAAACCCCCAAAAGTCCAGGATCTCCAACCACTTCATCTCCCATTGAGGCAAAGGGTCATCCAGGCAATCATTAAATAAGTCTTTCAGTGCTGTGTCATTATACCCTAATCCGACTGCCATGGTCCAAAACAATTGTGCCACGCCACCCACCTCACTCCCCTTTTACGAAGGGTGGTTAAGTTTTGCAATCTCCCCCTCCGTTCCTCCATGGTGGCTGGGGAACAGATTCGAAATCCCACACTGCTGGATCTAGGCATGACGGAGTCCTTCTGTCACGTATGGTGATACAAGAAACACAGGAGAGATCCAATTGCAGGTGTGAGATTTATTACAAGGGCAAATCCAAAGGGGTAAACAGTCCAGGCAGGGTCAAAACCAGAAAATCCAAACACATAGAAACAAAACAAGAACACATGGGAAGAGCAGACTCTGGGAAGTATCAATCATACAACAAGGACTCCGTGACAAAGACTCAGACAGACCAGGTATAAATACACAAAAGGATAATGGGGAAACAGGAGACAGGTGGGGAACAATCAATTAACTAAACAAGGAGGAAGGTGACCAAATAAGGAGACAGGAAGTGATAATATGATAAACACCGTGGGAACTGAGGACACCTAGTGGATACCCAGGGAACACAACCCAGACACTGTGACAATTACATGCAGAGTTTTTAGGTCCTATAATTAAAACCTCAGTTTTTTTCAGAATTTAGCAGCAAGAAATTACTCGTCATCCAGTTATTTATATCGACTATGCATTCCATTAGTTTTTCAAATTGGTGTGTTTCACCGGGCCGCGAAGAAATATAGAGCTGAGTATCATCAGCATAACAGTGAAAGCTAACACTATGTTTTCTGATGATATCTCCCAAAGGTAACATATAAAGCGTGAAGAGTAGCGGCCCTAGTACTGAGCCTTGAGGTACTCCATACTGCACTTGTGATCGATATGATACATCTTCATTCACTGCTACGAACTGATGGCGGTCATATAAGTACGATTTAAACCATGCTAATGCACTTCCATTAATGCCAACAAAGTGTTCAAGTCTATGCAAAAGAATGTTGTGGTCAATTGTGTCAAACGCAGCACTAAGATCCAATAAAACTAATAGAGAGATACAACCACGATCAGATGATAAGAGCAGGTCATTTGTCAACTCTAAGGAGAGTAGAGCTGCAACTAATGATTATTTTTTCTGTCAACTAATCTAACAATTATTTTTCGATTGGTCGACTAATCTAACGATTATTTTTATTAAAATAAATTATTAATCTAATGTTCTTTTTTTTTGATTAGCTAATTAATCTTTTGGATAAATAAAAAAAAAAAAATATATATATATAAGTACAACTTCTAATATTTCAACCTTTATTCATTTTTTTTCCCAAAAATACTTCAATGTGGTTGAAGTTTTTACAGTATACAAAAATAAAGAGGCAAAGAAAATTATTTTACTATGGCAAATATGAGTTAACGATAGCTTTTATAATTAAACCACAGTAGCCACAAATTTACAGTTGTCTGAGACGTCATGAAATGTTCTTTAGCATCACAAACCATAAAATGTAGTCTATGGTTTATTTTCATAATAGTTAAACACAGGTTACAAGTTAACATGATCACATTTCCTTGAACGATGTGCCGATGTGCCGCCGAGAGTCCTGTCTTGAATCCAGAGATCTGGAGCTAGTTCGGTGTAGATCGGTAGCTCGGTGGTTTGTGACTGTTGTCTCGTGGTGCGCCGTCTTTTAATGCATGTTCGAAACCCGCACCAACACAGACTTACTTTATTTTTTATTTTTTTGTTTATCCTACTTACTTTTGTCGCTACGGGTGATCATACCAATAACTTTTAATCTTTACAAGAATATCAGAATCATGCAATGAGCAAGTCTGCGTTTATTAGACACTTAATAATATCACATCAGTTTGTACTTTTAGAATCGCCGAATCTGCTGCGGTCGTTCCATCACATCTGCAGCGGAGACCTGAACCAGGATAACACGGTAACAAGTTAAACCGTAACACCGGAGAGCGCCAGAATGTTTTCTTCTGAGGTGCTCGTGCATCGCAGTTGTGCTGCCGTCGTGCACCATATCGGTTTTGCAAATGGAACAAAGGACCATTTTATTTGGCCTCTGTTTAAAGTATTCCCATACTTTTGATAACAGTGGTCTCTGTTTTTGTGATAGAATGCAACTTTCTCTATTCCCAGGAGCCGAAGCCGCCATTACGCGAAATGTAAACAGTGTGACGCGTTGCAGCACTAAAGGAGAGCAGTCTCAGTACTATGATACGGTCTAAATCCTGACTGGAAATCCTCACATATACTATTTTTCTCTAAGAAGGAATATAATTGTGAGGATACCACCTTTTCTAGTATCTTGGACAGAAAAGAGAGATTCGAGATTGGTATATAATTAACTAGTTCTTTGGGGTCAAGTTGTGTTTTTTTGATGAGAGGCTTAATAACAGCTAGTTTGAAGGTTTTGGGGACATATCCTAATGACAATGAGGAGTTTATAATAGTCAGAAGAGGATCTATGTCTTTTGGAAGCACCTCTTTTAGGAGCTTAGATGGTATAGGGTCTAACATACATGTTGTTGGTTTAGATGATTTAACAAGTTTATACAATTCTTCCTCTCCTATAGTAGAGAATGAGTGGAACTGTTCCTCAGGGCGTCTATAGTGCACTGTCTGATGCGATACTGTAGCTGACGGCTGAATGGTTGCAATTTTATCTCTAATAGTATCAATTTTAGAATTACTGCTGTGATTTTGGGAAATGTCAACACTTTTTTGAGGCTTTATTTTTCGTTAATTTAGCCACTGTATTGAATAAATACCTGGGGTTATGTTTGTTTTCTTCTAAAAGAGAAGAAAAGTAATCAGATCTAGTTTTTAATTCTGTAGGATAGGTTACTTTCCCGCCAAGCAATACGAAATACATCTAGTTTTGTTTTCCTCCAGCTGCGCTCCATTTTTCGGGCTGCTCTCTTTAGGGTGCGAGTATGCTCATTATACCATGGTGTCATACTGGTTTCCTTAACCTTCCTTAAGCGTAAAGGAGCAACTGTATTTCAAATGCTAGAAAAGAGAGAGTCCATAGTTTCTGTTACATCATCAAGTTGTTCTGAGGTTTTGGATATGCTAAGGAATTCGGATACATCAGGAAGATAACTTAAAAAGCAGTCTTTTGTGGTAGAAGTGATGGTTCTTGTAACAAGAAGTAGAATTTACAATTTTGGCTATATGAAGTTTGCACAAAACTAAATAATGATCTGAGATATCATCACTTGGCTGCATAATTTCAACACTATCAACATCAATTCCATGTGACAGTATTAAATCTAGAGTATGATTTTGACAATGAGTAGGTCCTGAAACGTGTTGTCTAACCCCAACAGAGTTCAGAATGTCTATAAATGCTGATCCCAATGCATCTTTTTCATTATCAACATGGATATTAAAATCACCAACTATTAAAACTTTATCTGCAGCCAGAACTAACTCGGATGTAAAATCACCAAACTATTTAATAAAGTCTGTATGGTGCCCTGGTGGCCTGTATACAGTAGCCAGTACATGAAATCCCCAAACTGTTTATTTCCTGAACTGAGTTTTTACAAATACTTTCTGAGAACCATACTCAGCCCGGCTAGAACGGGGCTACTAATAACAGCCGAACCCTGTCCTGGTGTACTCTCACCAGAACTCCCGGGAGCAGAGCGATCGGGGGAAAATCGTACAGACGAAGCCTCGCCCATTATGTACCATAGCGTCCATGGTATGCGTCCGAGATGCTGGATGAACTAGAGAGAACCAGAGGGGACATTGCGATGTCTCCTGAGTTGCAAAGAGGTCCACCTGAGCCTGGCCAAAAACTCTCCATATCTGCTTCACCACCTCTGGGTGAAGCATCCATTCCCCGGGCTTCAGCCCCTGTCTCGACAAGACGTCTGCTCCTATACTGAGATATCCAGGAATGTATAATGCTCTGAGTGAAAGGAGTTTGTCCTGGGAACACACAAGGATCTGGTGCTCCAGCTTGTACAAGAGTTGCGAACGCAGACCTCCCTTGTGGTTGATGTAAGAGACCACTGAAGTGTTGTCGGTGCGCACCAACACATGGTGACCTCTCAGGTCTGCGAGGAAGTATTTTAATGCTCAATACATGGCCAGCATCTCCAGACAGTTGATATGCCATGACAGATGGTGACACAGACCTTGGGCAAGGTGGCCACTCATGATCACACCCCAGCTGGTGAGGGATGTGTCCATTGCTAGCGTTACACCATGACACGGAGCTCCCAGCACCTGGCCCTGATTCAAGAACCAAGGTTTCTTCCACATGTCTAAGGGACGGATGCATTGCCGTGTGACCTTGATAGTTCGAAGTGGATTCCCCTGGAGGAAAATCTTGACTTTGCGCCTGGCAAAGTTTCCCTCTGTCACACTTCTGCCCTCCTTCCTTTCTGTGAGCCTGACCAGAAGAAGCTAAACTGTATGTGTCCAGTTTGAGTGCTGGATTCAGCTGCCATCAGACCCAGCAGTCTCTGAAACTGCTTGACAGTAAGTGACTGGCCCTCTCTGACTCTCTTGACTGATGTGAGGATTGACTTGATACGAGCAGGGGACAGACGTGGTCGAATCTCACACCACGCCTAGATAAGTGGTCCTCTTTAATGGAGAAAGTACACTTGGTATTCAGTCTCAAACCCAGCTCCCCTATGTGGGCAAGAACGACATCTCGATGTCGAACTGCCATTTTCTCTGACTGAGATAAAATCAACCAATCGTCAATATAATTGAGTATGCAGATGCCTTGGAGTCGCAGTGGAGCCAGAGCAACATGCACACACTTCATAAACGTGCGGGTGAGAGTGCAAGGCTGAATGGAAGTACTTGATATTAGTATGCTTCACCCCCAAAAGCAAACCTCAGAAACTTCCTGTGTTGGGGAAGGATGGAGACATGGAAGTATGCATCTTTGAGATCTATCGTGACAAACCAGTCCTTGGACCTGATTTGAGATACAACATCCTTGATGGTGAGCATCTTGAATTCAGTCACATGACTGAGCGGTTTAACTGACGCAGATCTATGATCGGATGCAATCCCCCATTCTTCTTTGGAACTATGACATACCGGCTCTAAAACCCGGATTCCTTCTTGTGAGGAGGGGCCTCCTTCTTCAATAGGGTATTCACTTCCTGTTCCATAACCAGAGCCTGCTCAGGTCCGACCACAGTCGGAATAACCCCGTTGAATCTCGGCGGTGGAGAGTCGAACTGAATGCGGTAGCCTTTTCCTACCGTGTGCAGGACCCATTTAGATGCATTTGGCAGTAGTTTCCGTGCTGCTAAATAATCTACTAAGGGAACTTCTGGTGTTGTAGAGACAGCTACCTGTTTTACAGACCCACGAAGGGGTGGTGAGCCTCTCAGGTCTGCTACGCTCGTAATCAGAAGAAACTGAGAGACACTCTTTTGTTTGAGCATCTCAATATGAGGAGCTGGTATGCGGAGGGGGCTGCTCCTGCCCAGCAGCCCCAGAGCTAGAGAGCGGCGAGGGAGGAACCACTGAAACACTGCCGCTTGTTTACGGGCCTCCTGGTACTCAGAAGGCGCAAGCAGGGCGTCCAAGAGAAAGACCTTATCCTTCTCTCTCATACCGGATAAGGTCAACCACAGATGCCTCTCTACAGTCACCATTGTTGCCATTGACCACCCAATGGCACAAACGGTCTCCTTGGTGGCATGGAGAGAGAGATCAGCAGTTCTTCTTAACTCAGTGATGTTATCGGAGTTAAGCAACTCACCCTCATCCAGCTCCTTAAGCAGGTCTGCCTGGTACACCTGTAACACAGACATAGTGTGCAGACATGCACAGGCCTGACCTGCTGCCACCTACCCCTTGCCCATCAGCGCTGATGTTGTGCGCAGCGGCTTGTAGGGCAGTGCCGGAGGAATGATGTCGCACCTGGGGACAGATAGCTGGATAGCGTCTGTTCAGCCCGGGGCATCGCCCTGTAGCCGTGCTCACTCAACCCTGCCACATTCTCATAGTAGTCAGAGGCAGGGATGAACAGACAGGCTGAGAAAGGCTTAGCCCACAACCTCGACACCTCGATGTGGAGGTCGAGAAAAAACGGCAGGCTCCGGGATAAAGGTGGTGGCCTCGACCGCAGGAAGCGTTCATCAAGCCTGCTTTGCTGCGGCTCGGCTTGATTCTCAGTGGGCTGGCCAATCAATCTTTAATTTGGTTACTGCGTTACCACCTCCAACAGCTCCTCGTACTGGGGCAAAAGAGGGGATAGACGCCCATTGACGCTCTCCACGTCAACCTTCTCAGAGGAAGACAGAGAGTTGAGCCCTCAACAAAAGAGGGGATAGACGCTCATTGACGCTCTCCACGTCAACCTTCTCAGAGGAAGACAAAGAGTTGAGCCCTCACCAAGGGAGGAAGTAGCCGCAGTGTGGGCTTCCGAACCCAGAGATCGGGCAAAGCTGGTGGGTGAGGAAGGAGATAGAGACTTGCCTGTCTCCCTTCCAGCAAAGAAAACGCAGTGGAAGACACTTGCTATGTAGGCAGTCGGTCCCCTCAAGAGCCGACTGTGTGTGCTCTGCTACCAAACAAGCCACGCATAGACTGTGTGTATCCACTCTCGTGATGTAGCATGAGCAGGGAGAAACACACAGTTTATAGCGTGTCACTGCCTCACCATCCTCTTTGTATGTTTTCTTTCTTTTTGGCTTGGGCATGATGGAGCTTATTATGGTTTTGTAACAGGACAGACAATGGTAAATAAGACTCACAACACAGATTGAGACTGATAACACACAGAGCGCTTGCTGAAATGACAGAAGGCTGACAAGTATTGTAGAACCATCACTTCTACCACAAAAGATAGAAGATAATCTTCCTAATTTATCCAAATTCCTTAGCATATCCAAAACCTCAGAACAACTTGATGATGTAACAGAAACTATGGACTCTCCCTTTTCTAGCATTTTAAATACAGTTGCTCCTTTACGCTTAAGGAAGGTTAATAAGGAAAACAGTCTGACACCATGGTATAATGAACACACTCGCACCCTAAAGAGAGCAGCCCGGAACATGGAGCGCAGCTGGAGGAAAACAAGACTAGAGCTATTTCGAATTGCTTGGCGTGAAAGTAACCTATTATACAGAAAAGCATTAAAAACTGTTAGATCTGATAATTTTTCGTCTCTTTTAGAAGAAAACAAACATAACCTCAGGTATTCTTTAAATACAGTGGCTAAATTAACAAAAATAAAGCATCAACAAGTGTTGACATTGCCCAACATCACAACAGTAATGACTTTATGAACTACTTTACTTCTAAAATCGATACTATTAGAGATAAAATTTTAACCATTCAGCCGTCAGCTACAGTATCACATCAGACAGTGCACAATAGATCCCCTGAGTAACAGTTCCACACATTCTCTACTATAGAAGAGGAAGAATTGTATAAATTGTCAAATCATCTAAACCAACAACATGTATGTTAGACCCTATTCCATCTAAGCTCCTAAAAGAGGTGCTTCCAGAAGTCGTAGATGCTCTTCTGACTATTATTAATTCCTCATAGTCATTAGGATATGTACCAGAAACCTTCAAACTAGCTGTTATTAAGCCTCTTATCAAAAAAACACAACTTGACCCCAAAGAACTAGTTAATTATAGTCTGATCTCGAATCTCCCTTTTCTGTCCAAGATACTAGAAAAGGTAGTATCTTCACAATTATATTCCTTCTTAGAGAAAAATGGTATCTGTGAGGATTTCCAGTCAGGATTTAGACCGTATCATAGTACTGAGACTGCTCTCCTTAGAGTTACAAATGACCTGCTCTTATCATCTGATCGTGGTTGTATCTTTCTATTAGTGCTATTGGATTTTAGTGCTGCATTCAACATTATTGAACACAACATTCTTTTGCATAGACGAGAACACTTTGTTGGCATTAATGGAAGTGCATTAACATGGTTTAAATCATACTTATATGACTGCCATCAATTCGTAGTAGTGAATGAAGAGGTATCATATCAATCACAAGTGCAGTATAGAGTACCTCAAGGCTCAGTACTAGGGCAATTACTCTTCACGCTTTACATGTTACCCATGGGAAATATCATCAGGAAACACGGTGTTAGCGTTCACTGTTATGCTGATGATACTCAGCTCTATATTTCCTCGCAGCCCGGCGGAACACACCAATTTGAAAACCTAATGGAATGCATAGTCGATATAAAAAACTGGATGACGAGTAATTTCTTACTGCTAAATTCTGAAAAAATAGAGGTGTTAATTATAGGACCTAAAAACTATGCATTTAATAACCTAGAACGCTGTTTAAGACTTGATGGCTGCTCTGTTAATTCTTCATCATCTGTTAGGAACCTAGGTGTGCTATTTGATAGCAATCTTTCCTTAGAAAGCCACGTTTCTAGCATTTGTAAAACTGCATTTTTCCATCTCAAAAATATATCTAAATTACGGCCTATGCTTTCAATGTCAAATGCAGAAATGTTAATCCATGCAATTATGACCTCAAGGTTAGATTATTGTAATGATTTATTGGGTGGTTGTTCTGCACGGTTGGTAAACAAAGTCCAGGTAGTCCAAAATGCAGCAGCTAGAGTTCTTACTAGAACCAGGATGTATGACCATATTAGCCCTGTTCTGTCCACACTGCACTGGCTCCCTATTAAAGATTGTATAGATTTTAAAATCTTGCTTATTACTTATAAAGCCCTGAATGATTTAGCACCTCAGTACTTGAATGAGCTCTTGTTACATATAATCCCCCACGTCTGCTGCGTTCTCAAAACTCAGGCAATTTCATAATACCTATATCAAAATCAACGGCGGGTGGCAGATCCTTTTCTTATATGGCACCTAAACTCTGGAATAACCTACCTAACATTGTTCGGGAGGCAGATATACTCTTGTAGTTTAAATCTAGATTAAAGACCATCTCTTTAACTCGGCTTACACATAACACACTAATATGCTTCTAATATCCAAATCTGTTAAAGGATTTTTAGGCTGCATTAATTAAGTAAACCGGAACCGGGAACACTTCCCATTACACCCTATGTACTTGCTACATCATTAGAAGAATGGCATCAACGCTAACATTAGACTGTTTCTCTCTTATTCCGAGGTCACCGTAGCCACCAGATGCTGTCTGTATCCAAGTCAAAGGGTCACTGCAGCCACCAGGATCCAGTACAAATCCAGACCAGATGGTTGATCAGCACCTAGAAAGAAGCTCCACAGCCGTGAAAGACAGCGGAGACCAGGACAACTAGAGCCCCAGATACAGATCCCCTGTAAAGACCTTGTCTCAGACGACCACTGGGACAAGACCACAGGAAACAGATGATTCTTCTGCCAATCTGACTTTGCTGCAACCTGGAATTGAACTGGTGGTTTTGTCTGGTAAGAGGAGAATTGGCCCTCCACCTGAGCCTTGTTTCTCCCAAGGTTTTTTCTCCATTCTAACACCGATGGAGTTTTGGTTCCTTGTCTCTGTCGCCTCTGGCTTGCTTAGTTGGGGTCACTTAATTTACAGCGATATCGCAAAGACTTGATTGCAAATGATTGCACAGATACTATTTAAACTGAATTTAGTGATTAACTGCCTTTAACTGTCATTTTGCATTATTGACACACTGTTTTCCTAATTAGTGTTGTTCAGTTGCTTTGATGCAATCATTTTTGTTTAAAGCGCTATATAAATAAAGGTGACTTGACTTGGCTAATGCTGGCACTGCCGCACATGCTTTTAAGCTTCCTGGTCGATGACGTCACCCGCCTATGACATCTTGCCTTTCCATTGGGCTGATTACAAATGTGATTCAGAGTGTGGTCACGCAGAGGGCGTTCCCCATAGCGTTCGTCTCAGCTCGAGTCCCAGAAGAGGAACTTTGGTTTTCCAGCATCTTCTGCATATGTGAAATTTTTCCAACAGTGATTGTTTGATTTTTAGATCCTTCTTTTCACACTGAGGAAAATGAAGGGTCCGTACACAACTGTAACTTAAACTTTTTTTGATGCTTAAGAAGGAAACAAAAAGCATTAAGTGCCAGGGGTGGAAACTTAGTCAAATGGATTATTAGGGTAAATTGTACTTATTTTGTCTTCTGGGAAACATACAATTATTTATGTAGCTACTGAAGTGCAGTACTAAATAAAAAAAATAAAATAAAAAAAAAACATTGGTCTTTAAACAAAATTTACACATCATCATCCAGTTAAAAAGTGTAAACCCTCTTAATGCATTGATTTTTTCTTCTTCTTGGGCATCAGTGATATTTTCACCTTTTGTAATATTTGTGTATGAGTCCTTCAGTAGTCCTCAATGTAAAAGATGGATCTCAAAATCATACAGTCACTGGTGGAAAGAATTCACATGTAGAAGATGCTGTAAAACCAAATAATGTGCCGAAGCTGGAGAATTTTTCTGAAGGACATCAGGCAGTTAAACTGCTCAGGACAAACAATGGACACATGAACAATTATCACAAAACAAAAAAACAGCCATGGATAATCCAGGAAACAATACACAGTATTAAGATTCAAGGGTATGTAAACTTTTGTACAGGGTCATTTTTATAAATTAATTTGTGGTATGTAAACTTGAGCACAACTGTGTAAATATATCGAATTATCCAAACTGTCTGGAATGAAATTAAGAATGAAATGTTATTGAAATATAAAATGTTAATGAAATATTACAAAAAATGGTCTGAAGTCAGTTAATTCTATCTTTTGCTGTAGTGTGTCAGTGGCAATATCAGTTTACATTTCCAAACTTTCATTTTGCCATTAATTATAACTAATAACTAATAAATATAATTCATTATAATTGCACTAGGAGTCTGACAACAGTCATTGCTCCACACAGAGTTCTGATCTCACCGACATCAGTCTGTCTGGAATAACATGAAGAAACAGAACAAACTGAGACAGACTTAATCCACAAGAACTGTGGCAACATCTCCAAGACACTTCAAGAGACCTACCTACAAAGCTAGAGTTCTGTGCAAAGTTTTAGACATGCTGTTGAGGATGCTGTCAAAAATAATGTCATAAATAGATTTAAAACAACATTTGTTGTGAGCATCCTTTGTGTTTAAAGCAGCTTTTGCCCTCGGTGCACTTAGTTGATAATTGCATAGTTTTTCAGGTAGCTTTATAGGTTGGATTCTTGAAGTGTCTTGGAGACATTGCAACAGTTCTTCTGGATTTAGTCTGTCTCAGTTTGTTCATGTAATTTCAGACAGACTGGATGATGATCAGATCTCTGTGTGGAGCACTTGTAACACTCCTTGTGCAAACAAAAATTTCACTGGATTATTACAATTAATGGAAAAATTAATGTTTGGAAAAATAAACTGATATTTCCTACTGACACTACAGCAAAAGAAAGAAATAACTAAATAAAGGAAAATAAATGATATGATTAAACAAATATAATTTACTTTATAATTTACTTAAAATTTCCATTTTATCCTAAATTAAAATTTTCTTTAATGATTTTCTTACAAATTTATTATTAATTTTAAATTTTCTGTGTGCACATTGACATTTTTTTAATACACATTATTTTTAATAAACAATATATACAATTTAATTATTGCTATACTTCATGCTTTGGTTAAACACAACTGTATAGAAAAGTTTCCTGCTATAAAGATTTTTTGTATATCCTAGTAACAAAATTATTTTTATAAGATGAAAAAAACATCTTAAGGTAAAACTATAAACTTACACTACCAGTCTTTAAACAAGTTTTTAAACAGTAAGATTATTAATATTGTTTTTAAAAGTCTCTTTTTCTCACCAAGCCTGCATTTATTTTATCCAAAGTACAGCAAACACAGTAATATTGTAAATTATGTTTTACTATTTTTACTAATTAAAATAAAGGCCTAGAGTGAGCTTGAGTGAGTAGAGGTGAGCTGGCTTGAGAATGGTGCGACCGGCAGATTCAATGAAGGAGCGTCAGTTGGGCTTGCGGCAACCACATGTGACGACCCCGGGCTGGACTCCGCTTCATCCACGGTGAAAGCTGATCCATGATCCACAGTGCAAAGTGGATGTATTTCTTCAGCAACCAGCACGGATCAGCTCCATGCATAAAGAAGCGGATATCGTCCTCTTATGGAAGGTCAAACAAAGTAGTTTCTCTTTCACAACCAAACACACAGCATCTATACGACATGGTGACGGCGGCAACAGCAATACTACAACGAGAATAAAAGGTACGCCTTCTTTCTCTGCGTGAATATCTTGGCGGCGTTATGCAAATCTTGTTGGGGCAGTTTAAATTAGACATGTGCTGATTTGCTGCTCAAGAAACATTTATTATTATTATTATCAAGATTTAAACAGTTAAGTAAAATGTTTTAGTATCCTATGATGAAAGGAAAGATCCAGAGCCAATCCAGAGCATCCCAAACATGCTCATTGGGTGACATGTCCGGTGAGTATACTGGCCATTCAATTCAATTCAATTCAAGTTTATCTGTATAGCGCTTTTTACGATACAAATCATTGCAAAGCAACTTTACAGAAAATTACGTTTCTACAATATTTAGTAGTAGCTTATAAGTGGTGATCAGTTTATGTGCAAATGACAGGTTTTTTCTTAAAAAATTTATACAAGACATAGTCAACCAGACGAACACTATTGACAGCAATTATAATGTGATTGCATAGTAAGTAGCAATATTTGCAAGAACTGGGATAGGGCCATTTGCAATGATGGTCGTCCATAACATACGCCTGCCCATTACCATAACCCCATCGCCACCATGGGCCACTCGATCCACAATGCTGACATCAGCAAACCTTTTCACAATGCCATACACGCTGTTTGCCATCTGCCCTGTACAGAGAAAACTGGGATACATCCATGAAGAGAACACCTCTCCAAAGTGCCAGACGCCATCGAATGTGAGCATTTGCCCACTCAAGTCAGTCACGACAATGAACTGCAGTCAGGTCTTGACCCCGATGAGGATGACGAGCATGCAGTTGAGCTTCCCTGAGATGGTTTCTGACAGTTTGTGAAGAAATTCTTATGCAAACTGATTGTTGCAGCAGCTGTCCAGGTTGCTGGTCTCAGATGATCTTGGAGGTGAAGATGCTGGATGTGGAGGTCCTGGGCTGGTGTGGTTTCAAGTAGTCTGTGGTTATGAGGCCAGTTAGATGTACTGCCAAATTCTCTGAAACACCTTTGGAGACAGCTTATGGTAGAGAAATGAACATTCAATTCACAGGCAACAACTCTGGTGGACATTCCTGCAGTCAGTGTGCCAATTGTATGCTCCCTCAAAACTTGCGACATATGTAGCATTATGCTGTGTGATAAAACTGCACATTTTATTCGGTAAATGTCCCAAGTATTCTCTTTGTAACTATGCTACTGTATGTGACCAAAGAATAACCAATACAGAACGTCCTCCTAAAGTCATATCTGGAACATTATTATATACTAAAAGAGGACCATATAGGAATGTTCTGTTAAGGTTCCAAATATCCTTTGTAACGTTGTTTTGTGACCATAGAAAAACCAATATAGAACATCCTCCTAAAGTCATATTGTGAACATGATTATATGACTAAAAGAGGACCATGTCAGAAGGTTTAGTTTATCGTCCCAAATATCCTCTTTGTAACGTTGTTATGTGACCATAGAATAACCAATACAGAACTTCTTCCTAAAGTCATATTCGGGATGTTATTATATGACTAAAAGAGGACCATGTGATAATGTTTTGTTAATTCCCAAATGTCCTATTTGTAATGTTCTTAAAACGTATTAGATCTTTGAGTTCAGCTAATGAAAAATGTGGGCAAAATCAAGTGTTGCGTTTATAATTTTGTTCAGTATATATATATATATATATATATATATATGCTTCCAACATTGGTGCTTCCAAAGTTTCCAAATGGGTCAGGAAGATATGTTGCAGCACAGTCCAGAATTGAAACGTCCAAACCTCTTTGTAATGTTGCTTATATATATATATATATATATATATATATATATATATATATATATATATATATATATATATATATATATTCTTGATACAAAAGTTACTATTGTTAACCATTTTAACTGGTCCTGCATTTAGTCACAATAGAAGCAAACAATGATTACAGGAGAATAATAATTGTGAAATACTGACATATTTTTCTTAATCACTTTTGACTATTTTTTCATTAAAGGGAAGAAAATAGAAAATTATACATACATATATATATATATATATATATATACTTTTTTTTTTTTCAGCTGGAGCCTCTAAACTCCCGGTATGTAATATATTATTTGGCATCTTATGACATGTTCTGTAAACAAATTCTCTTTTTTTATTTTTGAATATTAGACAATGTTTTTTAAAGGGTTTTTTATTGCATATTTCTTAGTTACATATTTATTTCCATGTACCCATTAATTACTTTATCAATCAGTCATTGTTTTAAGGTGGTATATTTCGCTATAACTATATTTGGTTTTTAAGGTTTTTGGTTGTTTTTTTCTTTTGATTGTTTTTTCATAGTGGCACAATCTGGAGAGAGAGTGCTGTTCTGGGCACTATGTTGGTCTTGGAAAAGATTGACATATAAATAAACTTTGGGAAAGTTGTAGTGTGTGTGTGTGTGTGTGTGTGTGTGTGTGTGTGTGTGTGTGTGATTAATATTCACGTAGTTTAATTGGCAGAGCTAAGAATGTCAAGTTTGTAAGGTCAATTTCCAGCAAAAATTAAAAGTGATAAATTGTACCTTTAATGCACTATAAATGCACTTTAAATGTTACAGAAGCAAAATTGAATAGTTGAAAAATACTGCATGTTTGAATAATTATCAGAGGTGTTTTTTTTTTGTAAATAAATGGAACATTTTGGCATTTTTTTTCACACAGTATGTGCACAATTTTGAGTTAAAAAAATTGTACATTAATATTAGTTTAAACAATGTATAAAATGGGAACCATAACATCCTTGTTTGAAAACAAAAAACACTGTAAAAACAAATCTATTACTGCATCAGGATAACCACAAGATGCAATTTGTTGTTGAAGTTTTATTGAGTGGACAATGCAAATTGTTTTATTGAGTGAAGACAAATAAATCTTAAACTGATTATCTGTCCATTCATCCCAAGAACCTGGAAGATCTTGTCATAAATGACCATTATATGGACAAGTAAGTGTGACGCCTCTACTCAACTGGGTTGTCATTGGCTTTTAACTTCCCTTGGCACTCTTAGAGCTCGCTGTGTTTGGACTATCTTTTAACCCTAATTAAAATAAGCTTAACACTGTTAAGTCTGTTCTGCTGTTATTCTTACTGTATTTTTCGGACTACAAGTTCCAAAAATATGTCATGACAAGGAAAAAAACATATATACATCACACTGGACTATAAGTCGCATTTATTTAGAACCAAAAGAAATTGAAAAAAAGGGGGCTCTATGTTTTCAGGGTTAGACTACAGGAGCACTGAGCAGCATAGAGTGCCTTCTCGCGGCTATAGACAGTAATGTTTTCTCATGGTTCATTTCTCTTGGTTCATGTCAAATTAATTTTGATAAATAAGTCGCAGCTGACTATAAGTCACAGGACCAGCTAAACTATGAAAAAAAGTGTGACTTATAGTCCGGAAAATACGGTACATCAGTATTACCTTCATTTAACAATGCCATGTTGCTATGTCATGTGAAATTACCACTTTACCGAGATCATAACCCTAACCCTGAGCCTAACCTTATTAAACTGAAAATACCAGCACCATGTTTTTCACGTTTGAATGGTAGAGTCTTATGGGTAATGTAATAAAACCTTTTTTTAAACAAAGGTGGGAAGGCGGGGTACACTCTTTTTTTTGCAGTGTTCCTGTAGCTCAAGTGGTAGAGCATTGCATTAGCAAGCGCAAGGTCGGGGGTTAAAATCCCAGGGAACACATGTTAGGAGAAAATTGTTAAGACTAAATGCAATGTACGGTAGGTAGTCATCCAAATGGTCCCTTTTACCGCCGCACGTACCACCGCCGTGGCGTCTGTAAAGTGCATTTGCAGCTTTTCACCGCTGAGTGTTGCTTTAACCACAAGTTATCAAACAAGCCCATCAAAGCACATTTTCGCAAATAGACAGTTTTGCCTCGCTGATGTGTCACATTTGACCACTTCAGTCAGGGAAAATGAAAGAAAAACACTATAGTTAAAATATTTAATATATTTATTATTCACAGATTGGTACTTATGAAGTTATGCATCTCTTAGAACGAATTTAAAGGATAAATGTCAAGCTTTCCCTGAGCCTGTGCTTATATTTTCTCTAAGCTACATGGTATTAAACACATTTTAGATTTGACACATTTAAAAGGTGTGCAGCATTATTTATATTATATGAATTTTGTGTTATATTATTCAAAAGAAAATGTGGTTTACTTTTCATTGGGGCATTAAAAAAATGGTAGCCTATTTTAGTGAGCTAGGCTACGTGGATTAATATGCAAAATGTCAATATTTTCATATATTAGGCCTATATTTATATTTTTATATTAAAAAAATTCCTTTAATAAAACAACATGCATCTTTCTTATTCGTTACCTGTCCTTTATTTATTTAATTAATTAATTAATTAATTTTTTGACAGATAACTTCTTGGGGAAAAAAGACATTTGTCTGTACACTGATTAAGAAATTGTTGCATGTTAATAAAATGTGAGGCACTGTATAATTTCATTCCCATTATTTAGGCCTAATTAGTCTAAAACAAGAAACAAATAAATTAAACCTGCACGATTTAGCTAGCTCTTCGAAACTCGAAAGAATTGATGGATTAATAAAACATCCTCACGATTAAACTCAAGTTCTCTCATTATAATCAATAAAATGCACACGATGTAAAAAATAGCTTCATTAACTGACCACTTAAGTAGTTTTAAAGGGAGCCTTCTTTACTTGCTTTTAAGTCTGGGCGATAGCATATGGCCTAAAAAAAATCCCCGATTTTTTTCAGAAAAATTTATTTTAAAATCAATATTAAAATGACAAATTAATTTTTCAAAACAAGTTTTAATATAGTTCTTTATCATTCATTTACCAGTCAAATGTATAACTGAGACAAGATGATTAAAAAAACAGTAATGTTATTACCTTAATGCTGGAAAGACATTTTATTTTTATTATTTTTTTATTTTGTTAATACTAGCCCATCATGCATCTAACCATCCACTCGCGTTAAGAGCTGTTCAGATTAAAACTGCCAGCTCCGCAGTGAGTCAGTGTCATGGACGGAGGACAGAGCAAATGTAAATATCTTTTCTAGTCAATATTTCCATCTCGTTATGCCGCTGGTTTAGGTTTTTTTGTTCTTATATAACTTATTTGTAAATAGAGCAGTCACTGTCTGTGTCTACACCGGACGCGAGAGTTGTGCTGCGCTAAAAGTGTGTCTAAACCTGATGACACTACAGTGTCAAATCATCTGATCACAGTGTCAGAACATTTCATCATAAACAGAACGAGCTCAGTTCACTGATGGGGATCGTATCCAGTGTATCCATCACTGGGTTCTGTAGTCTTTAGTAGGATCACGCCACTCGTGTCCGGTGTAGACCAGACTTGCGTTTTTTAATGGGTTATGTTACAGCCCTGTTTGTTTTTAATGTTTTTACTTAATATCTGTATTGACTGCATGGTCATAACATCGTATTATTTACTGCTATGCGACCTACAACAATAAAGCTTGGCGAGCCGAGCAACGAGCTTTGCTGCAGGTTGTTTTTTGGCGGATATGTGCTTGTGCTACTGCAGTCGTCTTGATTTCGTTGGGTGAAACATCTCTCTCACTCATCAGGACTGCGGGTGTCGCTGTTGGACAGTGTTTTCTCTACTTCCTGTTGGCCTTCTGTAGCTAATCGTAGCCCTGTGTAGCTGTTTTTATTTATTTTTTTTTCTCTAGAATCTTTATCTTACTATCACTCTCTGTTTTTTAAAGTGATAAAATATAACTTAATTTGCACCATATTTCTGATATTATCGATCAATCTTATCAGATTAATTTTGATCGTTAACTTTTATTTTATATCCGTGAGTGCAGTACACCTGCAAAGCGTTAGCACTTGTTAGTTTGTCATTAGCGTTTTCATTCGAACCTATCACTGTTTTCTTTTCTCCTCTCCTCTCTCTCGCTCCAGTTTTTCACAAGTTCATCAAACAACCGCAGTAAGAATATTTCATCAAGCACGGTGAGTAATGGCTTCTCCTGCTATTGTTATTTGAGCGCATGACATCTTGGCAAATTTAAAAGTGCTGGCTAATGCTAAACGTAAATACAGTAAGATTGTTATTCATGCCGGCGCTAATGATGTTCGACCTCGCCAGTCGAAGATCATTAAAAATAACATTTAAGAGGTGTGTGAACTTGCAAGCATGATGTCAGACACTGTAATATGCTCTGGTCCCCTCCCTGCTTACCTTGGTGACGAGATGCATAGCAGATTGTCATCACTCAATGGCTGGATGTCTAAGTGGTGCCCACAGAATAACATAGGTTTCATAGACAATTGGACAAGCTTTTGGGGTAGACCTGACCTGTTGAAAAGAGATGGTCTTCATCCCTCCTGGGGTGGCGCCACTCTTCTCTCTAGAAATATGGCAAATAGTCTTAGTGTTTATACTTGATTAACTGGGGCCCAGGTCAGGAAGCAGACAGACTGGCTAAACCGACCATCTGCTAGCTGCCTCACGTCACAGAGGTCAGCTAATTCTCAGCACATAGAGACTCTTTCACCTAGATATCACACTATAGAGATTGTGTCTGTTCCCCGAACTAGAAAATACAAAAAAACGTCCAAACCAAGTTAAGATTAACAATTTAATTGAGGTTCAACAAATAATAAAACAGATGCAATATGGATAAACAAATGATAAAGCTTGGCTTATTGAATATCAGATCCCTTTCTACGAAAACACTTTTTGTAAATAATATGATCACTGATCATAATATGGATGTGCTCTGTTTGACAGAAACCTGGCTAAAACCTGATGATTACATTATTTTAAATGACTCCACCCCCCAAGATTACTGTAAGAAACATGAGCCGCATCTAAAAGGCAAAGGGGGAGGTGTTGCTTCAATTTATAACAACGTTTTCAGGATTTCTCAGAGGGCAGGCTTCAGGTATAACTCATTTGAAGTAATGGTGCTTCATATAACATTATCCAGAGAAACAAATGTTAATGATAAATCCCCTGTTATGTTTGTACTGGCTACTGTATACAGGCCACCAGGGCACCATACAGACTTTATTAAAGAGTTTTCCAAAACCTCAGAACAACTTGATGATGTAACAGAAACTATGGACTCTCTCTTTTCTAGCACTTTAAATACAGTTGCTCCTCTACGCTTAAGGAAGGTTAAGGAAAACAGTTTGACACCATGGTATAATGAGCATACTCGCACCCTAAAGAGAGCAGCCCGAAAAATGGAGCGCAGCTGGAGGAAAACAAAACTAGAGGTATTTCGTATTGCTTGGCGGGAAAGTAACCTATCCTACAGAAAAGCATTAAAAACTGCTAGATCCGATTACTTTTCTTCTCTTTTAGAAGAAAACAAACATAACCCCAGGTATTTATTCAATACAGTGGTTAAATTAACAAAAAATAAAGCCTCAAGTGTTGACATTACCCAACACCACAGCAGTAATGACTTTATGAATTACTTTACTTCTAAAATCGATACTTTTAGAGATAAAATTGCAACCATTCAGCCGTCAGCTACAGTATCGCATCAGACAGTGCACTATAGACCCCCTGAGGAACAGTTCCACTCATTCTCTATTATAGAAGAGGAAGAATTGTATAAACTTGTTAAATCATCTAAACCAACAACATGTATGTTAGACCCTATACCATCTAAGCTCCTAAAAGAGGTGCTTCCAGAAGTCATATATCCTCTTCTGACTATTATTAATTCCTCATTGTCATTAGGATATGTCCCCAAAACCTTCAAACTGGCTGTAATTAAGCCTGTCATCAAAAAAACGCAACTTGACCCCAAAGAACTAGTTAATTAAAGACCAATCTCGAATCTCCCTTTTCTGTCCAAGATACTAGAAAAGCTGGTATCCTCACAATTATATTCCTTCTTAGAGAAAATGGTATATGTGAGGATTTCCAGTCAGGATTTAGACCGTATCATAGTACTAAGACTGCTCTCCTTAGAGTTACAAATGATCTGCTCTTATCATCTGATCGTGGGTGTATTTCTCTATTAGTTTTATTGGATCTTAGTGCTGCGTTTGTGTCACGCTGTCTGGTCTCTGTTTCCCTGGGTGTCCACTAGTGGGCTCACTTCCCCTTAGGCACCTCACCGTAGGCACTACAATTCCCACTAGCCTTGTCTCTTCATCACAGTAATTGCACTCCTGTTAATTGCACCAGGTGTCTTCACTTATTAGTCATTAGCCTCCCTATATTTACCAGTCTTTTCCTGTTGTCTGGATGGAGTCCTTCTGTGACGATCGTGACCCAGTGAAACACAGGGAGAGAGAGATCCAATTGCAGGTATGTATTTTTTGGGGTAATCCAAATCGTAATCCAAACAATCCGGGGTCAAAACCAGAAACAATCCAAATAAACAAACAAGGATGGGTTCCTTACGTTTCCTTACGTTTCCTTACGTTTCCTGCCGTACCCAGTCTTCTCGTCTCCCCAGTTCCTCGCATTCCGAGTTCCTGTTCCTCTGTCCGTTCCTGTTCACTTCCTGTCCCTTCCTTGTTTGTTTATTTGGATTGTTTCTGGTTTTGACCCAGGATTGTTTGGATTACGATTTAGATTACCCCAATAAATACATACCTGCAATTGGATCTCTCTCTCTCGCAATTTGATAATACCTAGAATATCGAAATCAACTGCGGGCGGCAGATCCTTTTCCTATTTGGCGCCTAAACTCTGGAATAACCTACCTAACATTGTTCGGGAGGCAGACACACTCTTGCAGTTTAAATCTAGATTAAAGACCCATCTCTTTAACCTGGCTTACACATAACATACTAATATGCTTCTAATATCCAAATCCGTTAAAGTATTTTTAGGCTGCATTAATTAGGTAAACCGGAACTGGGAACACTTCACATAACACCCTATGTACTTGCTACATCATTAGAAGAATGGCATCTACGCTAATATTTGTCTGTTTCTCTCTTATTCCGAGGTCACCGTAGCCACCAGATCCAGTCTGTATTCAGATCAGAGGGTCACTGCAGTTACCCGGATCCAGTACGTATCCAGACCAGATGGTGGACAGCGGAGACCAGGACAACTAGCCCCAGATACAGATCCCCTGTAAAGACCTTGTCTCAGAGGACCTCCAGGACAAGACCACAGGAAACGGATGATTCTTCTGCACAATCTGACTTTGCTGCAGCCTGGAATTGAACAACTGGTTTCGTCTGGTCAGAGGAGAACTGGCCCCCCAACTGAGCCTGGTTTCTCCCAAGGTTTTTTTCTCCATTCTGTCACCGATGGAGTTTCAGTTCCTTGCCGCTGTCGCCTCTGGCTTGCTTAGTTGGGGTCACTTCATCTACAGCGATATCGTTGACTTGATTGCAAATAAATGCACAGACACTATTTAACTGAACAGAGATGACATCACTGAATTCAACGATGAACTGCCTTTAACTATCATTTTGCATGATTGACACATTGTTTTCCTAATGAATGTTGTTCAGTTGATTTGACGCAATGTATTTTGTTTAAAGCGCTATATAAATAAAGGTGACTTGACTTGACTTGACTCATCAGCAGAGTCTTTGAGCAGTAACAACTTCCCCTCCGCGCTCAGAGCATTTAATATTCACTCCGATCCCACTCACTGATACTGATCGCCTTCTCTCCGTGGCCAAAATAATTCAGTATGTTACGTTCATAAAGTAGCCTATAAAAATAAAAAAAAATAATATAATAACAGGAGAGTTTCAAAGTGGCTTAAGCTATTGTGTAAACTTGTTTTCCCTACCACATTCCAAACTAATAACATTATCATCATTAAATCTATAATTCCTGCTTTCTGCTGTGCAAATTTTGTTAATGATGAAAATAACAGTAGCCTACATTTTTGTCAGTTATTTTATCTAAAAAGATCGATGAAGTTCTTAAAGATTTCAAAATCATTCAAAATCATATACTGATAATGCAGTAGCACTGTAAGATTACATTTGTTTGAATGCATTATTGCGAAAGCGATTACGTGTGAATGTGCTGTATCTGTTTAAATCATGCTTTAACCCGAAAATAATCAGTAAAAGAAACAGACAAACTCCTTGAGAACTAGCAGTAACATCCCGCTCGACTATTGCATTCATTATAACCTTCTGATCAAGCTAGCTAAATATGTTTACGTGAATTCTCGCTGAATATCCAGATATATTACGGGCTGTTGGCATGAACTGTACTCGTGATGGAGGCTCTTGGAGTGAGTGAAAACCATGATGCTCAGACTCTTAAAAAGATCCGCTCCTCGCTCCAGTCAGAATCACACCGCTCCTCCCATGCTCTGCTCGGCAGCATGTCTCTGTCAGACACACGGGGAGGGTTGACCCCTGAGTGGAGCTCGGTGGATGTTAAAAAGAAAACCGATTTTCCTTCAAACAAACCCATGTAAATTACACAATCAAATTAATTGATAAAATCGATTTATCACCCAGACCTACTTGCTTTCATATAATAGGCCTAGTTTAATTTAAAGGTCCCGTTTTTCGTGCTTTTTTGAAGCTTTGATTGTGTTTACAGTGTGCAATATAACATGTGTTCATGTTTTGCGTGTACAAAAACACAGTATTTTTCACACAATTCGCCTATCTGTATACCGCTGTTTTCACTGTCATAAAAACGGGCTGATGACTTCCTTGTTCTATAAAGTCCCTCCTTCAGAAATACGTGAAGAGTTCTGATTGTGCCAGCGGTTCCTGTGTTGTGATTTGACAGCAGCTGAGTGCACGCGGCCCTCCTGGAAACGCGATTGGGCTCGTTTTGAGAAGCAAGTGGGCAGGAGCATGTGCTGGAGATGTACTTATAATCACAGGAGCGTTTTTACTGACGAGATGCGCATGAAAATCGCATTTGATTTTTTTGCACAGCCCTAACATCTAGTAAACAAAGCTAAACAGCGTTGCCCTTTGTGTAATAAGTTACAGAAACTGTTAAATGCACCAATTTAAATAATAAAATACACTTACAGGTTGTGTTCCATAAACAACGCCTTCTCCAGACAAAGAGGGGACTGCTCCATCTTTCAGGAATAATCTTTGTGCGAATCCGGCATTAAACTGATTGAGATTGAGAGAGCTGTCCTCAGCAAGCTGTCCTCAGCAAAATGTGCTGCACATAGTTTTATATGTGGATTATAATTTTCGGGAACCGAGTTAAACATAAATTGTAACCATTAATCTCCAAGTACAGCGTCCTTGGGAAGCCCAAACAAAGATGATTGGACTACGAGATGAAAATAACAGCGTTTCGACGACATGGTGACAAACACAAACGCAGCTGTTCCTCCTTTTCTGTCGGAACGCAACAAGACCACGCCCCACTGTTTGTGTATTCTTGTGGGTGGAGGTTAGTCAAAAAACTGTTTTAGTGACGTCATTACTGCAGGAACTAGAGGGATGTAGTCCAAACGGGTTGTTTTTTGTAGGTGAATTCTGTTAAATAAAATATCTCGCTTGGCATTGAACTTTGAGCTTTAGAATTTTACAGATATTATTAATACTCTAACAACAACATTACACACTAACTAAAGTTTAAAACATGGGATCACGAAGAACGGGACCTTTAATAAAATGCAGCTGCATTTAAATGCAGGTGTTTAAAATGTGTGCAAGATTTGCGCAGCGAATCAGAAACCTCTGATCAGTTGAATAATGACAAATGAAAGACTAAAACTAGAAAACTCTTACGTGGGGGCAGACCACAACAAGTCCTAAACCTGCCCAGCAAGTTTGAAACCCTCATAAGACACTTTCCATATGAAAGAGCATGAGATTCACACCTTTATCTCGACCCCCACAAGCCATACATAACTACTCCCAAAAAACCAACCCCCTCCAGCTGAACTGAATCCGGTTTGTTTTTTTGGCTGTGAGGAACAATGTGTTTGCATGTTACTGAGCTGAAACATGCCTGCACTCAGCAGTATGGAATTACATTTGGTTCAATAATAATGAATGTAACTTTATAAAACTGAAGGTAACTTTTCAGAAACTATCAAACATATGCCATTACAAAAAAAACTAAATGAAAATGAAAAAAAAAATGAACTCAGTCGCACAAATTTAACAGGCTCCTTAAATATGCTTCGTTCTTTGTTAATGTTTTTCAAAGATTCGTTTTCGCTAATTGTGGATTCTGAATGCATTGCCATAGATTTCGCTTATGCTTAGTTCGCATATTGAAAGCTCTCGCGGTGATTAAATCTGGTCTCTACCGCAAAAATGATTTTTCACAGACAAAATGAAAGAAATTAATTTTAAGCTCATACACGTTCTATCTACCCTATAAAGAAGTTTATACAAATATTTAAATCTGACATTGATCTTACATGCTCTTTTTGTTAGAGTTCTGAAGAAACTACACTTATTTTGGTCATGTCACTACACTCATGAAACTTTAGGTTGACATTGGTGTGTTTGTCAACTATAAGATTTTTCCAGGCTTCTCAGTACATATGAAAAACTTTATGTTTGGGTATTATGACTCTGACCCCATAAATGAAAATACCAGTTTTGTTTTTAATTTAAATTTTTTCCTAAACAAATTTCACATTCACAAATGCAAATTCTCCAACTACTAATACTAATGATACTACTAATACTAATACTTCTGTAATTTTGTTTAGATTTTGGCCCTCTTTTCTTTAGTTCTATTTTATTATTTATTGTTTTTTTGTGGTTGATATTATGTAATGTATGTTTATACTTTTGTATGTTTTTGTTCTCTTCATTAATAAAACAGAAAAAGAAAAAAAGCTCCTTGTATTACTAAATATGTAAATAATATTTGACCTTTGATCGTCTTTGTCTGTAACGATGAGCTCTCAGGAGAGAAATGGAGCGGCGTCATCTTCCTACTCCGCTTGTCCTTCAAGGCATCTTGAAGTAAGCTTGTGTTACTGAAGTAACATCGATACAAGTTTTTCATGTTACAGTGTGCTTCAGTTTGTTGTGGGTTCTTATTGTCATTCAGTATCACAAACTTACTTCAAGCTGCCTTGAATGACAAGAGCTCATCTTTACAGACTGAGACGATCGAATGTCTAATATTATTTACATATATAGTAATACAAATCACAGCGAGAGGATTCCAATATGCGCGCGAGTGGCGTCTGTACTTCCCGGTCAGAGAGCACCTGTCCATCAAAAGCTCACTATCCAATCAGAGTAGATCACTGTTAAGCCCGCCCCCACGAGAAGTTTGTGTCAAAACACCAAACGAAAAAATGCGAAGCAAAAGCGAAATCTGTGGCAATGTATTCAGAATCCATGGTCAGCGAAAAACTAATCTTTGAAAAACATTAACAAAGAATGAAGAATATTTGAAGAGCCTGTTAAATTTGTGCTTAACTGTGTTAATTTTTTTCATTTTCATTGTGTTATTCTTCTTTTGTAATGGCATATTTTTGATAGTTTCTGAAAAAGTTACGCTCAGTTTTATAAAGTTTTGTTCATTTTTATTGAAACAAATTCCATACAGCAGTCCTACTCTTTGTATTCATTATTTTCTCGCAGCCCATATTATTATTTTCACAGGACCATAATAGAAATAACAAATTATCAATTGATAATTAGTAAATATATTACGAAAATCATTGTTATTTGTGATCGTAGATGTTTGTGGAAGGCTTTAAGACCAAGCGGAAATTACGCAGCTTCACCGTCTGCAGTTTGACTTTACTAAATCAGACTGAGGCGAATACAACTTATTGATCATGAGCCCAACTTTTAGCAAGGCAGGAAAACATTCAGTTTGCCTGAAGGGAGAGTATTTCATCGAGCTAATGCTGTTAAATATAGAGTTAAATAGAGAGAGAGCTAGAGAGAGAGAGAGAGAGAGAGAGAGAGGGAGAGAGAGAGAAAACTATAGGGCTATTCTTAAACTTGGAGCTCATCATATTGAAGTACAAATCCAGACACCAGAAGCAACCTACACTCTATAAGCGTTCTTTCATTGAAAATTATGCATTTTATTTATTCACAGGCTATGTGGTTGAAATAATATTTTAGTTCACAACTTTAAGTTCCATTGTTTACGAAAGTGCTTTATTGGCTACCGTTTCACAGACCTTCAGTTGTTATGCTCTAAAATCATTTGTAATTTCACAGTATTTTTTCACCTCCTAAATCACTAACCTTTAAAGTCACAATTCTATAATGGCATTTTTAATGATATCATTTTATTATTATAATTATTATTTATTATTATTATTATTTATTTATTTTTTTGAATAATTGTTGCCTTCATAAATAGGTAAAGCAAAACAAATTTTTCAATTGGTCCCTTATTTTTTCCCTTATTTTCTTAAAGAATAAACAATGATAACATTATTAATTCATAGAAATAATTTAAGCAATAAAAACCTTTTTTTTAAACTTGAATTTAAATACTATTAAACTGGCTTTAAAATCTCAAGGAGTTTATTAAGTTAAAAAGAGTAAAATGTCACAGTGCATGTTAAATAAAATAAATGTACTTGTGTTAACAATATAATTAAAATTAACAATATAAATAGATTTTTTTTTTAAATGAACAATTCCTGTATACAACCCGAATTCGGGAAAAGTTGGGACGTTTTTTTAAATTTTAATAAAATGAAAACTAAAAGACTTTCAAATTACATGAGCCAATATTTTATTCACAATAGAACATAGATAACATAGCAATTGTTTAAACTGAGAAAGTTTACAATTTTATGCACAAAATGAGCTCATTTCAATTTTGATTTCTGCTACAGGTCTCAAAATAGTTGGGACGGGGCATGTTTACCATGGTGTAGCATCTCCTTTTCTTTTCAAAACAGTTTGAAGACGTCTGGGCATTGAGGCTATGAGTTGCTGGAGTTTTGCTGTTGGAATTTGGTCCCATTCTTGCCTTATATAGATTTCCAGCTGCTGAAGAGTTCGTGGTCGTCTTTGACGTATTTTTAGTTTAATGATGCGCCAAATGTTCTCTATAGGTGAAAGATCTGGACTGCAGGCAGGCCAGGTTAGCACCCGGACTCTTCTACGACGAAGCCATGCTGTTGTTATAGCTGCAGTATGTGGTTTTGCATTGTCCTGCTGAAATAAACAAGGCCTTCCCTGAAATAGACGTTGTTTGGAGGGAAGCATATGTTGCTCTAAAACCTTTATATACCTTTCAGCATTCACAGAGCCTTCCAAAACATGCAAGCTGCCCATACCGTATGCACTTATGCACCCCCATACCATCAGAGATGCTGGCTTTTGAACTGAACGCTGATAACATGCTGGAAGGTCTCCCTCCTCTTTAGCCCGGAGGACACGGCGTCCGTGATTTCCAACAAGAATGTCAAATTTGGACTCGTCTGACCATAAAACACTATTCCACTTTGAAATAGTCCATTTTAAATGAGCCTTGGCCCACAGGACACGACGGCGCTTCTGGACCATGTTCACATATGGCTTCCTTTTTGCATGATAGAGCTTTAGTTGGCATCTGCTGATGGCACGGCGGATTGTGTTTACCGACAGTGGTTTCTGAAAGTATTCCTGGGCCCATTTAGTAATGTCATTGACACAATCATGCCGATGAGTGATGCAGTGTCGTCTGAGAGCCCGAAGACCACGGGCATCCAATAAAGGTCTCCGGCCTTGTCCCTTACGCACAGAGATTTCTCCAGTTTCTCTGAATCTTTTGATGATGTTATGCACTGTAGATGATGAGATTTGCAAAGCCTTTGCAATTTGACGTTGAGGAACATTGTTTTTAAAGTTTTCCACAATTTTTTTACGCAGTCTTTCACAGATTGGAGAGCCTCTGCCCATCTTTACTTCTGAGAGACTCTGCTTCTCTAAGACAAAGCTTTTATAGCTAATCATGTTACAGACCTGATATCAATTAACTTAATTAATCACTAGATGTTCTCCCAGCTGAATCTTTTCAAAACTGCTTGCTTTTTTAGCCATTTGTTGCCCCCGTGCCAACTTTTTTAAGACCTGTAGCAGGCATTAAATTTTAAATGAGCTAATTAAGTGGATAAAAGTGTAAAATTTCTCAGTTTAAACATTTGCTACGTTATCTATGTTCTATTGTGAATAAAATATTGGCTCATGTGATTTGAAATTCCTTTAGTTTTCATTTTATTAAAATTTAAAAAACGTCCCAACTTTTCCGGAATTCGGGTTGTAAAATGGGGCAGCAACCATTATTTCAAACATTTTTAAATCGTCTTCAGCTGAATAGTGTGGGAGGCGGAGTCAGAGCACGCGGAGTGAATGTGCTGCACAAAGTCATTTTCAGATGCAATAAAAAAAAAAAAAACTTGATAGCCTAGATAGACTCTGTTCCTAACAGACCAAAAGTTTGGACACACCTTCTCATTCAAAGAGTTTTCTTTATTTTCATGACTATGAAAATTGTAGATTCACACTGAAGGCATCAAAACTATGAATTAAACACATGTGGAATTATATATGGAATTATATACAAAACAAAAAAGTGTGAAACAACTGAAAATATGTCATATTCTAGGTTCTTCAAAGTAGCCACCTTTTGCTTTGATTACTGCTTTGCACACTCTTGGCATTCTCTTGATGAGCTTCAAGAGGTAGTCACCTGAAATGGTCTTCCAACAGTCTTGAAGGAGTTCCCCGAGAGATGCTTAACACTTGTTGGCCCTTTTGCCTTTTGTCTGCGGTCCAGCTCACCCCTAAACCATCTCAATTGGGTTCAGGTCCGGTGACTGTGGAGGCCAGGTCATCTGGCGCAGCACCCCATCACTCTCCTTCAGAGTAGCCCTTGATGCCTTGATGCCTTCAGTGTGACTCTACAATTTTCATAGTCATGAAAATAAAGAAAAAATATATATATATATATATAGGCCTTATATTTATTTACTGTTTAATAACAATCGCATGCATATGATCCTTTGTGTAAAGGTCTTCTTTTAATTTTGGATGAGTAGACTGTAGCCTAAGACTATCCTACGTTTTTAAATTAGCTCAGTGTAATTTTTTTTATGTTTTTTTTTAAGATGTTACAATGTTATATCATAATGTTATTGTTGTTTTACTTCCTCCTTTTATCCCATTTTACAATTACATTAATTTCGCAATCCGTCCCTTTACGCAACCTGGCGGTAGTTACACGAATGATTTTAACACCCGACTAAATTATAGTTATACAATACAATACAATACAATTTTATTTGATAAGCACATTTAAAACAACCGAGGTTAGCCAAAGTGCTGGACACTGACATAATTGCAACAGATTTTAAAAACACATAACATGAGCACAATACACAGTTTAAACAAGTGACAAAATAAAATAATAAAATGCAAAGATGAACTCTCAGGCTGGTTTAAAGGCCAATGAATAAAAGTGAGTTTTAAGTCGTGATTTAAAACTGTCAAGGCTGGGAGCCACTCTGACACGCATAGGCAGATCATTCCACAGCCTAGGGGCCACGACTGAAAAAGCTCGATCTCCCCTATTTTTAAGTCTTGTTCTAGGAACGGATAAGAGTAGTTGGTCAGCAGACCTCAATGACCTTAGAGGAGCATGCATCTTCAGTAGATCATCTATGTAAGCTGGGGCTTGACCATGAAGAGATTTAAAAACAAACAATAAAATCTTAAACTGTATTCTAAAACAAACAGGTAGTCAATGAAGAGAGGCAAGAACAGGCATAATGTGTTCTCGGGTACCTGTAAGGAGTCGAGCGGCAGCATTCTGAACTATTTGCAATCTAGAGAGAGAGGCCTGGTTAACTCCTATATATAAAGCATTACAATAATCCAGGCGAGTGGTGATAAAAGCATGTATAACCCTCTCCAAATCTTTGAAAGATAAAAATGGCTTCAATTTGGTAAGTAGTCTAAGTTGAAAAAAACTAGCTTTTACTACAGAGTTTATCTGTTTCTCTAGGTGAAGATCACTATCCATCTTTACCCCAAGGTTCGTTACCATAGACTTTACATAGGGCGTCAGGGGTCCCAAGTCCAATTTGGAGGTGCTAGTAAAACTGCTAGGTCTGAAAATCATAATTTCAGTTTTACTTTCATTAAAATGTAAAACGTTTAAAGCCATCCATGCTTTAATATCATAAAAACACTCTAACAGCCTATTTATCGAATCCTCACCCTTACATTTTATAGGCAGGTAGATTTGTAAATCATCTGCATACAGATGGAAACTAATATTATGCTTTTTTAAGATGGAACCTAAAGGAAGCAAGTAAAGGGAGAAGAGAATCGGCCCCAAAATAGAGCCCTGCGGTACTCCACATGTCACTGGTGCTGCTGGTGAAGTAGAGCCCCCATACCCAACTTTAAACACTCTCGCTGAGAGATATGATCTAAACCATTTTAATACAGTGCCTTTAATCCCCACGTTGTGCTCGAGACGCGAGATAAGAACACTGTGGTCAACCGTATCAAAGGCTGCTGTAAGATCTAAAAGCATCAAGATTGAAGAATCTCCAGAATCTGTTGAAATCAAAAGATCGTTAAAAACTTTTATAAGTGCAGTCTCTGTACTATGAAATGCTTTAAAACCAGACTGGAACACCTCAAGAATACCATGCAGATCTAACAGCCTCTTTAAAACAAAGTGGCACATAACCAGAAGTCAGACTACTGTTTATGATTGCTTGAATGTTTGGTCCAATAGTGTTCCATATCTCTTTAAAAATACGTGATGGGATGATATCAGTGGGACAAGTTGAAGGTTTTAAATGTGTAACAATGTCATTAAGGGCCACGATGGAAACAGGCTCAAACTCCGTGAGGACTGCAGCACACTCTATGGAAATGGAAGGATCAAAGGTTGGAGGTAAAATGCTAGCTCTAATAGTGGTAATCTTTTCCACAAAAAAGTGGAGGAATTTTTCACAGGCCACAGTAGATTCTTCCAACATTATAGATTGTGGGGTATGAAGAACAGAATTAATTGTTCTAAAAAGAACATGAGGTTTATGGCCATTTTTATCAATAACATCAGAGAGGTATTTAGCCTTTTCAGTTTGAACAATTCTCTGATAATTATTCCAACAATCCTTTAGAATATCATAAAAAACCTGCAATTTATGTTTTTTCCATTTTCGCTCAGCTTTCCTACACTTTTGCCTAGCCGCTCGAGTTAAATCATTAATCCATGGTTCAGAATTTGGTTTGGAGCGCCTGGGCTTTAGTGGTGCAATTTTATCAAGAATATTTATACAGGAGGGTGAAAAACAGGAAACAAGCTCATCTGTACATTGGAAAACAGACGGCTCTATAGTGTCTATAACATTACTAAATGCTTCAGAAAATTGTGCAGCAGTGGCCGGTTTAATCATCCTGCGGATACGAGGTGGAGCACATTGCTTAACAGTATTGTATGGAAGGGAAACATCAAATAAAATTGGTGCATGGTCAGAAAAAACAGCCTTTTGTATCTCAATATTTAAAATAGGCAAACTGCATGACAAGACAAGATCTAATGTGTGGCCATGAATCTGTGTAGGACCACTTACAAACTGTATAAGGTTAAATGAATCAATAAGTTCTAAAAAATCTTTAGCCAACAGATTTGTGGGACAACACACATGAATATTCATATCTCCTAAAATTAAGATCCGGTCATATTTTGGCATAATTTCAGACAATAATTCAGTAAAGTCTCTGATAAAATGCTTGTTATATTTAGGAGGTCGATAGATAAGAGCACACAAAACGGGCTGAAATTTGCCCAATTCAAACATTGTTATCTCAAAACTCGAAAATGTTATCATTGGCAACTGCCTGCAATTGTATTTTTCCTTAAAAATAACGGCAAGTCCTCCTCCTCGACCAGTAGTCCTCGGGGAGTTAAAATATGTGCAATCCAGTGGTAGAAGTTCAGAAAAAGGGCTCGACTCACCAACATTTAACCAAGTTTCAGTCACAAATAGAAAATCCAAGTTATGCTGGGAAAAAAGCTCCCTTAAAATAAAGGTCTTATTCACCAGCGATCTAGCGTTGACCAGGGCAGCTCTGACAGGAGCCGGGGAACTGGCCGTACGAGTTACATAACTCAAAGACCGAAGGTTTCCATGGTTAACACGGCCTTTCCTAGGGCGAGGTGATCGTTGGCGAGAATACTCCATATCTGAGCCAGTAATTGGTATCAACCAGGTCCCGGCAGGATCCATAACACGCCAGGATAAATAGTGAACCAAAGGCAAACGAAAGTGACGCCGGGCTCCACAGGCAGAATAGTCCGCTATGTAAGCTTTCAACCTCACCAGCTGCCCACTGCGCTTCCCACGGCGTCTCGAGCGTCCTCTCCGGGCAAGGGAAACCGGATTGCGTACAAGATGAGCAGGTATGTTTAGCAAGTGGGGAGGGAGAAAAGTTTTCTGACCATCCCAGTCACACTTAGTCGACTTCTCCATCGCGAGACGGAAATCGATCAGCGTTTGACGATCATAAACCAGCAGAGAGTCAATACATTGCATAAACAGTGACACAAGCAGTAAAATCACGAACAATTTGCTCAGCACCAGACGGCAGGCCACAAACACTGGCGCCATCTTAGACAAAAAAAGACATTAAGTTAACGCCACGGCGGCGGTACACACGGCAGTAATCCCCATTTAAGCCCCCCTATTAAGATAACTTTTTATACACCTTTATACCACCTTTCCATATATGTTTGAAAACTCTGTCTAACATTATTTAATTAACATAGCATAAATAAATGTCCTCCCAAATGTCAATTTAAAACTATAATCATATTTTGATTTACAGCCATTTGAAATGTTAAATTCTGTTGCTCATCCAGGGGACTCTACTGGGCCCCTGGGGATGGAAGAGCACCCCCCCCCCAAAAAATAAATAAATAAATAAATAAACATCAGTGCATTTGGAAGGGGCTCCATTTATTTCATTAGTTCAGGAGCAAGAATACAGTGTTGACAGTAAAAAAAGACATCAATTTTGTGTGTGCATCATTACAGTCTGTAAAATATGTGTATCTCTTATTACAAGACTGCAATCACTAGCAATCAGAAGAATTCCAGTTAATCAAGTATCTAGAAAAGATCTACTCTATAAACAATGCATTAAATTACATTAAAGACAAAAATAAATTAAACAAGCAAATTAAATGATAACTCACATGTATCTGGTCCACTGATGAAGTCATGTGTCAAGTAAAGTGAATTATTAATCATTTTCTAACAGGCGTCCAATACTGACTTCAGGAAAAGGGGAATAACCAATGACATTTGAGATAACAACTAAAACAGCAAGCCCCACCCCACGACTGACAAAAATAAAATTGTTCAAGCGAGCAGAGGTGAGATGATCGAGCGCGAGGATGTGGGGAATGACCATGCGCGCGTGAGGGCTTTTATTGCGCGCAGAGTACGTCATGCGCCCGCGAGAGTTTGAAATGAGCTCGCAGGCTCCCGTTTCCTTGCGCCGATTCAGGGGGGCAGGGTTTCATATTTTTTTGAAGCACCCCTCAGCGCCGCCATTGGCTAGCGGACCCCCACCTGCTGTTAGCATTCCATTGACTCCCACTCATTTTGGCGTCACTTTGTCAGCGAATAACTTTACATCTGAGGTGACTCCATTTGTCCATTCATTATTTCTGAAGAAACACGAAAATGTATAAAAGGCTCCATTACCTTGTATCTTACGTTATGGTCCCGTAGAAGCAGTTTTTGTAAAAAATAGGCTAAGGATTGCATCATAACCAGCGACTCTCTGTCGCACAGTAGAGAAATTACCATATGGACAGGAGGAGAAGCTCGCAGGCAATCTTTTACTGTCTATGAGGCTATCGGGTGGACGTGGAGGCATAAAGGGAGATAATTAATCAGAATACTTAACAAAATGTGCTCCTGTTCACGCTCGCCTTCTCTGGAAGATTCGGTGGGTGATTCAGATTTCTCTTGGCACAGCGAATAGAAGACTTACAGGTTGCTCACGTGACATCTACACCATCAAGCTCAGTTTGAGTCTGCGCAGTACGCCTGACCCCCAGGAAGTGCGTGCTTCTAATTGACTTCATTTGTCTCTGTTGAATCCAATGGGGTCGCTGTGTCCATTTCTTTTACTGTCTATGGTCTGATTTAGTTTTCCTCTCGCAACACACATATATAAGGGTCTCAATATAGGTAGAGAACAATATATGGTAAATGTTATAATATACATAGAGCATGAAATTTAAACAATAATAAACACAATAATCACAGCACACATATACCTTAGCAGTGCAGTACGATATGAATTAGTGCAAACAGAATGTTAACTGAGTGTAACTGACTGGACTCTGCATATGTGGTTGGTGGTGTGTGTGTGTGTGTGTGTGTGTGTGGTGTTACTGGTATGAATTCAGTACAGTCTGAGTGCCTGAGTGGAAAGAACTTGTCTTGCAAAGTTTTAACATCTGCCTGATGGTAACGGTGAAAACAATCCATGACTCGGGTGGCTGGAGTCTCTGATGATCCCCCTCACAAACCACCTGGTGTAGATGTCCTGGAGGTACAAAACATGTATTTAGGGGGTTTTAAATCAATAAACAGCAAGGTATTTTTTTTTAAATATTTGTTGCACTGGACTGACATACCATTGATTGTTGTTGGAAGTTGTAGGAGGTATTGGCCAAAAGAATCCCATTACCACTATCTTGCAGTTGTTCAGTTGTGATTTTTATGGGCCGTTACATCTGAGCTATCAAATTCAAGCTGTTTGTGAATGCAGTCTTCACAGCAGATACCTGATGGGTTCAGGCAGTAGTGCTGCACTTGGTGGCCCAAATTCAGTCCTTTACTTCCCACATCCCAAAGTTGATGGCACAGCTTATTTGCTCATACTAGGAGCTATAAACAGATGTATATGTGAAAAACTATAACTGCTGTCTTTAGAGAGATCAACATGAATGTTGTACCACGCATAACTGCAATAAATACAGACATACCAATGGAAATGTGCAACTTTTCATCTATCTGTCTTTTCTGTTTGGGCACAAGAAGGCCATGTTCATTCCTTATTCATCAGGACTGGACCGACCGGCTTGCTGTGACTGATTTTCTTTGCAATTTTAGTCTTGAGCTGTAAAACAAGAAAATAACTATTGACCCCATGTTGAAATAGGGCCCGAGCACTGCAGTGCGAGGACCCTATTGGAATTGCTCCGTTTATTATTATTATCAGGGCCTGAGCCCTGCAGTGCGAGGACCCTATTGGAATTGCTCCGTTTCTTCTTCTTCTTCTTCTCCGAAATGAATCGCATTTTTGAGGGCCTAAACATGCTCCAAAACTCACGAAACTTTGCACACGCATCAGGACTGGCGAAAATTTACATCTGATATAGGTTTCAGAAGTGGGTGTGGCAAAATGGCTCGATAGCGCCACCTGTTATATTTCAACGGAGTGTGCCTCGAGCTACGTTTCACATACATGCATGAAAATCGGTACACACATGTAGCACACCATTATCTACAAAAAAGTCTCTTGGTGCAAAATCCAAGACCCAACAGGAAGTAAGTTATTTTGAATTTCCTGTACATTTATTTTGCAGTTTTTGCCATTTCCATGCCTCGTACTTTGACGAACTCCTCCTACAGTTTTAATCGGATTGTCTTCAAATTTGGTGAGGGTATATATATCATAAGACCTTTGTGATGTAAAATTGCGAAGGTGTTTAGTTTTCGTCAAGGGGTGTGTCCCTGGCGGCCTGACAAAGTCAGTTGCTGAAACTAAGGCAAGCCATATCCGATCTGCCCCAAACTTCACATGTTTGATAGGTGTTCTGTCCTGAACAAACATCCATGACCAAATTCAGTTATAGTCATAGCGCCACCTGCTGGTAACAGGAAGTGAAATGGTTAACACTGTTAAGGACTCCTAGGAACATATTAAAAAGTGTAAACAAGTGTTAAATAGGCTGGCAACATACTAGATACATACTAATACATGCAAGCAACACTTAGCTAAGTGCTAAAGCATGCTACTAAGGCAGTGAAAAGGAAGTTACTGTAACTAAGGCAAGCAATGTTCGATCTGCCCCAAACTTCACACGTTTGACAAGAGTCCTGTCCTACACACATTAACATGCCTGTATTCGGTTATAGCCATAGCGCCATCTACTGGCAACAGGAAGTGTCATGTGTAATACTGTTATGGACTCTTAGCAACATATTAAAAAGCATCAACAAGTGCTAAATATACTGGCAACATGCTAGAAACATACTAAAACATGATAGCAACTTAGCTAAATGCTAAAGATTCCTATTAATGAAGTGAAACAGGAAGTTACTGTAATTCAGGCATATAGTGTTCAATCTGCCCCAAATTGAAAAAAATGAATAAGAGTCCTCTCCTGAACACATCCACATGCCCGTATTTGATGATAGTGCCACCTTCTGGCAACAGGAAGTGTCATGTGTAACACTGTTATGGACTCCTAGCAACATATTAAAAAGCGTCAGCAAGTGCTAAATATACTGTCAACATGCTAGAAACATACTAAAACATGTTAGCAACACTTAGCTAAATGCTAAAGCATCACATTACTGCAGTGAATTAGGAAGTTACTGTGATTCAGGTATACAGTGTCCAATATGCCCCAAATTGAACAAGTTTGATAAGAGTCCTCTCCTGATCTCATCAACATGCCAGTATTCGATGATTGTGCCACCTGCTGGCAACAGGAAGTGGCATTTTTAAAACTGTTATGGACTCCTTGTAAAATAATAAAAGCATCAACAAGTGCTAAATAGGCTGGCAACATTCTAGAAGCATACTAAAACATGTTAGTAACACTTAGCTAAGTGCTAAAGCATGCTACTAATGCAGTGAAAAAGGAAGTTGCTGTAACTCAGGCAAGCAATGTCCGATCTGCCCCAAACTTCACACGTTTGACAAGGGTCCTGTCCTTAATAAAGCAACATGCCCATATTCGGTTATAGTCATAGCGCCACTTGCTGGCAACAGGACGTGTCATTTTTAACACTTTTATGCTCTATTTCCAACACATTAAAATATGCCATTGTGTGCTAATCATGCTAGAAATATTTTCAAACATTCTAGCAACACTTAGTATGTGCAAAATGATGCTATTAATACTATAAAAGAGGAAGTTGTTGTAACTCATGCATACAATTCCCAATCTGACCAGAACATCACATGTTTTATAAGAGTACTGGCCTGAACACAACTAAAGGCCAATATTCAATTATAAGTATAGCGCCGCCTGCTAGCAACAGGAAATTACTTATTTTATACTAACTTAAACATGACTTGTCTGATCTGCCCGAAACTTTGCATGTTTGGTAAGAGTCCTGGCCTGAAGACATTTACATGTCGATATTCAGTTATAATCATAGCGCCACCTGTTGGCAGCAGGAAATGTGGCACAAATATTTACTATTTTACAAGCATATGGCCCAACGTTCACTGTTCCTCCTATGGGCACCGGGTGGTGGTGAGCCTGAGTGGGAGGGCCCTTTCATCGCTGCTTGCAGCTTTAATTAGGGCCCGAGCACTGCAGTGCGAGGACCCTATTGGAATTGCTCCGTTTCTTCTTCTTCTTCTTCTTCTTCATCTTCTTCTTCTTCTTCTCCGAAATGAATGGCATTTTTGAGGGCCTAAACATGCTCCAAAACTCACGAATCTTTGCACACGCATCAGGACTGGCGAAAATTTACATCTGATATAGGTTCCAGAAGTGGTTGTGGCAAAATGGCTCGATAGCGCCACCTGTTATATTTCAACGGAGTGCGCCTCGAGCTACATTTCATGCACATGCATGAAAATCGGTACACACATGTAGCAAACCATTATCTACAAAAAAATCTCTTGGTACAAAATCCAAAACCCAATAGGAAGTAAGTTATTTTCAATTTCCTGTATGGTTTTTGTGCAGTTTTTGCCATTTACATGCCACGTACTTTGACGAACTCCTCCTACAGTTTTAATTGGATTGTCTTCAAATTTAGTGAGAGTCATCATAAGACCTTTGTGATGTTAAATTGCGAAGGTTTCGAGTTTTCGTCAAGGGGTGTGTCCATGGCAGCCTGACAAAATTTGATATTTCGCCATGAAACAGGAAGTTGCTGTAACTCAGGCAAGCAATGTCCGATCTTCCCCATACTTCACACGTGATAGGTGTTCTGTCCTGAACAAACACCCATGACCAAATTCATTTATAGTCATAGCGCCACCTGCTGGTAACAGGAAGTGACATGGTTAACACTGTTTAAGGACTCCTAGGAACATATTAAAAAGTGTAAACAAGTGTTAAATAGGCTGGCAACATACTAGATACATACTAATACATGCTAGCAACACTTAGCGAAGTGCTACTAATGCAGTGAAAAAGGAAGTTGCTGTAACTCAGGCAAACAATGTCCGATCTTCCCCAAACTTCACTTGTCTGATAGGTGTTCTGTTCCAAACAAACACCCATGACCAAATTCAGTTATAGTCATAGCGACACCTGCTGGTAACAGGAAGTTACAAGGTTAACACTGTTATGGACTCCTAGGGACAAATTAAAAGTGTCAAAAAGAGTTAAATAGGATGGCAAAATTCTAGAAGCATAATAAAACATGCTAGCAACACTTAGCTAAGTATTAAAGCATGCAACTATTGAATTGAATAAGGAAGTTGCTCTAACTCAGCCTAGCAACATCTGATCTGCCCAAAACTTCACACGTTTGACAAAAGTCCTGTACTGAACACATCAACATGCCCGTATTCGGTTATAGTCATAGCGCCACCTGTTGGTAACAGGAAGTGTCATGTGTAACACTGTTATGGACTCCTAGCAACATATTAAAAAGTGCCAGCAAGTAAAAAATACACTGGAAACATGCTAGAAACATACTTAAACATGTTAGCAACACTTGGCTAAATGCTAAAGCATCATATTACTGCAGTGAATCAGGAAGTTACTGTAATTCAGGCATACAGTGTCTAATCTGCCCCAAATTGAACAAGTTTGATGAGAGTCCTGTCCTGAACTCATAAATATGCCCGTATTCGATTCTAGTCATAGCGCCACCTAATGGCAACAGGAAGTGGCTTGTCTAACACTGTTATGGACTCCTTGCAAAATAATAAAAAAGCAACAATAAGTATTTAATAGGCTGGCAACATTCTAGAAGCATACTAAAACATGCTAGCATCACTTAGCTAAGGGCTGAAGCATGCTACTAATGCAGTGAAAAAGAAAGCTGCTGTAACTCAGGCAAGCAATGTCCCATCTTCCCCAAACTTCACACGTGTGATAGGTGTTTTGTTCTGAACAAACACCCATGACCAAATTCAGTTATAGTCATAGCGCCACCTGCTGGTAACAGGAAGTGACAATGTTACACTGTTATGGACTACTAGGAACAAATTAAAAAGTGCCAAAAATTGTTAAATATGCTGGCAAAATTCTAGAAGCATAATAAAACATGCTAGCAACACTTAGCTAAGTGCTAAAGCATGCTACTAAGGCAGTGAAAAAAGGAAGTTGCTGTAACTCAGGCAAGCAATGTCTGATCTGCCCCAAACTTCACACGTTTGACAAGAGTCCTGTCCTACACACATCAACATGCCTGTATTCGGTTATAGCCATAGCGCCATCTACTGGCAACAGGAAGTGTCACGTTTAACACTGTTATGGACTCATAGCAACATATTAAAAAGTGCCAGCAAGTAATAAATACACTGGCAGCATGCTAGAAACATACTAAAACATGTTAGCAACACTTAGCTAAATGCTAAAGCAGCATAATACTGCAGTGAATCAGGAAGTTACTGTAATTCAGGCATACAGTGTTCAATCTTCCCCAAATTTAACACGTTTGATAAGAGTCCTTTCCTGAACACATCAACATGCCCGTATTCGATTATAGTCATAGCGCCACCTAATGGCAACAGGAAGTTGCATATTTAAGATGGTTATTGACTCCATGCAAAATAAAAAAAGCATCAACAAGTGTTAAATAGACTGGCAACATTCAAGAAGCATACTAAAACATGCTAGCAACAGTTAGCTAAGTGCTAAAGCATGCTACTAATGCAGTGAAAAAGGAAGTTGCAGTAACTCAGGCAAGCAATGTCCGATCTGCCCCAAACTTCACATGTTTGACAAGGGTCCTGTCCTAAATACATCAACATGCCTGTATTCATTCACAGTCATAGTGCCACCTGCTGGCAATAGGAAGTGTCATGTTTAACACTTATGCACTATTTGTAACACATTAAAATATTCCATTGTGTGCTAATCATGCTAGAAATATTCTAAAACATGCTAGCAACACTTACTATGTGCTAAAGGATGCTATTAATACTATGAAACATGAAGTTGTTGTAACTCATGCATACCCAGCATTCCCAGTCTGACTCAAACTTCACATGTTTTATAAGAGTCCTGGCCTGAACACAACTAAAGGCCAATATTCAACTATAAGTATAGAGCCACCTGCTGGCAACAGGAAATTCCTTATTTTATACTAACTTAAACATGAGATGTCAGATCTGCCCGAAACTTTGCATGTTTGGTAAGAGTCCTGGCCTGAAGACATTTACATGTCGATATTCAGTTATAATCACCGGGTGGTGGTGAGCCCGGGTGCGAGGGCCCGTTCATCGCTGCTTGCAGCTTTAATTAGGGGCCAAGCACCGAAGGTGCGTAGGCACCTATTGTAATCGTTGGCGTTATTCTTCTTCTTCTTTTTCTTCTTCTTCTTCAGTTTCTTCCGCCACAAGTCTATGCCCAGCCAACATTTCCATGTGGGCCCCATGTGGGTTTTTGATGGGCTGTCAGTTGGGCCCTGCATGGGCAACCCAAATGGGACCCGTACATTTTTGTCCATCGGCTCCACTTGGGCCCCGTGTGTGTTAACCCATAGGGGCCCATGATGGTTCCATAGTGGGCTCCAAGTGGGGCCCATGTGGGTGTTCATTAGAGGGGCCCACATGGGTCCCAAATGGGTTCTAATAACTGGGGCCAAGGTGGGCCACATACAAAACCCTTATGGGGCCCAGATGGGTGATTACACTAGACCCACAAATGGCCCTTATATGGGGTTTTAGTTGGACCACAGTGGGTCAGAACTGGGCCCCATTTATATTTCTTTATTAATTCCTCTGGATAAATTTAATGTTCTAATATGCAATAAAACTCTAAATTAAAATGTTTTATTTACCTAAAAAATTGGTGCTTAATACATTTTAAATTACATGTTAAAATATTTCAAATGTGAAGAAAATGACTTCAACTCAGAATCTCTAAATCACATTTTTTATTTGGTAAAACAAAGTTAAACAAAACAGGATAAAAACTGGATAAAAATATGGTAACACTTTCTATGAAGCCCCTATTTATAATACATTATAAGGGTATTCTTAAGGCATTATAATGAATGCATAATGTATTATAAAAAATGTATAATGTTATGTCAACTCATGAATAATCATAACAATTATAATACATCATAATACAATACATAATATAATTTATCATGGTTATAAGTTTAAGAGTATGATTATTTATAACACAATGAACACCATATTAAATCTACTTAACTTACAGTATAATGGACTGTATCATATCTTGACATTGTTTATTTAAGATCTGCACAGTATCTTATTACAGCTTGTGAGTGGTTAGATGTTGAGTGTTACTTGAGTGTTTCCTTTGGAGCTAATGTTAATTGATGTGAGCTTAATACTCAACTGAAAAAAAAAACGCAATCTTTTATATGGTTACATTTTATTTTGATGGTCCCCTTAAACAATCGATTATAAGCAGCTTTGCCACTACATCCCAACTAACTCTCATTAGAGTATTAATATGCTCAAGAATGGTAGAATCTAGTATGGTAGAATAAGTTGACGTACTTGCAAAGACACCTACTGTATGTCAGTTTATCTGTTGGTTGACCATCAAAATAAAGTGTTAGCATATATTTACAGTAGCAGACATACTCCAATGACCGCTAGTTGATATAGTTGCAGAGTCTAACAGCTGTCTAAGGGGTACCATCAAAATAATCAAACTGATATTACAAAAAAAAAAAAAATAGTTCAAAGCAAATGTCATATTACAAATTCATCTGATCTGATATCTGATCTTATGGCTGTTTGAGTGAAAACAATTTTGTAATTATTATTATTACTACTACTACTTATAAGTGGTATTTGACCGCTTTAAGTAAAGTAGCATCAGAAAAATGGCAAGATATGAGACTTATAATACATTATAACTATGAGAAATATAATCCATTGTAGAAGTGGATGCAATGTGTTCATTGTGTTATTAATAATCATACTCTTAAAAGCTATAACCACAAATAAGTAAATATATTAAACCTGTTCTTATGAATATTCATGAGATGATCCAACATATAAGTTGTATTATAATGCATTCCTTATAATGCTTTAAGAATACCCTTATAATGTATAATATGGGCTTCATAGAAAGTGTTAATACAAAAATACTTGAACAGAACAGGATGAAATGGTATTATTCCTGGGCCTGTGCAGACTTCTCAGCTTCATACCTAAAAAAACAGTAAAGAAAGAAAAACAGTAAAGGAAATTATTTTATATACTACTTAAACATTTACAAAAGCATTAAAAAGCATGCGTAGTTATAATTAAGTTGTGCCAGTACTTCATTTTTTTGCCCAAGTTATACTACTAAAGGTAATATGAACAAGTTAAAAGTGACACTATTCAGTTTAGAAATGTAATTTTTAAAAGTACTATTATTTTATTATATATTCAATAACACAAGTTATTGCTTCACACCAACCGCTTTATTCATGATTGATCTTTTATTTTTCAGAGCTTAACAACACAGAATTACCAGAATATTAACCATATTTCAACAATGAACATATAGCCTACAAGTAAAATCATAGATAACACATTTTGCCAGTGGAAAATAAATGGTGTAGATATAAAAATAAAAGTTTGAAGAGTTCATGTACTTAATTAGTAAGACAACAATATTGAGAGAACACATATCATCTCAAAACATATAAAATGGTCTTCTTTATGGAGACGACTCTTCCCGTCTGCCTTGTGATGGTCAGCCAGCACCACTGCGGGAGGGAAATGCTGGTTAGTACGGCTTAATTGATAAAACAAACGAGACGACTTCAGGTGTTTTAAAGTTCACCTACCTGTTACCTGTACCCATTTAACGTACTCATACGACTTTTAGGTCTTCACGAGTATCCCTATTGGTCTGCTGGTGCCACTGTGGGAGGAAAATACTAGTTTACTGGGAAAGTGAGCAAGTAAAAGGACTATATGACGAGTCTCCCCTCTGGTCTGAAAACCGCACTGCGGGAGGAAAAGGCCAGTTAGCACAACTTGACAGAGTTCACTCACACTATATTTTATAAAAATAATGTAGCTTTATATCTAGCAAACATCATCAGAATAAAAGGAATAAAGTTAAAGTTAACTTACCACACTCTTGTGGGCTTTCATCTTCACAATAAATCTGTCATGGTGTCATGCCATCGCACGGGGAGATGTTTGTTAACACCTAAAAATTACGAACACCTAAAATGTAACTCATTACACTCTCTGTGCTGTCTGTTTTGGGGGGATGGACAATAATAAAACAGACATCATTTTAGTTTATCCCAATTTGATACTTTACTACATGTTGGGTGTGGATAAATTTATTATTTATGCAACAATGCTTATTACTGTAATAACGTTCATTAAAAAGCATTGCTATATGGATGATAAGAACTTGCTCTCATGAATGTTTTTATCAGGATTTTTGTAAAAGATTAACTACCAAACTGAATGAAATAGCATAGCATTCTTCATGACCAGAGTTGGCATATTTCATTATGTAACCTATACATTTTATGCTCTCCAACAAAGAAATGTATAATATCTGGATCTGGCAACACGACGGAGATGCAGCTCTCTATCAAGGCCCGTTCGGTGACCAAATAAAGTAACTGTCCTTAAAACACCTGGAGTCGTCTCGTTTGTTTTATCAATTAAGCCGTGCTAACCAGCATGTCCCTCCCACAGTGGTGCTGACTGATCGGCTGGAGCATCGTGAGGCAGACGGGAAATGTTTTGTGACCTCCGGAGGACACATCCTTGTAAATGAGACACAGCTGATATCTGTTCCCTGATTAAGCACATTAACTCTTCAAACTTTTATATTTACACCATTTATTTTCCACTGGCACATCCGACACGTTTGCCCACAAAGATAGCATTTTTAATCTATTATGAAGCAGACGTGCCTGTATGCGCTCACATTAAAAGCGTTTTTATGGAAGTGAAAACGTTATATGGGCGTTTGCGTTACACGCAAACACATTCAAAAGCATTGAAACTTATCTTAAGCCTCTGCCCAATGAATGTATAAATAAAACATCCTACGTTTGCTAAGTAAACTGCCAATATTTTAATTTTTTTATACAACGTTAACGTTAACCCTTCAGCTACGACAGTTCAATCCCGACTGGCTTCGTTAAGTTTCATTAGTGACTCTGCCATTACTGTATTTTCAAATATAAAAAAAAATATGTACATCCAATTATATAACAGCAGCAGTAATTCGGCTAGTATAAAGTTAAAAATAATTATCTTACCTTGATAGAGAGTTTGTCCATTGACACGCAGGCGCAGACCGTGTTGAAGTGGAGAGTAGCAACCGTTTTTTTTTTTTGAATGAGAAGGGGCGGGAAGACAGCCACGCCAATCATCGCATGACTCAATGACCGCATAACACAAGTGCTTTTAGATTATAAGAAGAAAATCCCTTTGAAATACTTATAAATAAAATAAAATAGGATTATTCATAAAATAAATAATCTTGTATTGTTACATTATGATAACCCTAAATGATATAAAACATGAAATACATACAATTAAATCAATTTAATTATTAGGATTATGTAGCTTCCCATAACTGCATAGAAATCAATAATCTGCAAAAAAAAAAAATATATATATATATATATATATTTATATAACTATAAATATATCCTAATATAGCCCAAATGTGGCCCATCTGGGACCCACAAATAAACAATAGAGGGCAGCCTAACTGGGGGCCATAACTGTATCCAAGCTGGGGCCCTCATTCAGCCCATCAAAGTGCCCACTCTGAGCCCATGCCCAGTTGACACCCACATAACCCAGATAAATCCCATGTGGGGCCCACATGGACATGTTGGCAGGGTGGCAGCCCATCGAACTGATTGCGGGAAAGTTGTATAATTTGGCACACTGATAGAGGACAATCCCAACATTAACTATAGCGAATTTGAAGTCTCCAACTCTCTAGCGCCACCACTTGTCCAAAGTTTCAATATTTTTATGCTAATAACTTTTGAACCGTAAGCCATGAAAGTTGAAAGTTCTTTTTTCCTCTGAATCCTTGGCTCAAGCCAAGTTGAATGATCCACAAAATTCCAAAATCGCAAGGTTTAGTTTTTTCGCTATTTTGAATTTTTCGAAAAACCTACTTTTTCGAACTCGTCCTAGACGGTTAGTCCGATTTTCACGAAAATTGGCTCAGATCATCTTCAGACCATGCTGGCAAAAAGTTATGGAATTCAAGTTGATTAGTCCAACCATTCTTGGATGACACGTGAACAAATCTGATGAAAAGCACGCAAGAATGCACGTGAGGCTATATCTCGGCAACGTTTTGGCATATTGAGAGCAAACTTGGTGTATGTTATAATAAGCATGACCTGAAACTACCTGCAGTGTTTCGACGCAGCGCCACCTAGTGGTCAGGAGATATGAAAAATGCATATTTTGGCTTATAACTTCTCAATGGTTTGGCCAAAAATCACACAACTGGTCTTTTAAGATTCAGCGAGTCATGTCGTGTCGAATGATATCCAATTTTCCTGTGTCAGCCATTTTAGGCATCGGCCATTTTGAGTTATGTTTTAAAATGCTGTATTTTTTGAACGCATTATGGTATCATTACGAAAATAATTACAAAAATCTTCGGTTCCATGCCCTGAAGGTACTCAAAAAGTTTGTTGGCAGCGCCACCTTGTGGTCAAGAGTTATAATGAAATATCACATAAATGCTAATAACTTTTGAATAAATTAGGCAATTGAAATGAAAATGGTCTCACTAAATTCTGTGGGTCATGCCGAAAGCATCAATACCCATTATGTGAAAATTGGCCATACTTCCTGTCCGCCATTTTGATTAATGTAGAAAACCTACTTTTTCAAACTCCTCCTAGATCGTTAGTCTGATTTTCACCAAATTTGACGTGGATCATCTTCAGACCATGCTGGCCAAAAGTTATGGATTTCGTGTCGATCTATGAAACAGTTCTCATTTAGCGCATCAACGAATTTGCTGGAAGTGTGCCAAAATGCATTTGAGGCTGTATCTCTCAAAACTTTGACATATTTGCACCAAACTTTGTATCAGTCATCGCCACCTCACACTGACCATGCCACATAAATTTGGTAACAGTGCCGCCTATTGGTCAAGAGTAATAAACCATTCATTAACCATGAATAATTACACTTATATAAATGCTAATAACTTTTTCATGCATTAGCCTTTTGCAATAAAACTGGTCTCAAAATATTCCCTGGCATATGCCAACAACATAGATACCAAATATGCCATATTAAGCTGAACTTCCGGTCCGCCATTTTGATTTATGTTGAAAACCTACTTTTTCAAACTCCTCATCAACTGTAGGTCCGATTTTCACCAAATTTGAATCAAATGATCTTCAGACTGTGCTGACAACATGTTATGGATTTTCAGTTGATAGACAAAACCGTTTTTGCATACCACAGCGACGAATTTGAGGCACAATGCCAAAAATGACACTTGAGGCTGTATCTGCAATGCTTTGGCATATTGAAACCAAACTTTGTGTGTTTCATTGACAATTCACACAGAGTACACCAAATTGATTTAATAACAGCGCCACCTATAGGTCAAACTTGATAAGCCAAGTAATCATGCTACTAGAGATTGTATTTATGTTTTTTTTTTGCCATTTCAATTACACTCATCCTAAAATTGGTTTAATTGCTCATTGTTGCACTTCGTGTGATGCTTCTTCTTCTTCTTCTTCTCCAAAATGAATCGCATGTTTGAGGGCCTAAACATGCTCCAAACTCACAAAACTTTGCACACGCATCAGGACTGGCGAAAATTTACATCGGATATAGGTTTCAGAAGTGGGTGTGGCAAAATGGCTCGATAGCGCCACCTGTTAAATTTCCTTCGCCTCGAGCTGTGTTTCACATACATTCATGAAAATCGGTACACACATGTAACGCACCAGTACCTACAAAAAAGTCTCTTGGTACAAAATCCAAAACCTAACAAGAAATAAGTTATTTTGAATTTCCTGTATGCTTTTTATGCAGTTTTTGCCATTTCCATGCCTCGTACTTTGACGAACTCCTCCTACAGTTTTAATTGGATTATCTTCAGATTTGGTGAGGGTCATCATAGGACCTTTGTGATGTTAAATTACGAAGGTTTTGAGTTTTCGTCAAGGGGTGTGTCCCTGGCGGCCTGAAAAAGTTTGATGTTTCACCGTGAAACAGGAAGTTGCTGTAACTCAGGCAAGCAATGTCCGATCTTCCCCAAACTTCACACGTGTGATAGGTGTTTTGTTCCAAAGAAACACCCATGACCAAATTCAGTTATAGTCATAGCGCCACCTGCTGGTAACATGAAGTGACAAGGTTAACACTGTTATGGACTCCTAGGAACAAATTAAAAAGTGTCAAAAAGTGTTAAATAGGCTGGCAACCTACTAGATACATACTAATACATGCTAGCAACACTTAGCTAAGTGCTAAAGCATGCTAATAATGTAGTGAAAAAGGAAGTTGCTTTAACTCAGACAAACAATGTCCGATCTTCCCCAAACTTCACACGTGTGATAGGTGTTTTGTTCCAAACAAACACCCATGACCAAATTCAGTTATAGTCATAGCGCCACCTGCTGGTTACATGAAGTGACAAGGTTAACACTGTTATGGACTCCTAGGAACAAATTAAAAAGTGTCAAAAAGTATTAAATAGGCTGGCAACATGCTAGAAACATACTAAAACATGCTAGCAACACTTAGCTAAGTGCTAAAGCATGGTACTAATGCAGTGAAAAAGGAAGATGCTGTAACTCAGGCAAGCAATGTCCGATCTGCCCCAAACTTCACACGTTTGACAAGGGTCCTGTCCTAAATAAATCAACATGCCCATTTTCGGTTATAGTCATAGCGCCACCTGCTGGCAACAGGAAGTGTCATTTTTAACACTTTAATGCACTATTTGAAACACCGTAAAATATGCCATTGTGTGCTAATCATGCTAGAACTATTTTCAAACATTCTAACAACACTTAGTATGTGCAAAATGATGCTATTATTACTATAAAACAGGAAGTTGTTGTAACTCATGTGATGTTTGGGTCAGATGGGGAATTGTATGCATGTTTTATAAGAGTACTGGCCTGAACACAACTAAAGGCCAATATTCAATTATAAGTATAGCGTCGCCTGCTGGCAACAGGAAATCACTTATTTTATACTAACTTAAACATGGCTTGTCTGATCTGCCCGAAACTTTGCATGCTTGGTAAGAGTCCTGGCCTGAAGACATTTACATGTCGATATTCAGTTATAATCATAGCGCCACCTGTTGGCAGCAGGAAATGTGGCACAAATATTTACTATTTTATAAGCATATGGCCCAACATTCACTGTTCCTCCTATGGGCACCGGGTGGTGGTGAGCCCGAGTGCGAGGTACCTTTTATCGCTGCTTGCAGCTTTAATTAGGGCCCGAGCACTGCAGTGCGGGGACCCTATTGGAATTGCTCCGTTTATTCTTCTTCTTCTTCTCTGAAATGAATCGCATTTTTGAGGGGCTAAACATGCTCCAAAACTCACGAAACTTTGCACACGCATCAGGACTGGCGAAAATTTACATCTGATATAGGTACAAATCCAAAACCCAACAGGAAGTAAGTTATTTAGAATTTCCTGTATAATTTTTGTGCAGTTTTTGCCATTTCCATGCCTCGTACTTTGACAAACTCTTTCTACAGTTTTAATCAGATTATCTTAAAATTTGGTGAGGGTCAGCATAAGACCTTTGTGATGTTAAATTGCGAAGGTTTTGAATTTTCGTCAAGGGGTGTGTCCCTGGCGGCCAGACAAAGTATGATGTTTCACCGTGAAACAGGAAGTTGCTGTAACTCAGGCAAGCAATGTCCGATCTTCCCCAAACTTCACACGTGTTCTGTTCTGAACAAACACTCATGACCAACTTCAGCCACCTGCTGGTAACTGGAGGTGACAAGGTTAACATTGTTATAGACTCCTAGGAACAAATTAAAAGTGTCAAAAAGTGTTAAATAGGCTGGCAACATGCTAGCAACATAATAAAAGATGCTAGCAACACTTAGCTAAGCGTTAAAGCATTCTACTAAGGCAGTTAAAAAGGAAGTTGCTGTAACTAAGGCAAGCAATGTCCGATCTTCCCCAAACTTCACACGTGTGATAGGTGTTCTGTCCTGAACAAACACCCATGACCAAATTCAGTTATAGTCATAGCGCCACCTGCTGGTAACAGGAAGTGCCATGGTTAACACTGTTAAAGACTCCTAGGAACATATTAAAAAGTGTAAACAAGTGTTAAATAGGCTGGCAACATACTAGATACATACTAATACATGTTAGCAACACTTAGCTAAGTGCTAAAGCATGCTACTAATGTAGTGAAAAAGGAAGTTGCTGTAACTTAGGCAAGCAATGTCCGATCTTCCCCAAACTTCACACGTGTGATAGGTTTTTTGTTCCAAAGAAACACCCATGACCAAATTCAGTTATAGTCATAGCGCCACCTGCTGGTAACAGGAAGTGACAAGGTTAACACTGTTATGGACTCCTAGGAACAAATTAAAAAGTGTCAAAAAGTGTTAAATAGGCTGGAAACATGCTAGAAACATAATAAAACATACTAGCAACTCTTAGCTAAGTGTTAAAGCATTCTACTAAGGCAATGAAAAAGGAAGTTGCTGTAACTAAGGCAAGCAATGTCAGATCTTCCCCAAACTTCACACGTGTGATAGGTGTTCTGTCCTGAACAAACACCCATGACCAAATTCAGTTATAGTCATAGCGCCACCTGCTGGTAACAGGAAGTGACAATGTTAACACTGTTATGGGCTCCTAGGAATAAATTAAAAAGTGTCAAAAAGTATGCAACTAATGCATTGAATAAGGAAGTTGCTGTAACTCAGGCTAGCAACGTCCGATCTGCCCCAAACTTCAGACATTTGACAAGAGTCCTGTACTGAACACATCAACATGCCCGTACTCCGTTATAGTCATAGCGCCATCTATTGGCAACAGGAAGTGTCATGCGTAACACTGTTATGGACTCCTAGCTTGTGTAACAATGTTATGGAGTCCTAGCAACATATTAAAAAGTGTCAGCAAGTGATAAATACACTGGCAGCATGCTAGAAACATACTGAAACATGCTAGCAACACTTAGCTAAATGCTAACGCATCATATTACAGCAGTGAATTAGCAAGTTAGTGTAATTCAGGCATACAGTGTCCAATATCCCCAAATTGAACAAGTTTGATAAGAGTCCTGTCCTGAACACATCAACATGCCCGTATTCGATGATAGTGCCACCTGCTGGTAACAGGAAGTGGCATTTTTAAAACTGTTATGGACTCCTTGCAAAATAATAAAAGCATCAACAAGTGTTAAATAGGCTGGCAACCTTCTCAAAGCATACTAAAACATGCTAGCAACACTTAGCTAAGTGCTAAAGCATGCTACTAATGCAGTGAAAAAGGAAGATGCTGTAACTCAGGCAAGCAATGTCCGATCTGCCCCAAACTTCACACGTTTGACAAGGGACCTGTCCTAAATAAATCAACATGCCCATATTCGGTTATAGTCATAGCGCCACCTGCTGGCAACAGGAAGTGTCATTTTTAACACTTTTATGCACTATTTGCAACACCGTAAAATATGCCATTGTGTGCTAATCATGCTAAAAATATTTTCAAACATTCTAGCAACACTTAGTATGTGCAAAATGATGCTATTAATACTATAAAACAGGAAGTTGTTGTAACTCATGCATACAATTCCCCATCTGACCCAAACATCACATGTTTTATAAGAGTCCTGGCCTAAACACAACTAAATGCCAATATTCATTTATAAGTATAGCGCCTCCTGCTGGCAACAGGAAATTACTTATTTTATACTAACTTAAACATGAGATGTCTGATCTTCCCGAAACTTTGCATGTTTGGTAAGAGTCCTGGCCTGAAGACATTTACATGCCGATATTCAGTTATAATCATAGCGCCACCTGTTGGCAGCAGGAAATGTGGCACAAATATTTACTATTTTATAAGCATATGGCCCAACGTTCACTGTTCCTCCTATGGGCCCAGGGTAGTGGTGAGTCCGAGTGCGAGGGCCCTTTCATCGCTGCTTGCAGCTTTAATTACAATTGTTGTTTAAACATAAATTAAGCAGTTATAATAATAAACTCCAAGCTCAAGTACCCTGGAAACTCTCATAGATTCCTGAGTTAATTTGTATTCATCAAATTAAGCTTCAAGCTAAAATTCAAGCTTAAATTCATCAAGCTAAATTAATTTTAATTATTTTCAACATGATTACATGCTGCCTGTATTGTTGTAAGCAGTTTAAAGGCCTCTTCACACCAAGGATGAGTCTATGCCACAGCTATTTAACATTTAATCATACAGAGGAACAATATCAGGGGAATCTCTTTCAGAAAAATGTCATAATCCACCAGATTTGAAAGAGCTTGAACATTTAAATGGCAGACAACATAACTGCAACGCACGCCTATAATAAACAGAATGTTAATGTCAGTTTGTGTGGATGCTAAAATACTTCTTATTATAGTTATTGCTCTTGGTGTGAACAGCTTTGTGATCTGATTTGGCCAAATTCAAAATTAAAAGTTGTAGAATTTAGTATGAGTATGCTTGTACAATATCATATGAATTTGCTGATTTGATAGATACGGCTTTAGATGCAACTAGCTCAGCGAGTCCTGTACATTGTTCGGTTCCGGCTACAGAGGCTCTGCGGCAGGGCAAATGGGTGACTGTGAGGTGGCATAGTCGAGGGTAAAAAACACCTTCCTTCCGTTCTGATCAAAACATTAAACAGGTTCTTCCCATTCGGTGATTCACCCACTGAAAAACCTGATCAAAATTGTCTAGTTATTGGCGATTCTATTGTATGGAAGGTGAAAATAGAGACACCGGCTACTATAGTCCAGAGCACCTGACATCTTGGCAAATTTAAAAGTGCTGGCTAATGCTAAACGTAAATATAGTAAGATTGTTATTCACGCTGGCATTAATGATATTTGATTTCGCCAATGGTGAAACAAGAGGTCTGTGAACTTGACAGTAGGATGTCACTGTAATGACACTAAAATATGCTCTGGTCACCTCCCTGATAACTGTGGTGATGAGATACATAGCAGACTGTCGTCACTCAATTGCTGGATGTCTAAGTGGTGCTCTCAGAATAACATAGGTTTCATAGACAATTGGACGAGTTTTTAGGGCAGACCTGACCTGTTGAAAAGAGATGGTCTTCATCCCTCCTGGGGTGGTGCTGCTCTTCTCTCTAGGAATGTGGCACATAGTCTTAGCTTTTTACTGGCTGACTGACTCTCTTGTTTATCAACCTCTTTATTGAATGACAACTTAAAATTAATATATTTATAAGAGTAAATCTGATTTTGGAGGGATCAGAAGAGATCCCTTCTTTCTGAAGAGAACATGATGTTAAGCGAGAGGTTTTTGTTTACTGACCAAAAGAAGGTTCCGCTGCATAAACTGTAACTTACACCTCAGGGGTAAGAATGAATGTACAGATATCCTACTTTAAGTCAGGTAATTTATATATATATATATATCTGTGAATAAATGTCTTATTTTTTGAACCATACAATGTGTTGAAGTAAGTTTTATTTGGTGCTGACGGAATGTAACATCTGGGTACTCTTAATGTTACAGAATAATGTAATAATACGGTTTCTGTAATAATTATCGAAAAAAGTAGAAATTTCGATTCTTACGCGAAACAGTACGCCAATGTCTATGCAAACGCTAGCCAAATGTTATTTTAGCTATAACTCTTGAACGGAATGAAATATCTTCCATCAAACTTGGCAGACATGTGTATAAGCTCAATGTTTGGTCAAATAAAAAAAATTGCGCACCTCTGCCACTTGGGGGTGCTATAAGTTAGAAAAAACACTTAAATGGCTATAACTCTGCAATTGTTGGTCAGATCAACTTGAAAATTGGTATGCAGTGTCTTTGTCTGAAGGGACACATGTACCTATGAGGACATTTGCGTATCTCAAAAAACATGGCCGCCATTGGCCAAACAATTTTAAACACCTATTTGACAGGGTTAACGGAGGTCAACCGGAACGAAACTTGGTGGGCGTGTTCCACTAATGGCCCTAAAGGTCTGTAAGAATTTTGAAAGAAATCAGCCACTAGTTGGCGCTAACGAGTTTTTTGGCTCTGTAATCACGTGGTGTTTCACATATCCACACAGTATGCATATCATTTGATAGATCTCCTCATAATGCACAACTTTGCCTCAAGAACCATTGCTGTCAGTTAATTAATTATTCACAAATATGTCAAAAACTTTTGCGAACTAGTCCTAGGTTTTTTGCCCGATGGGAACCAAACCACTGCAGTAATGTTCTGTGGACTCTCTAGATAAATAATTATCAAAGAAAATTATGAATTTTGTCTCTTGGTTAGCTATAAGGGCTCATTTAGAAAAGGGGAGTGGCCAAACATACCCCAAAGCCTATAAAACCAAAACGAATGGTCAAAACTTTATGAAACTTGGTGAAATCATGTGGCAGATGACCCTGAACAAGCATGCATAGTTTCATGGGGATTGGACTATATGTGGCGCTATAACTGTTCATAAGACTTAAATAAAACAATATTTCTGTTCTAAATGGCTTCAAACTGCCAAAAAAAACCCAATTTATTCACACATACCTTAAATTTGCATACATTCTAAACAAGCATGCATATATTTAGGGAGATTGGGCAAAAAACCCTCACTATAATAGTGATAAAGCTTAAAAACACAGTGTTGTGTGAGAAATTGCATTCATAACCACTAGATGGCAGTAAAAGACCACTAATGGGCTCATTAAATTAACAAAAATCAGTACTTTTCATTGGTTTGCTTGTACACATTTTAACATCACTGAAATAACATTTAAAATTGAATCAAAGTTTAGCATTTTGTTTAAATATTTGTTTTTACAATCATGCCAGATTATGATTACAATGAAACCTGCCAATGACATACAAACTTAAAAAGAGAAGACAGTCTCTGTATGTTTGTGTGTGTGTGTGTGTGTGTGTGTAAGCATGCTTAATGATTATTAATATAATAGTTTAACCATTTAATTTCTGTGTGTGTTTGTGTGTGTGCGCCTAATCTATATTTTAGATGTGTTCTACTTTCAGCCATACATCCAGGTTGGCCTAGACCTTAAAATCATAACACATTTTAAGCCCTGGTAAATGCTCGAACCCCGGTAAATGTTCACCCTAAAATCTAAATCATGTCATTAATAACTCACCCTCATGTCATTAATAACTCACCCTCAAATGACTTAAGCTGTTAACTTTTTTAATGTGGCTGACACTCCCTCTGAGTTCAAACAAACCAATATCCCGGAGTAATTCATTTACTCTAACAGTACACTGACTGAACTGCTGTGAAGAGAAAACTAAAGATGAACACCGAGCCGAGCCAGATAACGAACAAAAGACTGACTCGTTCTCGAGTCATATTGGACCAATGTTAAAGGTCCCGTTCTTCGTGATCCCATGTTTTAAACTTTAGTTAGTGTGTAATGTTGTTGTTAGAGTATAAACAATATCTGTAAAATTCTAAAGCTCAAAGTTCAATGCCAAGCGAGAAACAGAATTCGCCTACAAAAAACGACCCGTTTTGACTACATCCCTCTAGTTCCTGCAGTAATGACGTCACTAAAATAGATTTTTGACTAACCTCCGCCCACATGAATACACAAAAAGGGGGGCGTGATCTTGTTGCGTTCCGACGGAGAAGAGGAAGAGCTGCGTTTGTGTTTGTCGCCATGTCGTCGAAACGCTGTTATCTTCATCTCGGAGTCCAATCATCTTTGTTTGGCCTTCCCAAGGACGCTGTATTTGGAGATTAATGGTTACAATTTATGTTTAACTTGATTCCCGAAAATTATAATCCACATGTAAAACTATGTGCAGCACATTTTGCTGAGGACAGCTTGCTGAGGACAACTTCCTCAATCTCAATCAGTTTAATGCCGGATTTGCACAAATTTTATTCCTGAAAGATGGAGCAGTTCCCTCTTTGTCTGGAGAAGGCGTTGTTTATGGACCACAACCGGCAAGTGTATTTTATTATTTAAGTTGGTGCGTTTAACAGTTTCTGTAACTTATTACACAAAGGGCAACGCTGTTTAGCTTTGTTAACTAGATGTTAGGGCTGTGCAAAAAAATTTAATGCGATTTTCAGGCGCATCTCGTCAGTAAAAACTGTCATGATCCTGGCTCTCCCTTCTCTCTATCTCCTTCCTCTGGCCTCACTCTGACACACACACACACAGAGACACACACACACACACACTCTTGTCCCCAGGTGTTCCCACTCTTTTCTCGTTATCCTCATCATCAGCTCCACACCTGTTATCGCTTTCCCTAAATTATCACTATTACTTCTTGCCCTGTTTTTCCCCTGTCTCTTTGCCAGATTATTACAGAAGCTATGTTTACGTATTCTCTGCAATGTACCCTCTCCTGTCTTGTCTAGTCCTGTCCTGTGCACGTAAGGGGAATTGACCTACCGTTATTTGCTTCTAAGCTTTGCTTGTTACAGAGTACCTGTGACTGCGCCCGTTGCCACCTGATTACCTGGCGATCTCGAAGTTGGCTGGCTGGCCCCCGCGACTTCCAGAGACGCTCCGCTGCCTAGACGGAGGATTTATGTTTAGTTTCCCGGCAACTGTTTCACCGGAAGATTTTCGTTGTCATTTCTGAGGATTTCTGTTCTTACCTCTGGACTTCAGATTCTGTTAATTAAAGACTGTTTGCTGCATATCGCTCTTGGGTCATCTTTCTCTCCACATCCATTACAAAAACGCTCCTGTGATTATAAGTACATCTCCAGCACATGCTCCGGCCCACTTGCTTCTTAAAACTAGCCCAATCAAGTTTCCAGGAGGGCAGCCTCCACTAAGCTGGTGTCAAATAACAACACAGGAACCTCTGACACAATCAGAGCTTGTTATGTATTTCTGAAGGAGGGACTTCATAGAACAAGAATATGTACTATGTAACTCAATGAGACCAGATGAAACTTCTAAATTACCTAAGCTAACAGAGTGTGTTAAAAATCTAAAATAATTTTAAAATAAAATAATAAAATAAAAATAATTTTCTCCTGTTAAATTTGGATGAGACAGATATTACTTATTGGAGCAAAAAACAGTACACAGAATCTCATAGACTACAGTTTGCAACTAGATGGGTGTACTGTTACTTCCTCTACAGTAAAAAATCAGGGTATTATATTAGACAGAAAATATAATTTCTTTTGAAAACCATATTTCCCTTTCAGTCGGTCATGTTCAACGTTCCGTCAGCGACTGACGAATTAGGATCATGCTAGAGAGACGAATCGCATTTGAGTGTTAACAAAACAAGCCAATGAATGTTGCCGTGTGAGATTTGCATCGCACTCCCCACCCCGCAGCGCAGGTATATAAGGAGAGCGCGAGCAGTTGCACATTCAGCTTTTCGCTTCGGAGCCAAGCCTTTCAGCTTCCTGAGCAGAGTGTCGTCAAGACAGCCTTTTGACATAGTGTTGGTGTTACGGCGTGTCAGCGGGGGTTGCAAGTGTTGCAGCTTTGATTTCAGTGTGCTGCAGCTTCACATTCTGCGGTCACAATGCAACTCCTCCTGGGCGCTTCAACACTTCGGTGTTTATTCACAAAAAGAGCAATTCTAAAAGAGCAATTCTAAAGAGCTCCAGAAGTGAAGGGGGTCTTTTTAAAGATGTCTTTCCACTGCTTCCTGGCTCCATCTCATGGTCACGATCGCTGCATCTCATGTTTCCAGATTGGGCTCTCCGCTCTCTCAGCTGGGCCTGCCTCTTCTCCAGGTTGCGAATTTGTTTCTCCACGGCCTCCAGCTCGAGCAAATAACAGTGAGTAAAGCAATGGTAATGTGTGTGAATAGAGTATTAGCAATGCAAGCGGGATTAGCGGCAACCACACTGGTGATGCTAAATAGCGGACTCTGGAAGTCAAAATAAAACTAGTGATAACAAGGCACTCTGATTGTTTTTGTTGTAGAATATGATAAAGGATATATTCACACGTTATAGAAATGACAATGATGGTGTATAAAATAATTTATAGATAACAAATTATCTATAAAAATAATGTAAATAAATCAAACTCAATACACACAAATAAATGAGAACAAAAGCACATAGTTGTGTTAGGCTATTTTGATTACCCCATTACAGTCAATTTACAGTCAAAAATAACTTGTAGGTTTAAAACTCTACGTCACATTTATTGTCCGAAAACCATTCATTATCTGGTGTGACCACCATTTGCCTCACGCAGTGCAACACATCTCCTTCGCATACATTTGATCAGGTTGATGATTGAGGCCTGTGGAATGTTGGTCCACTCCTCTTCAATATCCATGCGAAGTTGCTGGATATTGGCAGGAACTGGAACATGCTGTTGTATGCGCCAATCCAGAGCATCCAAATCATGCTTAATGGGTGACATGCAAGAACTGGGATGTTTTCAGCTTCCAGGATTTGTGTACAGATCCTTGCAACATGGGGCCGTGCATTATCATGCTGCAACATGAGGTGATGGTTGTGGATAAATGGCACAACAATGGGCATCAGGATTTTGTTAACGGTATCTCTGTGCATTCAAAATGCCATCAATAAAATGCACCTGTGTTCGTTGTCCATAACATACGCCTGCCCATACCATAACCCCAACATCACCATGGGCCACTCGATCCACAATGTTGACATCAGCAAACCGCTCACCCACACGACGCCATACACGCTATCTGCCATCTGCCCTGTACAGTGAAAACCAGGATTCATCCATTAATAGAACACCCCTTCAAAGTGCCAGACACCATCGAATATGAGCATTTGCCCACTCAAGTCGCTTATGATGATAAACTGCAGTCAGATCGAGACTCTAATGAGGATGAGACAGTTTCTGAGACAGTTTCTGACAGTTTGTGCAGAAATTCTTTAGTTATGCAAACCGGTTGTTGCAGTAGCTGTCCTGGTGGCTGGTCTCAGACGATCATGTAGGTGAAGATGCTGGATGTGGAGATCCTGGGCTGGTGTGGTTACATGTGGTCTGTGGTTACATGTGGTTGGATGTACTGCCAAATTCTCTGAAACGCCTTTGGAGACAGCTTATGGTAAAGAAATTAACATTAAATTCATGGGCAACAGCTCTGGTGAACATTCCTGCAGTCAGCATTCCTATTGCATGCTCCCTTAAAACCTGCGACATCTGTGGCATTGTGCTTTATGATAAAACTGCACATTTTAGAGTGGCCTTCTATTGTGGCCAGCGTAAGGCACACCTGTGCAATAATCATGCTGTCTATCAGCATTTTGATATGCCACACCTGTGAGGTGGATGGATTATCTCGGCAAAGGAGTGCTCACTAACACAGATTTGGACAGATTTGTGAACAATATTGAGAGAAATAGGTATTTTGTGTACATAGAAAAAGTCTTAGATCTTTGAGTTCTTCTCATGCAAAATGGGAGCAAAAACTAAATTGTTGCGTTTATAATTTTGTTCAATGTGAGACTTTTTAAAGGTCCCATTCTTTGTGATTCCATGTTTCAAACTTTAGTGTGTAAATGTTGTTTTCAGAGTATAAATAATATCTGTAAAATTCTAAAGTATAAAGCCAAGCAAGATATTTTATTTAACAGAATTCGCCTACATCGAACGACCAGTTTGGACTACATCCATTACATTAATTCATTTAGCTGACGCTTTTATCCAAAGCGACTTACAATTGCTATATATGTCAGAGGTCGCACGCCTCTGGAGCAACTAGGGGTTAAGTGTCTTGCTCAGGGACACATTGGTGTCTCACAGTGGATTCGAACCCGGGTCTCTCACACCAAAGGCATGTGTCTTATCCACTGCGCCAACACCACCCACATCCCTCTACGTCCTGCAGTACTGACATCACTAAAGCCGTTTTTTGACTTACCTCCGCCCACAGGAATACACAAAAAAGGGGGCGTGGTCTTGTTGCGCTCGCACGGAGAAAGAGCTGCGTTTGAAGAGTGCGTTTGTTGCCATGTCGTCGAAACGCTGTTATTTTCATCTCTGAGTCCAATCACCTTTGTTTGGGCTTCCCAGGGACACTGTACTTAGAGATCAATGGTTAAAATTTATGTTTAACTTGGTTCCCGAAAATTATAATCCACATGTAAAACTATGTGCAGCACATTTTGCTGTGGACAGCTTCCTCAATCTCAATGAGTTTAAAGCCGGATTCGCACAAAGATTATTCTTGAAAGATGGAGCAGTTCCCTCTTTGTCTGGAGAAGGCATTGTTTATGGACCACAACCGGTAAGTGTATTTTATTATTTAATTAGGTGCGTTTAACAGTGTCTGTAACTTATTACTCAAAGGGCAACACTGTTTAGCTTTGTTAACTAGATGGTAGGGCTGTGCAAAAAATTTAATGCGATTTTCATGCGCATCTCGTCAGTAAAGGCCTGTGATTAGAAGTACAGTTGTGGTCAAAAGTTTTGAGAATTACATAAATATTGGAAATTGGAAAAGTTGCTGCTTAAGTTTTTATAATAGCAATTTGCATATATTCCAGAATGTTATGAAGAGTGATCAGATGAATTGCATAGTCCTTCTTTGCCATGAAAATTAACTTAATCCCAAAAAAACCTTTCCACTGCATTTCATTGCTGTCATTAAAGGACCTGCTGAGATCATTTCAGTAATCGTCTTGTTAACTCAGGTGAGAATGTTGACGAGCACAAGGCCGGAGATCATTATGTCAGGCTGATTGGGTTAGAATGGCAGACTTGACATGTTAAAAGGAGGGTGATGCTTGAAATCATTGTTCTTCCATTGTTAACCATGGTGACCTGCAAAGAAACGCGTGCAGCCATCATTGCGTTGCATAAAAATGGCTTCACAGGCAAGGATATTGTGGCTACTAAGATTGCACCTAAATCAACAATTTATAGGATCATCAAGAACTTCAAGGAAAGAGGTTCAATTCTTGTAAAGAAGGCTTCAGGGCGACCAAGAAAGTCCAGCAAGTGCTAGGATCGTCTCCTAAAGAGGATTCAGCTGCAGGATTGGAGTGCCACCAGTGCAGAGCTTGCTCAGGAATGGCAGCAGGCAGGTGTGAGCGCATCTGCACGCACAGTGAGGCGAAGACTTTTGGAAGATGGCCTGGTGTCAAGAAGGGCAGCAAAGAAGCCACTTCTCTCCAAAAAAAACCATCAGGGACAGATTGATCTTCTGCAGAAAGTATAGTGAATGGACTGCTGAGGACTGGGGCAAAGTCATATTCTCCGATGAAGCCCTTTTCCGATTGTTTGGGGCATCTGGAAAAAGGCTTGTCCGGAGAAGAAAAGGTGAGCGCTACCATCAGTCCTGTGTCATGCCAACAGCAAAGCATCCTGACACCATTCATGTGTGGGGTTGCTTCTCATCCAAGGGAGTGGGCTCACTCACAATTCTGCCCAAAAACACAGCCATGAATAAAGAATGGTACCAAAACACCCTCCAACAGCAACTTCTTCCAATAATCTAACAACAGTTTGGTGAAGAACAATGCATTTTCCAGCACGATGGAGCACCGTGCCATAAGGCAAAAGTGATAACTAAGTGGCTCGGGGACCAGAATTATGAAATTTTGGGTCCATGGCCTGGAAAGTCCCCACATCTTAATCCCATTGAGAACTTGTGGTCAATCCTCATGAGGCGGGTGGACAAACAAAAACCCACTAATTCTGACGAACACCAAGAAGTGATTTGAAACGTATGAAGTGCTTGTAATTATATTTCAGTACATCACAGAAACAACTGAAACAAAGATCTAAAAGCAGTTTAGCAGCAAACTTTTTGAAAACTAATATTTATGTAATTCTCAAAACTTTTGGCCACGACTGTACATCTCCAGCACGTGCATTCAGATCAGGATTGCCAGGTTTTCAAAACAAATCCTGCCCACTTGCTTCTCAAAACTAGTCCAAAACTAGCCCAATCGCGTCCAGGAGGGTAACGTGCGCTAAGTCGATGTTGAATCACAACACAGGAACCGCTGGCACAATTAGAACTCGTTACGTATTTCTGAAGGAGGGACTTCATAGAACAAGGAAGTCATCAGCCCGTTTTTATGACAGTGAAAACAGCGGTATACAGATAAGTGAATTGTGTGAAAAATACTGTTTTTTTACACGCGAAACATGAACACATGTTATATTGCACACTGTGAACACAAAGCTTAAAAAAAACACGGAAAACGTGACTTTTAAGGCATTTTATTAGGAAAACTTTATTTAAGACATTTTAAGACTTTTCAAGAGCCCGTGGCCACCCTGTTAATGTGGGGACACATTTCAAGTGAGAGCAAGGTTACATTGTGTTACCTTGTAAGATACATTGTTACAGTTTTCCTCTCTGGCAAGCCATTCTTTATAATCTTCTTTGGTGAGCCAAATATCTAAAAACTAGAATTTTCCAGGGGTCACATTTCAGTGGTTTCAGCCTATATTAACAATGTTTTTATGTGTATGCGTGTGTGAGAAACGTTGAGGTACTGTCGTAGTAGTTTTGTGCGAAGGTGAATGTCATGGCAATGTACAACACAAAGTACCTTACGTGAGCACATTTAAATGTAATGTGTAAATGTCTATAACTAATATAAATCAAAACAAAGAAAACAAACTTTCAAGTATATCAATTCATAAATTCATGTTGATTTTAATGTTTTAAATATTACAATTTGAATATAGAAATATAATTGATTTAAATAACAGAAAAGATACTTTAGAAATTAAACTAAAACTGCCAGCAGGTGGCGGCAAGTCACTGATTTTATCACTGAATAATTTACTCAATTGATTTGTTCGAACGGCTGTTTATTTTATTTTTATTTGGATGGGTAACTAAATCATTGTCTCACTAGATTTGTTTAAAAATGCAGTTCATTCATAAACGAAACAGCTGTGTTTGAATGGAGATGTGCAGCGGCTCAGCTTTTACTTTGAAACTATTTTCAAATACACACAATAAAAGTCACATAATATTAACTTCTTGTTTAATGAACTGTTCCATTAAATCAATATCAGTTGCGAACTCCCTCAATAATCATTAAACGCTGTCACTCATCTTAGTTCATTGCAATCTCACAAAACTCCACTATAAATCAACAAAGCTCCTTGAATGCACAATGAATATCTTAATTATACTCTGTTTACACTTTTTTTGTCATAATGAGAGGATACCTCTGTGATACATTACTAAACGCTGCAAAAACATGTTGTAAGTACAAATGCAATTAAAATGAACTCGCATTGCCGGGAAACATGACTAAAATGGTATGCAAAGTAACATAGCACTTTATTTTATTTTCTACTCATTTTGTTGAACATTTTATATCCATGTGCAAGTTCAGGGTTTTGGTACTTGAAAGTTTCATGGTTCAAAGTACATAAAATATACACTGTGTATTTGTATGCTCCTGAAATAAAAGTTCAGAGATGTGTTTTGTTAATATGACTCATACAGTCTCTTTTTAGGGTATAATCAAGTATTTTCCATCATCTAGTCTTTAATGATGACAAACAAAAATAAATTGTAATATTGAATTCCAATAGTTATATAATCACAATACTCAATTATTACAATATATATTTATTTAGCCCAAAAGTACTGGTAGATTAGTGTATCGTCCCAGCCCTAGTTACTAGTCAAAACAATAAAACTCTCTTCAACAGCACAAAATAACTGAGATTTAAAACTGTTAAAAGAAAGTTATATTGCACATATATAATACACAACATTAATATCCATTCCCTTGGTTTGAACATTTCTATGCGTAGTGCTGCACGATGTGACTCTGTGTTGCTTAAAGTGCATTATTCTGCACACTGGTTGACCATCACCTTCAACTCAACCTTGCCAAGACAGAACTGCTTTTGGTTCCAGAAAACCCATCAATTCATCACAATTTCACCATCAAGGCACATCAAACATTTAAACACACAAGTAAACATTGCTTGAAGTGCCATCCCAAAGAAGCACAAAGTCACTTTTACGGACTTTTATATTAAATGTTTCCTCCTGGTGGAATGACCTGCCCAACTCAATCATAGCAGCTGAGTCCTTAGCCATCTTCAAGAATTGGCTTAAAACACATCTCTTCCATCTTTATTTGACCCTCTAACTTTAGCACTCACTATTCTACACTATTCTAAAAAAATAAGTAAAAAATCTACCTACCTTTCTAATATTTTTGTATTCTATTTTCTTTTCATTTTTTACACAATTATAAAAAAAGACCTCTAACACTAGCTTTCTCTATTCTTTTTCTATTCTATCTGTTTTCTTTTTATTTATTATATTATTTAAAATATTGCTCGTGACGACGTAACAGCACCAAGACCATATTCGTTGCAGCGACATACCAAATAACGTTCCAGCGATGTAACTTTGTGATTTCCATATTCGTCGTGGCAACGTCATTTGTTACGTCGCTGGAACGTGGTGAGAACGTCCTAACAACCGAACTGGCATGTTGTGAGGAAATTACTATAAAGTACCATATTGGTCGCAACGACGTACCATATAAAGTTGCAGCAAAATAACTTTGTGATTCCCATATTCGTTGTGGCGACGTTATAGTGGAACGTCACTGGAACGTAGCAAGTACGTCCTAATGACCAAACTGGCAAGTTGTGAAGACGTGACAGTACCGGATCATACTGGTTGCAGCAACGTATCAAGTATGTCCTAACAACCAAAATACCTCGTCCACCTTTATTTTTTATATTTACACCTCGCCTTTAGTCCGGGTCCTGATGTGCTCCGACCATTACCTTGAAATACACAAATAACTAATAAACTCAAACCTTTGTGTTGCAAAAAATAAACCTTATGAAATTAATTGTAATCGAATTATAGGGGATTCATAGTAAATACATTCATTACATACATGCAATGCAAACTAATACAAAAACATTAAATTCTAATAGAAAATAGACAAAAACACACTGCATTCATTCACGAATCAACATTTATTCAGCGCTACTTAATACAAATACTAAGCAAAAACGATTTGAACATTAAACCTGTTCTTTACCTATGCAACGTGTTACCAAGTCATGAGAACAGAAAACTGAACACATCAATTTATAGATTACACAATATAATCAATAGAAAATGTTTGTCTTATTAAGGATGTTAACGGTGAAGGGTTGTCACAATCGTCAGCTTGAGTGCCCATGAAGAGTCAGGTCAAGTCACCACTGACCTTGCAGAGTCAGGTCAAGTCCCAGTTGAACTTCCAGAGTCAAGTCCCCGTTGATCTTCACAAATCAAGTCAAGTCCCGTTGATCTTCACATTTCAAATAAAGTCACTATTGAACTTCGAGTCTCGTCACACCTCAGCTGTGTCACATTTCATGAATTCAGTGTCTCACCTTCTCTGTGTGTGGTTGTGTTGGATGCGCAGTTACTGATTACCTATCACTCTGATCACTGCCACCTGCTGCACTAATCACCGGGGCTATTTAAACCTGTGTCTCACCCAGCCTTGTTGTCAGATTGTTTCAGTGTGTCTGGTGCTTCCAGCTGTCCTGGTCTTGGCTCTTTGTTCCGGATTTGTGGATCCCACCGGTTTGGTTTGCCCATTGCAACCCTGTGTCGCTGTCATGAGCGGTGGTCTCTTCAGCCTGCCTGCCTGCTTCAAAGCCCTGCTTCACTCGTCTGTGCTTTGTCCAGTGAAACTGTCTTTTACCAATGTCGAGTACTTGAGTATAATAAATCTAGATAATAAAACTAGACGTAACAGAACAATCTGACCATTGATGGATCCAGCAAGAATGGCAGAGCTACAGGATAAAGCCCTGCATTTCAGCCCGAGCCCGACGGGCCTCGACTTATTTATGCCCCTAGGGCCGGGCTTCGGGCCAATTTTCACGTTATAGCTCACATGCGGGCCGGGCCTCGGGCCTTTTTTGGGTTATCCTTCTATTTATATTTTTAGACATTAATAAAAAATAAAAAAAATGAGAAGTTGACGTAGAGGATAGAAAAACAAACATAGACATTTCATAACCTCATAAACTTTCATAATCTGATAATTCAACCCGTTATAATTATACTGACATACTGACATGACAGTCTCACGCACGCACGCTTTTCCGTCAGCGCGACCCACGATTACACTACACTTATATCCACTTATTGTAGTAGTAGCAGCTATTATAAGGCCTCTAAATCAATGTATTAATCATAGCCTAGTTGGCCAACTAATAATTATAAAATAATGATTCATGCAGCGGCGAGCATTTCTGTGTCTGCACCTGTTGTTGCGGGCCACGCAGCAAAGAAGAGAGCGCTGGCCGAGTTTGAAAACATTGTGGAGCAGGACGAGGATGACGACGATGAAGTACAGCAATACATGTGCCTCAATCACAACATGGAAGGTGATGGACGAGATGTGGTGCTATGGTGGAAACAGCAGGAGACCCTGCTACCGCAACTGTCAAGACTGGCTCGCTCTGTGTTTAGTCTCCCGCCAGCAGCAGGAGCGAACTTGTCTTCAGCGCAGCGGGAAGAGTGATGGAAGAGAGGACTGGGTTAAAACCTTCCACTCTGGATGCTATTCATTTTCTCCATGATCCTCTGTAAGAGACTGTTCTAACTTTTCATTTGAATGGACTTTATTTTCGTTTAACTGTTGGAAACTAATGGAAAAAAGAATGGACATGTTCTGTGGTGCATTTTTGAGGTAAGATAACCTGCAAGTTTGTTTTTAATTAATTTAATTTGTTTAGATTGTAGGCTATTTCTCATTTCGTTTGCGAGCGCTGTTGCGAGCCTGACTCAGTATTTCAATTTTTTTTTTATTTTACTCACTGTGGTTTAATAAATAAACATATTAAACTAACTGTCTGTGTGATATGCTTGAAGTGTTTTATATCTATGGATTTTATTGTAGCTAAGTAAAGTATTAGCGTTAATTTGAGAGGCTTAATTGATTAAATATGTTTTAGGCTACTCGCTGTCGGCTCGGCTGATTAACGTTAATCGTCATTTAAAAGAAAAATGCTCCAAACATTTTTCTAAATTAACTTGATAAAGAAATGAAAAGAAACATAACACAAAACTGACCCCTTTTTTAATTGTTGCAAATAGGGCAGGCTTCTGCTGTGTAATAAAATAAATAAATAAATAAAAACATGGGCTCGTGTCGGACTCTGGCTGATAATTCTGATGAGCTGTCGGACACGGGTCGGGCTAGGGCCTGAGCGTCTCGGGCCAGGGCCGGGCTCGGGCCTAGATTTGAGGCCCGTGCAGGGCTCTACTACAGGAATACCTAACTACTAGTAACCAGCGGATGGATCGTCAGGAGGAACAGGTCTCCGCCACTGCTCAGGCAGTACAAGCTCTAGTGACGCAGGTGTCAGAGCTCACTCCCTAAATTCAACAGCTAAGATCTCCCGCTGCGCCCACCCCACCGCCTATTCCCCTGAACCCTACCAATGTCACCAGCCAGCACGAGCCCAGGATACCAACGCTTGAAAGATATGCGGAGCTAGAGCTGTGTCGAGCTTTTCTGACTAGATGCTCATTATTCTTCTCACTTCAACCTGTTACATTTTCCACTAAGAGATCCAGAGTGGCATTGGTGTTAAACCTGCTGTCAGGCGTGCAGCTCTTTGGGGGATGACGGTCTAGGAAAATAACGATCCTTGCTGTTCCTCGTTCCAGGCACTCCAAGAGATTCAGTTTCTGACTACATGATACAGTTTCACACCCAGGCTGCCGAGTGCCACTGGAACGAGGAGACGCAGTGGGACAGATTCCTGCATGGGCTGGCTGACCGTGTCCAACATGAGATTTATACATTGGATCTTCCCAAGAACTTGAACGGACTGATGGAGCTAGCTTTACGGGTCAACTTGAGGATGGAACAGCACTCTCAAGTGGAATAGCACTCCCGGGCCTGAAGACAACTCGAGCCATTGGGCTTCCTCGCCGAAGACACGGTCAGCCCACCCAGCGATCCCGAGCCCATACAGGTGGGTAGAGCTCAGCTTTCCCGGGAGGAAAGAGAGCATCGACGAACTGAGGGACTGTGTCTTTACTGTGGCGTCGAGGCTACTGTCGGGTGGAGCAGCATTGGGGAAATCCTCATCCGCGACTCTCCTTCCGGGAAGATTGCAATGGGCAACCGGCTCTTACGATTACCAGGCCCTGGTGTATTCTGGAGCAGAGGGTAATTTCATGGATTTTTCTTTGGCCAGTCACCTTCGCATCCTTATCACATCACTCCACAAACCCATTGCAGTTCACGCTCTCAATGGTCAAGACATTACCTACCATCACGCACACCACGGATCCCATCACGTTGAAGGTAACGGGTAACCACACTGAGACACTGGAACTGTTTATCACTGACATTCCCCTCAGCCCCATCGTTTTCGGGCACCCCTGATTGATTAAACACAACCCCAGCATTGACTGGGGTCAAGGCTCCGTTTCCACTTGGAGTAATCAGTGCCATGCCTCTTGTCTTGTGTCTGCTCATTCGTCTGTGTCTATTTCTGTGTTTCAGAAGGAGACGGTGGACCTGAAGGAAGTGTTCAGTAAGTCCCGGGCTGCTTCTCTTCCTCCCCATCGTCCCTATGACTGTGCTATAGACCTAATGCCAGGTACGTCTCCGCCTAAGGGCAAGTTATATTCACTTTCTACTCCTGAAAGGGAGGTCATGGAGAAATATATTTCTGATTCGCTGGCTTCCGAGTTCATCCACCCTTCCTCTTCTCCAGCGGGGGGCAGTGTTCTTTTTTGTGGGTAAGGATGGATCTATGCGACCTTGCATTGATTACCAAGGGCTGAACAACATCATGGTGAAGAATACCTATCCTTTGCCTTTGATATCTTCAGCCTTTGAGAGGCTGCAGGGAGCATCAATATTCACAAAACTGGACTTACGTAATGCTTATTATTTGGTCCGCATAAGGAAGGGGGATGAATGGAAGACAGTATTTAATACCCCTAGGGGCCATTTTGAATATTTGGTCATGCCTTTCGGGCTGTCTTCCAAGCACTAGTCAATGACGTGCTGAGAGACATAGTAGATAAGTTCATGTATGTCCACCTGGATGACATACTGATATTTTCTTCTTCTCTCCAGGAACATTATTCAGCACGTCAGACTAGGGCTGGTTGCGAGCGAATCTGCTTTTTGTCAAGGCGGAGAAATGCGCTTTTCACGCAGTCAGTTCCATTTTTGGGGTACATTGTGTCGTCTGAGGGAGTGTGCATGGACTCAGACAAGGTTAAGGCTGTGGTGGATTGGCCAAGTCCAGATTCCCACAAGGCCCTGCAGAGGTTTCTGGGGTTCGCCAATTTTTACAGACATTTCATTCGTAATTTCAGCCAACTAGCCGCACCTCTGACAGCGTTAACCTCCCCCAGAACTATGTTCAGGTGGTCTGGTGTAGCCGAAGCTACATTTTCCAAACTAAAGAGCCGCTTCGTTTCGGCTCCCATTCTTGTTACCCCTGATCCATCACGTCAGTTCGTGGTGGAGGTGGACGCGTCAGAGGTGGGGGTGGGTGCGGTTCTCTCCCAGCGCTCTTCCTCGGACGACAAGATGCATCCATGCACATTTTACTCCCATCGCTTATCGCCAGCCGAACGCAATTATGACACTGGCAACAAGGAATTGTTGGCGGTCAAGTTAGCATTGGAGAAATGGTGTCACTGGTTAGAAGGGTCGGGGTTTCCTTTTATGGTATGGACCGATCATAAGAATCTGGAAAACATCAGATCTGCTAAAAGACTCAACTCTAGGCAGGCTCGGTGTGCTCTTTTTTTTTTTTTTTGGACGTTTTGATTTTTCTCTTTCATACCGCCTGGGTTCTAAAAACATCAAACCCGATGCTTTGTCTCGTGTTTTTGACCATTCCGAATGCCCGTCTACCCCCGAGTGTATTTTTCCTGAGAGACTCGTCATCTCCACACTCCTATGGGAGATCGAATCGAAGGTCATGAAGGCCTTAGAAGGGGTAACGCCTCCGCCCGGCGGTCCACCGGGTCGATTATTTGTGCCTGAGAGAGTTCTGTCCGATGTCATATGATGGGGCCATGGTTCCAATGTAGCTTGTCATCCAGGAGTTAATAGAATAAAATTTTTGGGCAACAACGGTTCTGGTGGCCTGGTATGGCTCGCGACATCCGGGAGTTTGTTTTGGCGTGTTCAGTTTGTGCCATGGGTAAGACTTCCAATCGCTCCCCAGACGGGTTACTCCAACCGCTGTCTGTTCCTTCGAGACCCTGGTCACACATCGCTCATTTATTTTATTATTCACATTTTATTACTGCCCTCCCACCCTTCCAGGGCAAGACAGTCATTTTGACTGTGGTGGACAGGTTCTCGAAAATGGTTCATTTTATTCCCTTGCCCAAATTACCTTCTGCCAAGGACACAGTGGTGGCTGTCATAGATCACGTCTTTCATTTACATGGCCTTCCGATGGATGTGATCTCCGACAGGGGACCCCAATTTGTATCCAAATTTTGGCGGGAATTTTGAAAAATACCTGGGGGCTACGGTTAGTCTGTCCTCTGGTTTCCATCCCCAGAGCAATTGCCAAACCGAGCGGGCCAATCAGGATCTTGAGAGAGTGTTGCGATGTTCGGTCTCTAAGAACCCTTCCTCCTGGAGTCAGCGAATTTCTTGGGTTGAGTACGCACATAATTCGTTGCCAGTGTCTGCTACGGGCCTATCTCCGTTTAAGTGTAGTCTAGGTTACCAGCCACTAATTTTTCCCAGTCTGCAATCTGAGGTCGCGGTCCCCTCCGCTCACGCCTTTGTCCAGAGGTGTCGTCACACATGGAGCAGAGCCCGCGAGACTCTGCTCCAGGTGGGAAGACGCACCAAATTGAAACCTGTTTTTCACTCCCATATTAACCCGCCTGTCCCGGGGGGGGGGGCGCTTATGTCACGATTGTCAGTTGGACTGCCCATGAATTCCACTAGAGGACACTCCACTCAGGACACCATTTCCCACTCCATTTCCCAGAATCCCCCGCTCAGGGATAATCACCACCAGGTGTTCCCCATTACCACTTCCCTACTGATACTGATACTGATTCTGGATATTTCTTTATATACTTGATGCTGTGCTCTGATTACTGTCTGTCAGACCATTCTCTTAATAAAATACCGCATATGGATCCGAACATCTCTGACGCCTCGTTAGAAGGGTAAAGGGTAGGTAATGATGTTATCAGTGAAAATAAATTAAAAACAATTATCATAACACATATACACAATATACACTTAGTGATACAACTCTACATAATTTGGTGCATAAATAGATTATAAAAAGATTTGAAACAATTCAGCAGATACTTCATTTTTTTCAGAAAAAAAGTTAAGTTGTTTCCAGCATTGTATATGAGGCACCTAAATGTCTGGTGGTGATGTACTTTAATTACATGGCAAGGATTAAAAAAGTATGCTAAATTGTGCACACAATTTACTATTCCATTACCTCAATTTGCTAAAGCGTGTACACGTTTTAGCACATCAGGGCAACGAATTAATAAATCGTGCGAACGATTTATAAATTTTTTATTTGCATGTCATGGGAAGTCGTGGCCTAATGGTTAGAGAGTTGGACTCCCAATCGAAAGGTTGTGAGTTCGAGTCCCGGGCCGGCAGGAATTGTGGGTGGGGGGAGTGCATGTACAGTTCTCTCTCCACCTTCAATAACATGACTTAGGTGCCCTTGAGCAAGGCATCGAACCCCCAACTGCTCCCCGGGCGCCGCAGCATAAATGGCTGCCCACTGCTCCGGGTGTGTGCTCACAGTGTGTGTGTGTGTTCACTGCTCTGTGTGTGTGCACAAATTCCGAGTATGGGTCACCATACTTGGCTGAATGTCACTTCACACTTCACTCATGTGAGGGGCTTCATATTTAATACTGCTTCACTATCAGAAGATAAACCTAAACAATATTGCAATTACGAAAGATCCATAATTCTTGAGCTTCTCAGTAGATAAAAAAACACATTCATAAAGAGTAAAGATATGAAAGATATGAAAAATGAACAATATGGAGACAGAGAAGAGGAAGCAGAAGACAGGCTCTTCTGAAGGAAGGACAGCTGACCATGTCGCTACAACGTTCTCAATGGGACTAACTAGCGACATCTTTTGAGGACGTGCCCACAACGTTCTGTGTTTGCTGGGTATACATTTAAAAGAAATTCCTTTCACTTTTATAGTATGTATTACATATTTATGCTACTTGTTTTTCAAGAATGTATTTTACAACAATACAAAGAGCAATGTGTATGGAAGTAAAGTAATGACTTATGTCTTTGAAACAAAAAATTATGCTGAATAGCACTATCTGAAAAAATAATGCATTGAGTTAACAGTACTTGCATTTTAATGCCTTGCATTTCCAGGGCTTGCATCTTTAGGTGCTGAAATTTAATATAGTTGTTCGTTTAAGCTGTGAATAATTCAATTAAAAATATTTCACACACTTTTTCATAATTAAAAAATCAATAATTCATATTCACGTTCCAGAATTCACTTCCAAAATATTAAATCGGTTTAAAAATACGATGTATAATATTCGACAGGCAAATTTCGGTCCATTTTATTTCACTTTCCAAATTCGCTTCCACAAATTAGGTGGTTAAAATTCGGCAGATAATTCGCCCTTTCACATCCGGAGCTGCAGGAATAGCAGTAGAGCACAGAGGCTCCATCTGCACATGATCTCCATCAGTCGCTCACCAGCAGGTGGTGCAAGCGGCTTCTGATGAAGACCAAAGCAACAGGTGGATTAAGTAATACAGTCACAAAAACTGATCTGCAGAAATTAAGCAAGCACTAAGTAGAAGTTTTGATTATCGGGGCATGTGGAAAAGCTGATTGTGCGTATGTTTATTTCAAAATCTTTGCTGTTACCAAGTAAGCAGCATTCAAAGGAGATTATAATGGTGTTTTACCCAACGCTGAATTACAGAACTAACATTACATCTAAGGAAGACATATATTGCTTTCGGTTGTTTAGTTTCTGTAACTTTGTGTCATGGCTTGTGCGTCGCTGTGCTGTAATACTGGGGATCCCCTCACGTCACACTCCAGGATTCCCCAATGACGAGTAACACTTCTCAATCAATTAATACTGTGAAATAAGACCTCAGATCTCAGAATACTTTTTATTGATGATTATGCAAACTATATAGACAGTTAAGCAGATGTAAAATATGAACGAACGCTCAAAGTTTCACGCAGTTTCCCTCAGAAATCTGTTAAAGAAAACAGTGACAGCGATTAAAAGACAAAACTCACATCTTACTGATGATGCAAACTATATACAGACAGATGAGGATATGAACGCAATTACGGAACAAGAAAAACTTCATGTCTTTTTATATATATATATATATATACACACATATATATATATATATAAACATTAACGTCTTTTATTGCCTCAAGATATTAAATTATTAAATTTGGCATCTAATTAATACAATATATTACTGTATATTATGTACATTTAAGCAGATGAGCCTCACAAACCACAAAGTTTCACCAAATTTTTTTTTTTCGTAAAAAGAAAACCAAGCGCAGTAGTTTTATGTTTGATATTTGCCTAAGATCCTTTAGGGACCGTCTGCAAATTTACCTCAAAACGAAACGTAGTACAATATATATTCAAATTAATCAGTTAATAATAAATTAATAATTTACTCAAACTGACTAAATATATATGGCCAATAACTTATTTCTCTTTATATGGACACTACACAAATATTTTTTTAAGAAAAAAATTACAATACTTAAAAAAACTTTTTTTTTTAAATGGGGGTTTTCGTAATTCACATAATTTTTATTTTATTTTATTATTTTATTATGTTCCAAAGGTTGTAGTACATTCCTAGTGACTAGACTGACATACTATAGGTAAATTTCTGCTAATACCTCCCTTGCTGTACATAAAGTACATCAATATTTTATAATACAACCTGTGAAACATGAACAAATCCCTTTGGGTAAATGTTTTTTTTTTTTTTTTAAAGAAATGTTTGTACTGTACGTAATGTAAGGGAGATATTGGCTAAATCTAACCTGTAGTAAGTCAGTCTTGTATCTAGCAATGTACTACAACTGTTGGAACATGAAAACCCTTTCCAGGGATCTTTAATATGTAAATAATTGCATACTGTAAATATATGAAGGGAGGTACTGGCAAAATCTCACCTGTAGAAAATCACTATGAGAAATACAAGATTAAGAATTTGACAGTGTGTTATTTAAAATTGTAATTAAAACACATTGGACCTTTTAACCCAGTCAGTGGAATTGTCAGACGGTCCCTTGGGTGCGGTAGCACGTCAATAATTTCTATACCTAGAATTAATATACCTAGATTTTTTTTAACTAATTTTTTTTATGTTAATATAAATTGGTTGCATATTGTTAAAACCATTGTATTGATATCTTTGTGGGACTGTCGACTTAATAGATCAGTGGTAATGGAAATCAATTATAAAGAAAATGCAGCACATTGGATTCTTTTTGACCCCATTTGCTTGCCTGTATATAGTTTGCATAATCATCAATAAAATGTATTCTGAGATATGAGGTCTTATATCACAGTATTAATTGATTGAGAAGCGTTACTCGTCATTGGGGAATCCTGGAGTGTGACGTGAGGGGATCCCCAGTGTTACAGCACAGCGACGCACAAGCCATGACACAAAGTTACGGAAACTAAACAACCGAAAGCAATATATGTCTTCCTTAGATGTAATGTTAGTTCTGTACTTCAGCGTTGGTTAAAACACCATTATAATCTCCTTTGAATGCTGCTTACTTGGTAACAGCAAAGATGTTGAAATAAACAAACGCACAATCAGCTTTTCCACATGCCCCGATAATCAAAACTTCTACTTAGCGCTTGCTTAATTTCTGCAGATCAGTTTTTGTAACTGTATTACTTAATCCACCTATTGCTTTGGCCTTATTTAACAGCCGCTTGCACCACCTGCTGGTGAGCGACTGACAGCAGATGGAGATCATGCCTCTGTGCTCTACTGCTATTCCTGCAGCTCCCGGATGTGAAAGGGCGAATTATCTGCCGAATTTTAACCACTGAATTTGTGGAAGTGAATTTGGAAAGTGAAATAAAATGGACCGAAATTTGCCTGTCGAATATTATACATCGTATTTTTTAACCGATTTAATATTTTGGAAGTGAATTCTGGAACGTGAATATGAATTATTGATTTTTTAATTATGAAAAGGTGTGTGAAATATTTTGAATTGAAATATTCACAGCTTAAATGAACAACTATAAAACATTTCAGGACCTAACAATGCAAGCCCTGGAATTTCAAGGCATTAAAATGCAAGTACTGTTAATGCAATGCATTATCTTTCAGTTAGTGCTATTCAGCATGCTTTTTTGTTTCAAAGACACAAGTCATTATTTTACTTCCATACATGTGTAACATTTTACCAGATTTAGTCCTACTCTTATTAAATTATTTGTTTCCCACTTATTAATGTTGTCAAGTCACCTTTATTACATAGCGCTTTAAACAAAAAAGATTGTGTCAAAGCAACTGAACAACATTAATTAGGAAAACAGTGTCAATAATGCAAAATTACAGTTAAAGGCAGTTCATCATTGAATTCAGTGATGTCATCATCTCAGTTCAGTTTAAATAGTATCTGTGCAATCATTTGCAATCAAGTCAACGATATCACTGCAAATTAAGTGTCCCCAACTTAGCAAGCCAGAGGCAACAGCAGCAAGGAACCAAAACTCCATCGGTGACAGAATGGAGAAAAAACCTTGGGAGAAACCAGGCTCAGTTGGGGGGCCAGTTCTCCTCTGACCAGCGGAACCAGCAGTTAAATTCCAGGCTGCAGCAAAGTCATCTTGTTGTATCACTAAATGTTTAGATTTTGTAAAAAAAATTGTGAACCCATGACAGTTTTTCCCACAGCCTTACACTTTATCTGTTGTGGCACTCAGCCGCCCCTATATATAAATAGCAAATTATTTTGTGCCAACAGGAGGCGCTATTAGAGAGGGAGAGATAGAGGTTTCTCCGGTAATGGCTGTATACAAAGCAGCACTGAGCTCACAAACACTGATTTATCAGGCATTACTTGCAAGATGGAATGAAAATGACATCGAAAATTTTATGAAAATAGTCGGTTTTTCTTCTGAAATACAGTGCTATAAAACACCCATGGCGTTTTTGATTTTGGAACTTGCAGTGCTCATGTTTATTTCATGAAATCAAAGCCTTTTGGATAATCTAAAAAGGAAATTCATACTTGGCAGTCTATGAGACAGTAGAAAGCCTCCCGGTTTTCATTCAAAATATCTTAAATTGTGTTCCGAAGATGAACAAAGCTTTTACGGGTTAGGAACGACATGGGGTTAAGTGATTAATGATCAAATACTCAATTTGGGGTGGAGTAAGAGATTTATTCATAGAAATGTTGTAGAGCACAATATTATGTTGCCATTTTCAAATAAAGGTTTAAAAACAAAAGTGTTAATTGCCATATTCAAATAAAGATTTTAAAATGCAGGCTAAGTGTGACTAAATAAACAGGTAGCCTACATGTTAAGTTAATTGTCAGTCTCTTTAATGTGTGCTTCTCATAAACAGTTAATGGATATGCATATGAACAGCCTTTTTTAACAGTAGAATAATCATGGCTGATAGTAAGACATGCAAACACCACCAAACTGCATGCAAAACAGGTTGCCAGCAACAACCATTTTAGGATAGTTTGCAGTTTAGTCTTAGGTCTTAGTGACTGCTTCTAACGTTTCACCATTTTAGGAGCTAGTTTTAGTGCTAAAACACTTTGTGAAATACTCTTAGAACAAGGAATTTAGGAGTCCAAAATTTAGAACTGACACAACCATTATTTTTTAGATTTTCTCCCAAATCAGCAAGTTATGATCTACTTTTATCCTTCAGATGTTTTGTGAATATGGGCCCAGGTCAACACACAGAAGTATAGAAACTCTACATTGATAAAAAAAAAAAAAAAAACTGCACGGAATTTGCAGATACTCAGTTTGGTTTGGATTTGTATCATTGCATCCCTAAATCCAACCTTGTGGATTACCTTTCTCTCCTCCTGAGCCTTTAGTCGTGTGGGTCCAGGAAGGCTGCTTATATGTCTGGATGTCACGGTTGGTAAACCGTGATCTCTGGGTTTTGCACTTTGTGGTGAAGTCTGTGTGTTTCGCGGCTGCACTGATTAGTTTGTCGGCGTCTCCGTTAATTGTCATCAGCAGCAGCTGTCACTCATTACACACTTCCTATATATTGGCTTGTCTCACGTCTTGTGTTTGTGAGAACGTTGTTTAATGTAGGTAACCCTGTCTTTTGCTTCTGTGTCGTTTGCGTTTGGATGTCCGTGTCTTTCCCCGAAACCTCATCCACTCTCCGCACTTTCACTCAGCATCAGACTTACCTTCGGCTCTATTCCCCGCAGTTCCTGTGCCATCCTCTCCTGCTGCCTTCTCACCATCATCATCTGGATTACTCACCATCTCCCCACCATCTTTGATTATCGTCTCCCCAGCATTGTCTTTGTACTCTTGTTTGTTTGTCTAATTCTCATTAAATTGTTAACTCGCACTTGTTTCCAGCTCCTCCTTCACCCAGTTGTCACACTGGATACCGCTGCACGAATTTTTCAACCATGAGAAGTGGAGTTCCAGCATGGCCTTACATCCAGGACAGCAGAATGGTCAGGATGACCTGAAGCATATAACCAACTGAAATCCATTTAAATGTATTTAGTCTTGCCTGAGTGATGTTGAAACAACCAGGTTTACTTTTTCACCCAGGATAAACTGCTTCCTATGGAACCGTCTTCATGAAGAATGATCTCTCGATCCTGGATCCTTGCTGCCATCCACTTGGAGATGGTTTGGATGATATGTGGTTGTGTCTAAAGGGTAATGATAAACATTACAAAAATACTGATAGCAGCACTATTGATCCTTTAGCTTATATCTTTTTTTTCAGTATCTAAAAAGCCAGGAACCAAATTAGTACCAGTTCTTGAAACAAATCTCTACTTGTAATCGTTTTTCTTGTCTTGTCTTGTCTTATTATCGTATAGTGTCTCTCCACCTGATGATAAAAACATATATATCTATATATACAGGTGTTGGTAGGGCGGTGCAAAAAATCAAATGCGATTTTCATGTGCATCTCATCAGTAAAGACGCTCCTGTAATTAGAAGTATATCTCCAGCACGTGCGTTCAGATCAGGGTTGCCAGGTTTTCACAACAAATCCTGCCCAGTTGCTTCTCAAAACTAGTCCAAGATGCCAAATCTGCGGTTGTTTTTCATGTCCGCGGGTCGAAGCGACAATAACAATAATAATAATGTGATATTTATCCCCTAAAATGCGAATTTTATCGAGGCAACCCTGCCAAAAAACTTATATTTTAACCCCGGGAAGCAATTTTTTGGGGAACCTCCTGGAAACGCGATTGGGCTAGTTTTGGACTAGTTTTGAGAAGCAACTGGGCAGGATTTGTTGTGAAAACCTGGCAACCCTGATCTGAACGCATGTGCTGGAGATATACTTCTAATTACAGGAGTGCCTTTACTGATGAGAAGCGCATGAAAATCGCATTTGATTTTTTGCACAGCCCTAGGTGTTGGTCATATAATTAGAATATAATCGAAAGGTTTATTTCACTAATTCCATTCAGAAAGTGAAACTTGTATATTATATTTATTCATTACACACAGACTGATATATTCCAAATGTTTATTTCTTTTAATTTTGATGATTATAACTGACAACTAACGAAAATACCAAATTCAGTATCTCAGAAAATTTGAATATTACTTATTACTTGACCAATACAAAGAAAAGATTTTTAGAAATCTTGGCCAACTGAAAATTACGAACATGAAAAGTATAAGCATGTACAGCACTCAATACTTAGTTGGGGCTCTTTTTGCCTGAATAACTGCAGTAATGTGGTGTGGCATGGAGTCGATCAGTCTGTGGCACTGCTCAGGTGTTATGAGAGCCCAGGTTGCTCTGATAGTGGCCTTCAGCTCTTCTGCATTGTTGGGTCTGGAATATCGCATCTTCCTCTTCACAATATCCCATAGATTTTCTATGAAGTGCTCTAAAACTTCCTGGTATACGGCTGTGTTGATCTTGGACCTCAGAAAACACAGTGGACCAACACCAGCAGATGACATGGCACCCCAAACCATCACTGACAGTGGAAACTTTACACTGAACTTCAAGCAACGTGGATTGAGTGCCTCTCCTCTCTTCCTCCAGACTCTGGGACCCTGATTTCCAAAGGAAATGCAAAATTTACTTTCATCAGAGAACATAACTTTGGACCACTCAGCAGCAGTCCAGTCCTTTTTGTCTTTTGCCCAGGCCAGACGCTTCTGGCGCTGTCTGTTGTTCAAGAGTGGCTTGACACAAGGAATGCGAAAGCTGAAACCCATGTCTTGCATACCTCTATGCATAGTGGTTCTTGAAGCACTGATTCCAGCTGCAGTCCAGTGTGTCCCCCCCACATTTTTGAATGGGTTTTGTTTCACAATCTTCTCCAGGGTGCGGTTATCCCTATTGCCTGTACACTTTTTTCTACCACATCTTTTCCTTCCCTTCGCCTCTCTATTAATGTGCTTGGACATAGAGCTCTGTGAACAGACAGCCTCTTTTGCAATGACCTTTTGTGTCTTGCCCTCCTTGTGCAAGGTGTCAATGGTCGTCTTTTGGACAACTGTCAAGTCAGCAGTCTTCCCCATGATTGTGTAGCCTAAACAGAACTAAAGTGAGAGACCATTTAAAGGCCTTTGCAGGTGTTTTGAGTTAATTAGCTGATTAGAGTTTGGCGCCAGCTGTCTTCAATATTGAACATTTTCACAATATTCAGATTTTCTGAGATTCTGAATTTGGGATTTTCCTTAGTTGTCATTTATAATCGTCAAAATTAAAAGAAATAAACATTTAAATATATCAGTCTTTGTGTAATGAATGAATGTAATATACAATTTTCACTTGTTAGATGGAATTAGTGAAATCAAATTTTTGATGCTATTCTAACTATATGACTCATTCATGGCTGTATTATTTAACTCATGCAAATTTACGTCTTTATTGGGAGAGGATCTTGATGGATTATCTACATGACTCCGACTTCACGAGACTGCTGATGAGCATGGACAACAAAGAGAGAATTAAATTCAGCGCTTTTATTTCCAACATACGCTCATTCATGGCTGCATATTATTTAATTCAGGCAAAGCTACATCTTTATTGGGACAGGACTTGATGGATTATTTAACATGGCTCTAAGAAATAGAGACCAACTTACAGAGTCAAGCTTCATAAACAACATATCAAGCATTTATGTAATGCATCTAATTTGTGCATAACTGGCTTTTATGTTAAATAAAGTTTACTAACTACAGCAAATCAAGTACCTGCACGCCGTTGTTGTTGTCTCATCTCCCCTCAGACACCCAGCAGATGGTGGCATTTATTGGTGAATCTGATATTACAAAACCGATACCCGATTATGGTAAAATGCTTAACTATTGGGGAAAATATCAGTAAATCGATATATCGGTCGATCTCTACATATTACCTTGCCAAAAATAATCGTCCCTTCAGATCAAAAAGCACTCATAGAACTCAAGCAGCTGAGTGGAGTCAAAATGGGACACATGCTGCACTCCTTTCAGTGCCACCAAAAATATTAAAAACATTGCAAAATAAATACTGTGTTCAATTGTGAACAACACTGTCTAATAGATTAGGTATCAACCCTAAGTAGAAAAAAATACCATGATTTTTAACTTCAAAGCCTCTATCCGAGGTGAACCACCAGAATTCATATTTCTTGATCAAGTGGAACTTCAGGACCAGACATCTGAAGGAATAACTGATGCTTTTATGAGTTGCCTAGCGAAAGCAGGATTCACAGAATAGTGGCTAAAGCAAAACTGGGTGTCCTTTGTCTCAGATGGTGCTAGTGTTATGGTGGGCAAGCTCTCTCGTGTGTCAACAAAATTGATTGCTCCCTTGGATAGAACTGCTCACATAAGCTAAAACTGGCAGTTTTTGATGCTGTAGATAAAGTTACTGCTATCATTCACTCCAGAGTCTTTGTTGAAAAATTGCACAACATCCATAGCAAGTCAAACAAAAGAGAGAGCTTTTAGAATCAGCAGCCAAGGCTGGCTCTCAAGTTATCAAAATTGGCAGCGTCTTAGATGTTAGATGGGTTGCCAGTAGTTTTCAGAATGTTCGGGCTGTCTATACATCTTTTACTAACCTTGTCAGGCACTTTGAAAATGCCTCCAATGATGACCAGAGGAACTGCACTGAGAGACAGACATACATAGGCTTATGTGACAGGTTGAACAGTCCAGAATTTCATTTCATCATGGTGAAGCAGAGGTTTGTAGGCCTTGTGCACATTTTAATTTGTGTGCTGACTAGACCATTACGGGAATGCAATACTTAATTGAATATCCCCAAACTGAAAGTCAGAATTTTAAACCTTTTAAGAACTGTATAAAAACCTTTCCTGCCAGCACTGCAAAATGTGAAAGAGGTTTCAGTCTTATGAATAACATCTTAACTAACAAGAGGTATGTACTTCTTGTTTCAAATGTTTCACATTTGATAATTATTAACCTAAATGGCCCACCAATTTCACTGTTCAACCCAGATAAATATGTACAGTCCTGGGCAAGACATCATTGCACTGTAAAAGACCCACAGTCACTGCAATGTAAATCTGACAAAAGATTGAAAATCTGTTGGGAACATACTTTATCTGAATAAAGAATGCATAATTAAAAAAATATACTAATAAGTTTTAAAAGTATTATTTTTTTTAAAGTATACAATGATCTTAGAAATGTATGTGTAACGGCTATAGAAAGTATTGTTCATATGTAGAATTACACAAAAAATGTTCAAACGTGTACCTGATATGCCTGTCTGTGTGTGTGTGTACCTTCCCCTTTAAATTTCTGACTGCAATGTTAATTTCCTGGCTTTGCACCTCCTCTTCCCTTTCTGCACTGTCTCTGCATGGGAGAGGTGGGTTTCTAATGTGCTCTAATGAATCCGATTACATTTTATTTTTAAATACTTTGTATTTAAATCTGTCAAGTATATCATATATGGGACATTATTATTCATGTATATCTGATTATTTTTATATTTTCATCAAGTTTGAGCACTTTTCTGTCTGATGTGAACTCCAAGCACATGCTAATTGCATTGCATTCTACATTCATGTTACAGAAACGAAAGAGGGTGAATTCACACAGACTAAAAATAATATTGTGTGTTATCAGGTATGCTGTTTTGTTCCCAGTGTTTTCAAATACATTTCATTTCATGGTTTGAATGTTTTATTTCTCTCTTTTCGCCCTTTCTGCATGGGAGAGAAATGAAAGAGGGTGAATTCACACAGACTAAAAATAATATTGTGTGTTATCAGATTAAAGGAAAAGTTGAGCCGTCATCTGATGTCCGACTGGTCATTTCATAAAGTACAACGCAGACTACACCGGTTACACGTGATGCCGTGACAATTTCGGATCACCTGATCAGCTCTTCGCAGATCGCCGTGGATGCGTGACGTCTCACCTGCTTTTTTTTCTTCTCCGGAGGACTTTGGTTCATCGTTAAAGCACATTAATTAAGAGAGACTTTGCGTTAAGGAAAACGGGACGCTTCAGTGACCATCAAGCATTGTATCATTCATATAGAAATCTGAACTGTTTTGAAAGCGTCTTTATTAGTGTATTTGTTTTTTTCTAAGTATATATTTTATTTTCATTTCAGTTTGCGATTTTGAGTTTTCTGAGGCAGTTATTGCATTTTTTTTTGTTTACTATTTATACTGAGTGATGTTTGAGGACACTGATAGTCAGGAAAATCTTAGTCCTGTGCAACGGCCCAGTGCTATGTTAGAGAGGATCCAGGGTGCCTTGTCGCCAAAAATTTGATTGATGAGGGTCATAAAAGCCATCTGTTCTGGACACCTGTTTGTACACCCCCTCCCCTCCCTGTACACCCCCCAGTGACCTAAATATGAACTTATGAACCCAAGAATGAATTTCGGAGGGGGGGAGAAGTGTTGGGAAGCTATGTGCTTTTTTTAAACTCTGAAAAAAGGGCAAAATCATGAAAATGGTGTAAGGGAAGATTTTATTAAGGTTTTAAGTACACAGTGTATTTCAAGAAAAAGATTATAAACACATAGCAGAAATGGAAACAATGTAATGATCGTTTTTGTAGTTGGAAAAGTGTAAAAACGTTGTTAAATTTGTTACAAATGAAATAAAAAATAAAACTAGGTTACTGGTTATTTATCTAAAACAACCAAACAAGTCAAAAACTATCAGATATGTTTTCGTTAAGCAACACGTGAAAAAGATACGAGAGCTTGTAGCATTACAATTTAAAAACGTTTAAGGTTTGTTACCAGCTAGAAAAGAAAGAAAACTAGGTAATAGAGTTTTAGCATTTGTACCTTACCTCAAACTCAAAAAAAGAAACGAATGTAAAGAAACGATACAAACCAGAAAAGTAGGAGTTTTGTCACGATGTTAGAAAAAGTTCAAACAAAAGAAAAAAGATGGTAGGCATTTACGCTGATCTCAAAGAAAATACATCAGATAAGAAACTTGTCAAAACTATGTTGTACTTTACCACTAACTAAAATTTTACTGACAAGAGTTAAACAAAAGAAAAAAAAGGTCTCACAGCAAAGTGTTACAACGTCTCCGGTAACGTAAGCTCGACTCAAACTAAAAAAAAAGAAGCTAACATAAAGCAATGTTATAAACCAAGAAAGTAGCCGTGTGTCACGTCGGGTGAAAAGTTAAAACAAAAGAAAAAAAGGTAACTTAGGCATTTACGCTGATCTCAAAGAAAATACATCGGACCCCGTCTTTAAAACAGACTGACTGTCTGTTTTAAATCTAGACTGTTAAACGAAAGAAAATAAAAAGATCCTCCGGCAGAGTTGCGAAGCCTTCCGTAAAACAACCTCCCGGCACCGATGAACAGTTAGAATGAGACTTGGGAATGCTCCGGAAATAAACCACGCCTCCAGCGCTAGAGAGGGCGGGGCTGTAGGTGTGATAGCAGCATCAAATAGATTTAAATGTTACAATAATTAAACTAAGTAGTTTTTAATAAATAGACATCAGTCCTTAATTAGTGAAAACTTTATATCCGTTTAAACATATGGTCAATTTTTACTTTTTAAATGATGTAGGCCTATACGATTTTTATTTACTTTTAGGCTAGTCTTAAAAAAAACATCGTTGAAAAAAGTGTTATTTGTTTTTAATGTATTAAGTTAATTACTTTAATCTACGCCTAGTCTAAATCTAGACTATCTCCGTCGATAGATCTTTTATTTTTGTCAAGCTTAATTTCTCAAGCTATGTCAATTAACACACACACACAAACACACTTTCCTTCTGTCAAGCTTGTGTCGTGTTATCTAGTAAATAAACCAGACGTCATCTCAAGCATCGAGACGTGACCGTGTCTGGCATCTGTGTGATTCCTGGCGCGTGCATATCAGTTAGACATCAAGCGATTGTAAAACATCTAACGGTTTTGAAATGGTTGTAACTCGATTGTGAAACTAACTAATTTCAATGGACGTCTGTGTCATTTAACAGTCCAAAAATCCATCCACTCAAAGACCCCAATGTACGTTTTAACAAGACAGAGGTTAGTATATATATATAGGATTTTTATTTTAATTACATTTATCATTTTTATTCGCAAGGCGATTTTTCAAACACAAATGCAAGCATCAATGCATGCCTCAACACACACACACACACACATATACAAAAAGTATAAATACACGTAAATATAACCAAACATACAAATAAGCTACAAACACATGTACAAACAAGCCGGCAGAATATGACTTACAAACATAAGTTGTAATCTTTCGTTGTCATATCTTTTACATTTTATTAAAATAGGTTTCAGAAGATCACATTTAACACAAAGTCCAGACACATGTTTTTCCTCTTATAAATAATGACTGATTAAGTGCAATGTGTCCAATTCTATGGCGAGATCTTCCCTTCTATTCCCAAAAATCCCTTTCATTTTCAACTGTTCTTTGAATATTATATAAATGCCGTCCTTTATACTAACCACCCAATTTAATTTGACACGTATCTTTTTATTTTTTATTTATTTTTTAATTAGACCTTTTATTTCTAATTTACTCATTGGAGTATTAAATACGATGTCTGACATTTTAATGCTTTTATCTGGTCCACTATTTTCATTACCTTCATTACCTATATGTGTGGGTATCCATACAAAATAAATCTTTGTTTTTTGCTTGTATTCTGAACAAACTCTGTAAAATGCCTGACAAAATGTCTTGTCTAGTAGAAGCTTCACCACTCTTTAAACTTGATAGTACTGAAAATGAGTCTGAACATATGACTACTTTAGGTATATTAATGTGTTCAACCCCACTGAAGAGCCAAAAATATGACAATCATTTCTGTAGTATAAACAGATGGATGATTAGATGTTCTTTCTGGTATTCTATACCTAACCCTTGGAACATAGGCCTATATAGCTGCTGCTGCTGCTGCTGTATGGACTGTTTCAGGATCTTTAGATACATCTATGTATATGAGTTACTTTAAAACTAGATTAGCCTATATGCTCTTTATTTTTAATCTAAACAAAAGTCCTTGATGTTTTATTTTATTTTAATAAGCCACTCACACTTACTTTAGTAGCCTTAATCATTGAATATGTCTTTTATTTTGTTAATATTACCTTCTGGCACGAAATTCTAGATTCATAAATGTATGTTTTTCAAAATTCCCCCACGTTTAGTGGCGTTTAAAGAGGAATTTGTGATGTATTTGGAGACGTTAAAAGGAATGAAAAGTCCCAAAGCAAGATTTTTGTATTCTTCATTAGAGGACTTTGGTTTCTTAATGTGAAAATCTTTTACTCCCCTACTTTTTCGTTCTTTATCTTTATATTTTTTCTTTTTTCTTAAGTGTTGTATTATATTTTACATTTACTTGTTTTATGATGTACAGAGTGTGAACAAACATTTAGTGTAATCTCAGACCGTATTTGTAAATCTACCAGTAATGTATGCCTTTCTGTATCAATGTTCAAAGCAACAGATGTTTTAACTTTAAAATTAGGTTAACCTATACGATTTTATTTTTTTCATCTCAACAAAAATCCTTGTTGGAAAAAGTGTTGTTTTATTTAATTTTAATAAGTCACTCACACTTACTTCAGTAGGCTAACCTAAATCCTTGAATACATCTTTATTTTGAAAATATTAACTTCTATCATTGGTATATCAATTAAAACATGCGTTTAGACATACACAAATTATTAAACAGGAGTGAAATGTTTTGGAAAGTCTTTGATTTTCTTGCCAAAGACTTGTTATCATCTGTATCGTAAAACGTCTGAACTTTTACAACATTACAGGAAAGGCTAAATATTTCATCTCAAGTAGTGCGTAGAAAAGCGTCTGGTGTCTTTGTGTTTATTGTTACGACCATGTCAGCGAAGACTGTAAAACATCTAAAGGTTTTTGGGGTTTGCAACTCAATTGTAATCTAATTAGTTTTCCGGGGTTCTGGTGTTGTAAACGGTGTGCTGCAGGTCAGCTAAAGTAAAAAAAAAAAAAAAAAAGTTTGTGTATTCAGAGATCAAAGGGTGACAATTTCAACTTTATGGCTTAGATCTTTTTTTTAGCTGAAAGTTCATTTACTGGTCAAAAGGATGTGAAATCTTTTAACAAGTCAGACCATAGAAAAATATAGTTTAATTCGAATTAATTTAGTTTATTTTAGTTACATTTATAATTTTTATTAACCCCTAGATCTTTCAACCTCAACATAGACATACTGAGAATGCAAACAAGTACACAAACACAACCATACAATCATAAACACACACACACATACAAAAATGTAAACATACAGAAAACATGAACATGTAACCAAACAAATACAAATATACACTCAAACAAGTACATAAATACACAAACAAACAAAATAGGTCACAAACACGAAAATACCTATATTAGATTAAAAATTAGTTGTCATAAGTTTTCTTTGAAACCAAAAGTGTTTGTTGCTACAAATGTCTCACAGAACTTTATACAATAGATTAGACGTCCTTTCTCACTTTCCAAATGGTGTTGTTAACCATGATGTTTAAAATAGTTTTAAAAAAGTATTATTTTTTAGCTTTCGTGTAGGATTCATGTCAGCACTCAAATGTTTTTAGCAAGAGTCCAGAGACAGATGAAAATAGATGCATGAAGAAAAAAAAATGTAAGAGTTTTTAATGACAGACTAAATGCTTTAGGTTGTTTAAAACAATTGAGTTTATGCATGTCTCTTGAATGTGTGTACGGTAACCGTTGCATACATGAAGCAGAAGAAATACATAAACGCATTGTGGTTGATGTTAAACAATAAAAAAAATATTATTTATATATCATAACTTACTTTCTTTTCAAAACACTATAAACATTCTTATGACTTTTTTAACTGCGAACAACCGGTTTGGTTGGAAAATAAAAACTAAATAAAAACATTATGTTTCTTAGTTAGAATGCTTATAGTTTGTAGTAAAATCACATATATAAACTAAAACAATTTTCTTTCAAACCACATGGTTTTCACACACACACACACACACACACACACACACCTCACAAAACTGCCAACAAGGACCTTAAGTTTTTGTTTTAACGTTTAGCTGTAGCTGAGACCTTGGTGGAATTATTTTACGCACAGTTTTGGGGAGGTTACTATGAACTTTGTAATAGGTTATAGATCACAAATTACCCTATTTAAAATCTAAAAGGTTGTGCAACTATATCAATTTCTTTAAAACAGTAATGTAACTGATAACATTTTATTACATGTTTTAAGACTTGTAATGTTTTCAACCGTTAATCTTTTGAAACATGTAAACAGGACGGGGTTAACATTAGAGCGCTCGACAACTAATGACCGTCAGACTTTTCAAAATCCTTCATCACTTAAATTAGGATTGTGATCGTGATTTCATTTTAAAGCACAATCACCACGAAATCAGATTTGCTTGGAGATTAAATACATAGAATAGTTAGAGTAGTTAAAGTGGTTTATGAAATATGTCAATTAAATCTGGTCGTGTGTGAAAAATATTCAGATGTAACATTTTCATAACCGCAATTTAATTATTTTTCTCACTGACTGTAACTGATTACATTTATTTTTGTAATCAAAGGATATAATTTAGCTATATGTAACTAGTTGAACCCCCTAACAATGATTAAGCGTTCTAACAATAATAGATGGTGAAAGAGTTCATTACCCTCTTCAACTTTAAAAATGCGGACAGTGTCGCTTAACACTAGTTTGTCAAACAAGGATTTGCTCTTAAAACAACCCCAGACCCCGACTTGAAAGCACCGTAACAAGTATAGCCATTGCAGAAATTTATTATAGAGATGCAGTAAGATAAACTCTGGATGCACGATTGACCGACTTATGACATGTTTACCATATTATTACAAGGCCCTGCTTACCTAGTTTTATGATGAAACATGTCTGTAAAAATAAACAAGCATACACACAATCTCCAGAATGGGGGGGGGGGGGGGGGCTGATGATGGGGGTTCATCATTTCATGATGAAGACAGACTGGATATTTAGACCACAGCAGCAGGACACGATTGTCTTTTTCTAAAGATAAAGACAATTATTTGGTTTCAGGACACACAAATCCTAATGGTTCACAAGACAACATAACAACGGTTGCTCCATTACAGTATAGCCAACCCTATTTTAGCCTGTTTTAGCACATGTACAGTATATCGTATTATTGTTGAATATAGTCGTTTAGTCTAAATATGTGTTAACAGTTATTTTATTGTTGTTATATTATATGTTTTTGTTTTACAAAGGGGTTCAATTTAATACGTTTAAAGAGCATATTGCAGGTTAGAAGACCCAACGAGTCAATGTATAGAAAAATAATGTAGGAACTAGATTTTCTTAAAAAAAAAAATTATAAATACGCTACAGTGGCTTCTGGAGTCGTTTTTGTGATAAAATTTTACTTCCGCATCTGAAAATGGGCGTGACGTAGCAAGAGGGAGAGCGGTCGATTCAAACAACAGGGGAAAAAATGGACCGCAATGACGTTTCAGACGCTGAGGAAATTGTTCATACTTACTTGTATGACGGACCACAGCCATACAATTATGAACCTGCTAGGCTGCCAAGAGAGCAGGGACAGGCCAGGATTAATGTTAGACAGAACAACGGTCAGAGGAGACAAATTGAGTTGTGGTGTGAGGAGAACCAGTGGAGAACAGGGCAGGTGTCTTGGTGAGAGACCAGTGTTAGCTTATAGATACACGTTCGCTAACGATATAAACTGTGCTCACAATATTGTACAGATTATTACCATCGTATATCATTTAATAGCAAAGATATTATTGGTCATCTGGGCGTATTGGAACTTACAATAACAGAAACTAAGCTTTGATCAGGCTTTTGTCATGCTCATTAATATCCGTCCAGACTTACGTTACGTGATATAACTTAGCAGTTTCTCATCGAGAGACAGAGATATTTTTATTCCTGATACAATTTTTTGTTCCATAGGTGCATGTGTGGGAAATGCGAGGCAATGTTTAAAGCTGAGGAAAGTCAGTGTTGCAGGGAGGTGGATGCATACTGGGCCTTAGTGGAAAATGTCACACCCAGACTTGATGTGCAGTGCCTGACTCTGCACCCAGGCTTCGAGGCTTGCTGTCTGAACCCATATGTGCTACAGATAACCTATATGCACTTCAGACAGGAGCATGGACCTCTCCAGGCCAGCAGACATGAGTATGTTTATGGTAGAGATAATTTATTACTTTTGAGCTAAAAAGACATGTTCTAAGCGATCTCACGCGATTTTTAGGCCAAAACATTTTTTTTCACATACCACAAACATCGATATCTCCTCACCATCCGCTAGCTGCCTGTCCCCTGAACACAAATGCAGCTAAAACATATATAACACTATTTGATGCCATTGGTATAAAACTATCAATATTGATATTTATTCCATGTCTCAAGGCAATACCACTACACTGCATACCGACAGGTTGTCCGCTGGGCCTATGGCATTCTGGGCAGGCACATCAGGATGCCCTTACCTGCATGTGTTGTGTCAGCTATTAGAAGACAGTTTCCAGAGGAAGGAGGACTCTATAAAGGTTTTGAATGGCCCAATTCTGTTGACAATCAATAGAAAATAAACAAACAAATCACAAATTGTCGTATAAAACTTTTTATGATCATATATACAACCCGAATTCCGGAAAAGTTGGGACGTTTTTCAAATTTTAATAAAATGAAAACTAAAAGACTTTCAAATCACATGAGTCAATATTTTATTCACAATAGAACATAGATAACGTAGCAAATGTTTAAACTGAGAAAATTTACACTTTTATCCACTTAATTAGCTCATTTAAAATTTATTGCCTGCTACAGGTCTCAAAAAAGTTGGCACGGGGGCAACAAATGGCTAAAAAAGCAAGCAGTTTTGAAAAGATTCAGCTGGGAGAACATCTAGTGATTAATTAAGTTAATTGATATCAGGTCTGTAACATGATTAGCTATAAAAGCTTTGTCTTAGAGAAGCAGAGTCTCTCAGAAGTAAAGATGGGCAGAGGCTATCCAATCTGTGAAAGACTGCGTAAAAAAATTGTGGAAAACTTTAAAAACAATGTTCCTCAACGTCAAATTGCAAAGGCTTTGCAAATCTCATCATCTACAGTGCATAACATCATCAAAAGATTCAGAGAAACTGGAGAAATCTCTGTGAGTAAGGGACAAGGCCGGAGACCTTTATTGGATGCCCGTGGTCTTCGGGCTCTCAGACGACACTGCATCACTCATCGGCATGATTGTGTCAATGACATTACTAAATGGGCCCAGGAATACTTTCAGAAACCACTGTCGGTAAACACAATCCGCCGTGCCATCAGCAGATGACAACTAAAGCTCTATCATGCAAAAAGGAAGCCATATGTGAACATGGTCCAGAAGCGCCGTCGTGTCCTGTGGGCCAAGGCTAATTTAAAATGGACTATTTCAAAGTGGAATAGTGTTTTATGGTCAGACGAGTCCAAATTTGACATTCTTGTTGGAAATCACGGACGCCATGTCCTCCGGGCTAAAGAGGAGGGAGACCTTCCAGCATGTTATCAGCGTTCAGTTCAAAAGCCAGCATCTCTGATGGTATGGGGGTGCATAAGTGCATACGGTATGGGCAGCTTGCATGTTTTGGAAGGCTCTGTGAATGCTGAAAGGTATATAAAGGTTTTAGAGCAACATATGCTTCCCTCCAAACAACGTCTATTTCAGGGAAGGCCTTGTTTATTTCAGCAGGACAATGCAAAACCACATACTGCAGCTATAACAACAGCATGGCTTCGTCGTAGAAGAGTCCGGGTGCTAACCTGGCCTGCCTGCAGTCCAGATCTTTCACCTATAGAGAACATTTGGCGCATCATTAAACGAAAAATACGTCAAAGACGACCACGAACTCTTCAGCAGCTGGAAATCTATATAAGGCAAGAATGGGACCAAATTCCAACAGCAAAACTCCAGCAACTCATAGCCTCAATGCCCAGACGTCTTCAAACTGTTTTGAAAAGAAAAGGAGATGCTACACCATGGTTAACATGCCCCGTCCCAACTATTTTGAGACCTGTAGCAGAAATCAAAATTGAAATGAGCTCATTTTGTGCATAAAATTGTAAACTTTCTCAGTTTAAACATTTGCTATGTTATCTATATTCTATTGTGAATAAAATATTGGCTCATGTGATTTGAAAGTATTTTAGTTTTCATTTTATTAAAATTTAAAAAACGTCCCAACTTTTCCGGAATTCGGGTTGTACAATTTAACAATCTTTCGGGTATCACACTAAGATTTCGTTAACGTGTTAAATCGTGAATGCTGTGTTATATACACGCCAACAGCCTCATCCTTGTTGATCCTCTGGAGGGATCTGGAAAGGGGAGCAGGTGTAGTGGAAAACAATACTGTGCTGCGTTCTCGTAGAGCCTGTGGTGACCTGGAGTATTCCTCTCTCAGAGACTCCATGAGGGCTGATGCATATGCTGGGAGAAGGAAGCAAAAGTGTAGATCACATTCATTGCTAACTCGTGGTCTGACTAGCTTAATATTTAAGAACTGACTGAAACTGCCCACCATATGATGGCTTTTCCTTAACAGGACGGACTACCCAGCCACCTTTGCGGAACCTTGGGTAGCGAACCGCATAACACGCCTCACCATCACTGGTTCGAGCAACTTCTCTGCTGCCATTGTGGTTGAAATGCAGGGCTGCCAAGAGAAGTCTGTAGAAAAAAAAGTCATTTTACCCATTACAAGTTGTGCATATGTAAATAAACCCAGAAGTAAAAAACTGGGGGAAAAAAGTATTGCTTACTGCAAATTTGATGAAATTTGGGCTGCTGAGTTAGACTGCATTAGTTTCAGAAAGTACTCATTCTTTCACATCACACACTTACCTGCTGTACATCCCAAGAAAGGAGAACCCAGTGTGCTTTGGTGCAAAGTGCAGGATAAGGGAGTGAAATGCCTCCAGTGAAAAAGTCTGATGCTGTGGGGACAACTGCCGAACATCATTTACCAGCGCTGTTCTAGTAGCTTCACTCTCCAGTTTAACTGCTACAGTTGATCCTGCATAAACAAACAATTTTGTTTTTAAGATGAGTCATGGGTGTACGACCACAATGAGGTGGGATTTTTTACAGACAACTTCATTATAAAGAAAAACAACACATCTAAAAAATTATCAATTTATCATAATCTGTGACAAAAATGCTATTATAAACTACATTAGTGGATAAATCAGCAGTAAAATTTAATCGAGAAAAATCTGAACATTTAGGGAAGAAAAAAAATAATTTAGTGGGAAACAAATAAGAGACAATAAGTTTAACACCTAATCTGGTAAAACTTTACCCATTGCTCTTTGCATTGTTGTAAAATACATTAATAAAAAACAATTATTTTATAGCCTACTATAAAAAATGTTTATGTATAGCACAGCTGTTTAATGAGTCACTGTATTATGATATGAAAGGCTCCAATACAGTGCGGCACAAAGCGCTTATACGATACCCGATCTGGCAAAAATGGCAGTATCATATCCGATACTCAGCATAGGCATCGGCTTGGGCATCCCTAATAAACAGTATTTTGTACCTGGTTCCAGCCATTCCTTGTTCCTTGATTCGCCCTCAAAAGTTGGATGTGCACAGCAGGGAAACGTAGGAGTGCCATGTTCGTGGATTTCCTGAACGTGGTTGACCATGCTTTTCCACTTGGCCTCCATCACATCTGCATCTCCATTAGGAGTGGAAGCGGCAGTCCAGTAGAGGTGGTTAATAACAGCCGGCCTCCACAGCTTCAGTTCTTCACACTCCCTCTCCTTTGCAGCAGCATCCAATGCTTTCCCTAGACCTGTTTCACAACAGAAACACAAAATGTTAAAAAGGAAAATGTAATTATAGACAATATAAACAAAACTACCTTCATCAAGATACATACTTTTTCCAATATGCCAGATGTCAAAGAAATGGCTTGTTCCTTTGGGACACAACTCCTCCAGCACCCACTTGGCAACCTGAAATGTTTGAAAAAACACATTGATTACAAGAACATTTGATTTTAGCTGTAAATAGAGTCAGGGGCAAGATTCATGTGCGTTTCTTTACCTGCCGATTTCTGTCTGTGATCAGGGCTGACACTTGCATATGTTGCTGAGTCAGAAAACTTATGCTGCGCTTTAGGCCCTCTAACTCACACCAGCTGCTACTTGGGACCTCGGAGCTCTATAAAAAAATTTTTGTCATCTCACTGTGTAACATTAAACAGGTGATATGTGTGTTTGATAATATTAACTTACCTGGACAAGTTGAAGATCTAAAACCTTGTTGATTCTGTCCTCAATCAAAGAGTATGTGCCATATTTTGCACAATGGCCAGGAGAATCTGACCTATGAATGTCAAAAACAGTTTAATTCATATGGTTAAGCACAAAAACTAATACATTAAACTATATTATCCAGTTTAGACTTGTTTTCCATTGTAATGATATAAGCTGAAGTGTGCTACCTGCAGTCACCAGACAGGATCAGTCCACCCCTCATCTCTTTCAGATCTCTGATGATCCCTGCCTGCTCATTCTGCCACGCCTGCACGATGGTTGGAATCTTGTACAAGCGCTGATGGCGAAAGAAGGTGCTGGCACTGATGCTCTGAAGCCCAAACAGCTTCAACATCCTGATGGTCTGGGTAGCCATGCAACCTGAAAAGTGGATGGCCCCACTCAGTAATAGGTTGCAGGCTGGCATATTGCGATGCAGCATTGGCTGGTTCTGCCAAAAACGCTGATACCGTATGCTGCACAGACCTAAGAGATGTATGTGAAAGGCAGAAAATTACTATAACATACAAACAACAAAGTATAATGATTAAAACAAACTATACAAGTTATGTTACAACATCATTTCCTACCAGAAAACACAAATAGTTTCTTTCTTGCTTTATTTTTACAAAAGTTCCCTCCTGCTTCTCAACATTGCCTTGGGTTTCCCCACAACAGGCTGGGCAAATGGTAAAGAGAGACATCAACTGGCTTTGGCACACAATGAACTTATCAGCAGCACTGAAAAAAAAGAAAAACATTATTTTTGACTTGACACAATTTGATCATATAAAAACTTAAATAAAAGAAAAGTAAGTCTTACTTGAGGTCAGGGTGAGATTCCTGCTGTGGTTCCTCATAAGATGAATCACTTGTCATTTCCCCCTCTGGGATCCATGACATATCACCAGGTTTGTCCATGAAACAGAGGATGACTCATCATCGGTATGCACAGGACTGGGCAGTGGAGTTGACGTTGATTTCTCAAACCTTTCTGTCTGAGTCCCCACACTGACCATCTTGGGCTGTGCCTGGACAGCTAGAATAAAAATAAGTCCAGTTATACAATTGTGTAACAGCATGTATATGATACATCATAAATATATTTTTTTTTACTTTGAGCAATGATGGAGCTATAACGTAACTTGACTCTTCTTAGAAGCAAATAAAAGAAAACAGCTTCTTGGAAAAAATGAAATTTAATATTGTAACGTTAGTAGGCTAGTTATTAAAGTTGCTGATCTGTGGACACTGGATAGTTCATTCATTGCACATCATATTTAATGTAAAATGTTAATCCACCTGATGAACGATGTGAAGGTCTGAGGTCACACTGTGAGCCAAAGTGATGCACAGATGATTGAGGGGCCAGTGGAGAGAAAGGCTCTTGCTCTGGGTCAGCAACAAAGACTGCAGCACTGGCTGAAGATGTATCTCCCACTTCATTACTTGCAATTTCTGATAAATCCTTATAAACAAACATGACAAATTACGAATTAGCTGTGCTAGCAACTAGCATTAGTTATTATGCCTAACAAGCTAGCTGCGGTACTTTACAACAACTTATACACGCCACGTTGCTTCTCATTATTTAAATCATTATGTTGACTGATTTGTTAGTTAGTAAATGTAAAAAAAAAAAGACTTACGTTGCACAGTTCACGTTTTCGTCGAGCTGCATCTCTGACGGATCTGTGACCACCGTGTTTCCCGCCGGCGGGAGAACCCGAAGCTACGTGCACTGAAGGAACCACACCAGCTCTGAGTCTCACTCAGTTCTTACTTTGGTATCCCATGTTGAACTCTATCATATCGCCGGGACGATAATCCTCCGATCTGAAGTGAACGCTACACACGACCGCGTTTGCCGAAGCGGAAGAGAAATCCCGTCTCTTCACCTGCACAAAACTCCGGCTGGAGTTTTTGCAAGCTCCACAAACACAATAATTTACCATGACGATGATAAATTGAAATACAAAACCTAATGAAAACACACTGACTCACGACTGCTCTTACTGAATACCAACCTACTCTGCACTGAGCAGCGGCAGAGCACAGCAGCACACGTCTCCCTCTTGTGACGTAAAATGACGCGATGTTGGAAAAAAAAAGCGTTTTTTACGAGCAGTCAAAGAAACGCTCACTTTATCTACTAAATTGGTGTCCTTATGTCATTTTAAACCATTTTAAATCCTGCATTATCTTTTTATATGGTATTTTCATACACGGTTAAATATTAATTTAGATTTTTTTTTAACCTGCAATATGCTCTTTAACTAATACCTCATTCAAGCTATGTAGATCTTCAGGTCAGGGAACTACAATACCCATCATACACCTTTGCAAAGATTTCTACACTGTTTGTGAAGTATACGCTCCTTCCATGTTGTGATGTTACAAATCTCTTTTTGTGATCTGTTTTAGTGATGCAAAGTCTGATTCACTTCTGAAAAATGATTAATTTGGACAGTTTGGTTCAATGAACCGATTCATAGGTCCCTTAAGTCATTTTCACAGTTATGTCAGTACACATTTTTTTTCTTCTAACAACTCAAGAGTCATTTTATTTCCGTGAATCATCTAAATAAATTTATTGTGTGAACACATATTGGTGGTTATTATCATCTGTTCATTTAAGTTAATGCTGAATCATCTAAATAAAGTTAACTGTGTGAACACATATTGGTGGTTATTGTCTTTTGTTCATTTAAGTTAGTGATGTTTGTGTTCGCAGTTTTAGGCACAGTGCCTCTGTCGTTTGTTTAGCTTAAACATCAGTTTTTAGTCAGTTACAAAGGTGTCAGGCATTAAGTTTTTGTATTTTTAACTAACCTAATTATGACAGAGTTACAGGTTTCAGGTGTTTTTGGTGAGTGTAAGCGGTGAAAACTTAAATGTAACCATAAATGTGACAGACAAGTGCGTTAGCTACTGAAACCGTACACCTCGTCATCTTTTTATAAAATATTCCGGCGAAAAACACTAAGACAAATTGTGTAAGTGTTCATTAAGATGCCGAAATGAAAATAAGCGTACAAATATTCATAATGACAATAAGTACAATATACCCTAACAGCATGATAGAACTGCTAAGTACACCTAAAATTTGCTAGAGTGGTGAGATATAAACCGCAATGTTTTTCATAGCGTTATACTTTGAAACCAGAAAGAAATGTTTCCATGACTTTGTTAGCTCTTTCCTAATTGTAATGGTTTGGTCTTAAGCTTAGGGCCTTATACGACTCGTTTTCCCAGTTTTTGCTCTCATGTTAACGGGGCCTCTTTGTTCATGCAAAAGCAATATTTCTGTGAATTTGGGTATTAAAATATTGCTTTAAACATCGTCTTCATTCGAGACGTTTACTTAACATCATTATATTATACTAGTTTATATCCTTTATAGATATAAGATATTTTGCTTATTATTATTGAATTGTTAACAAACAAACCAAAATATCACGGCCAACTCAAGTGATCATCTTGGGCGGAGCCATCTTGGGCGTGACCAATGTTTATGACTTCCTGATGACAACCTCCCTATCGTGTACATCATACAAGGGGTTGAGGGTGGGTCCGATCACTAAAACCAACAAAGACCGTCTGATAAACGCTACAGTTGCCTGCTGTGAACAATAAACAATACAATCTATAAACCGGAAATTCATCGTGAATTAAAACAGTACATGCGCATTCGGCGACAAAGTTCTATATCGATTAGGGGCAAAGTTTATGCCTTGGAAAGAATCGAATTCTGAAAAAGTCGTCTGACGCTGCACAAAGACCCATGGAGGGTAAATGGAGCGGCACTGATGAGGTCGAAAAACTGGAGTGCGCCGCGGGAAACACCTGTTTTGTAAAAGACATTATCGACCCTGTTTTTAAACTACACTACAGAGGAAAGATGATCGGTCTGATAGCAAGCGGGAAAAAAATCTCAGTAACCAAATGAAACTTGTAAGAAGCCTGAAATATACATGGCCTGATTTGACGAGCATATTTTTAACTGGGAGGGTACTGGTGTATGTTTCTGCACGTAAAATTCTGGAAGTGATGTCTGAATATGAAGATGAGATGGACGTTAATGACGTTCTCTATCTGTGTACATCTGTAACAGATCAATGTGTGCTGTTGGCTTCCAAAAATTATGATTCTATGACCTGTGAAATTGTTGCATCGTTGGTTGATTTTATATTGGAGCAAAACATGTTAATCTGCAGAGATTTTCTATTCTGGTTAGATTGCCTGTAATGTCATATTTGTTTTTAATGACAATTTGATCATTTTCTTCACTACATCGATGTATATTCAACAATATAGTGTTGAAATAAAAGATTGATCCACTTCACTCGCTATTCTGTTCTCTGAGTTCAGAAACTTTTTTGTTTGTTTGTTAACAATTCAATAATAATAAGCAACATATCTTATATCTATAAAGGATATAAACTAGTATAATATAATGATGTTAAGTAAACGTCTCGAATGAATACGATGTTTAAAGCAATATTTTAATACCCAAATTCACAGAAATATTGCTTTTGCATGAACAAAGAGGCCCCGTTAACATGAGAGCAAAAACTGGGAAAACGAGTCGTATAAGGCCCTAAGCTTAAGACCAAACCATTACAATTAGGAAAGAGCTAACAAAGTCATGGAAATATTTCTTTCTGGTTTCAAAGTATGACGCTATGAAAAACATTGCGGTTTATATCTCACCACTCTAGCAAATTTTAGGTGTACTTAGCAGTTGGCAGTTTTGTGAGGTGTGTGTGTGTGTGTGTGTGTGTGTGTGTGTGTGTGTGTGTGTGTGTGTGTGTGTGTGTGTGTGTGTGTGTGTGTGAAAACCGTGTGGTTTGAAAGAAAAATGTTTTAGTTTATATATGTGATTTTACTACAAACTATAAGCATTCTAACTAAGAAACATAATATGTTTTTATTTAGTTTTTATTTTCCAACCAAACCGGTTGTTCGCAGTTAAAAAAGTCATAAGAATGTTTATTGTGTTTTGAAAAGAAAGTAAGTTATGATATATAAATGATATTTTTTTTATTGTTTAACATCAACCACAATGCATTTATGTATTTCTTCTGCTTCATGTATGCAACGGTTACCGTACACACATTCAAGAGACATGCATAAACTCAATTGTTTTAAACAACCTAAAGCATTTAGTCTGTCATTAAAAACTCTTAATTTTTTTTTTCTTCATGCATCTATTTTCATCTGTCTCTGGACTTTTTAAACTATTTTAAACATCATGGTTAACAACACCATTTGGAAAGTGAGAAAGGACGTCTAATCTATTGTATAAAGTTCTGTGAGACATTTGTAGCAACAAACACTTTTGGTTTCAAAGAAAACTTATGACAACTAATTTTTAATCTAATATAGGTATTTCCGTGTTTGTGACCTATTTTGTTTGTTTGTGTATTTATGTACTTGTTTGAGTGTATATTTGTATTTGTTTGGTTACATGTTCATGTTTTCTGTATGTTTACATTTTTGTGTGTGTGTGTGTGTGTTTATGATTGTATGGTTGTGTTTGTGTACTTGTTTGCATTCTCAGTACGTCTATGTTGAGGTTGAAAGATCTAGGGGTTAATAAAAATTATAAATGTAACTAAAATAAACTAAATTAATTCGAATTAAACTACATTTTTCTATGGTCTGACTTGTTAAAAGATTTCACATCCTTTTGACCAGTAAATGAACTTTCAGCTAAAAAAAAGATCTAAGCCATAAAGTTGAAATTGTCACCCTTTGATCACTGAATACACAAACAATTTTATTTATTTATTTTTTTTTTTACTTTAGCTGACCTGCAGCACACCGTTTACAACACCAGAACCCCGGAAAACTAATTAGATTACAATTGAGTTGCAAACCCCAAAAACCTTTAGATGTTTTACAGTCTTCGCTGACATGGTCATAACAATAAACACAAAGACACCAGACGCGTTTCTACGCACTACTTGAGATGAAATATTTAGCCTTTCCTGTAATGTTGTAAAAGTTCAGACGTTTTACGATACAAATGATAACAAGTCTTTGGCAAGAAAATCAAAGACTTTCCAAAACATTTCACTCCTGTTTAATATTTGTGTATGTCTAAACGCATGTTTTAATTGATATACCAATGAGAGAAGTTAATATTGAAAAAATAAAGATGTATTCAAGGATTTAGGTTAGCCTACTGAAGTAAGTGTGACTTATTAAAATTAAATAAAACAACACTTTTTCCAACAAGGATTTTTGTTGAGACGAAAAAAATAAAATCGTATAGGTTAACCTAATTTTAAAGTAAAAACATCGGTTGCTTTGAACATTGATACAGAAAGGCATACATTACTGGTAGATTTACAAATACAGTCTGAGATTACACTAAATGTTTGTTCACACTCTGTACATCATAAAACAAGTAAATGTAAAATATATAAAACAACACTTAAGAAAAAAGAAAAAATATAAAGATAAAGAACGAAAAAGTAGGGGAGTAAAATATTTTCACATTAAGAAACCAAAGTCCTCTAATGAAGAATACAAAAATCTTGCTTTGGGACTTTTCATTCCTTTTAACGTCTCCAAATACATCACAAATTCCTCTTTAAACGCCACTAAATGTGGGGGAATTTTGAAAAACATACATTTATGAATCTAGAATTTCGTGCCAGAAGTTAATATTAACAAAATAAAAGACATATTCAATGATTAAGGCTACTAAAGTAAGTGTGAGTGGCTTATTAAAATAAAATAAACCATCAAGGACTTTTGTTTAGATTAAAAATAAAGAGCATATAGGCTAATCTAGTTTTAAAGTAACTCATATACATAGATGTATCTAAAGATCCTGAAACAGTCCATACAGCAGCAGCAGCTATATAGGCCTATGTTCCAAGGGTTAGGTATAGAATACCAGAAAGAACATCTAATCATCCATCTGTTTATACTACAGAAATGATTGTCATATTTTTGGCTCTTCAGTGGGGTTGAACACATTAATATACCTAAAGTAGTCATATGTTCAGACTCATTTTAAGTACTATCAAGTTTAAAGAGTGGTGAAGCTTCTACTAGACAAGACATTTTGTCAGGCATTTTACAGAGTTTGTTCAGAATACAAGCAAAAAACAAAAATTTATTTTGTATGGATACCCACACATATAGGTAATGAAGGTAATGAAAATAGTGGACCAGATAAAAGCATTAAAATGTCAGACATCGTATTTAATACTCCAATGATTAAATTAGAAATAAAAGGTCTAATTAAAAAATAAATAAAAAATAAAAAGATACGTGTCAAATTAAATGGGGTGGTTAGAATAAAGTACGGCATTTATATAATATTCAAAGAACAGTTGAAAATGAAAGGGATTTTTGGGAATAGAAGGGAAGATCTCGCCATAGAATTGGACACATTGCACTTAATCAGTCAGTATTTATAAGAGGAAAAACATGTGTCTGAACTTTGTGTTAAATGTGATCTTCTGAAACAGTTGAACCTATTTTAATAAAATGTAAAAGATATGACAACGAAAGATTACAACTTATGTTTGTAAGTCATATTCTGCCGGCTTGTTTGTACATGTGTTTGAAGCCTATTTGTATGTTTGGTTATATTTATGTGTATTTATACTTTTTGTATATGTGTGTGTGTGTGTGTGTGTGTGTGTGTTGAGGCATGCATTGATGCTTGCATTTGTGTTTGAAAAATCGCCTTGCGAATAAAAATGATAAATGTAATTAAAATAAAAATCCTATATATATATATATATATATATATATATATATACTAACCTCTGTCTTGTTAAAACGTACATACATTGGGGTCTTGGATGGATGGATTTTTGGACTGTTAAATGACACAGACGTCCATTGAAATTAGTTAGTTTCACAATCGAGTTACAACCATTTCAAAACCGTTAGATGTTTTACAATCGCTTGATGTCTAACTGATATGCACGCGCCAGGAATCACACAGATGCCAGACGCCGGACACGGTCACGTCTCGATGCTTGAGATGACGTCTGGTTTATTTACTAGACAAAAATAAAAGATCTATCGACGGAGATAGTCTAGATTTAGACTAGGCGTAGATTAAAGTAATTAACTTAATACATTAAAAACAAATAACACTTTTTTCAACGATGTTTTTTTTTTTCATTTTTTTTTTTAAGACTAGCCTAAAAGTAAATAAAAATCGTATAGGCCTACATCATTTAAAAAGTAAAAATTGACCATATGTTTAAGTGGATATTAAGTTTTCACTAATTAAGGACTGATGTCTATTTATTAAAAACTACTTAGTTTATTTATTGTAACATTTAAATCTATTTGATGCTGCTATCACACCTACAGCCCCGCTCTCTCTAGCGCTGGAGGCGTGGTTTATTTCCGGAGCATTCCCAAGTCTCATTCTAACTGTTCATCGGTGCCGGGAGGTTGTTTTACGGAAGGCTTCGCAACTCTGCCGGAGGATCTTTTTATTTTCTTTCGTTTAACAGTCTAGATTTTAAAAATTGTAGTTAGTGGTGAAGTACAGCATAGTTTTGACAAGTATCTTGTGCTAGTGTTTTAAAGACGGGGTCCGATGTATTTTCTTTGAGATCAGCGTAAATGCCTAAGTTACCTTTTTTTCTTTTGTTTTAACTTTTCACCCGACGTGACACACGGCTACTTTCTTGGTTTATAACATTGCTTTACGTTAGCTTCTTTTTTTTTTTGTTTGAGTCGAGCTAACGTTACCGGAGACGTCGTAACACTTTGCTGTGAGACCTTTTTTTTCTTTTGTTTAACTCTTGTCAGTAAAATTTTAGTTAGTGGTAAAGTACAACATAGTTTTGACAAGTATCTTGTCTGATGTATTTTCTTTGAGATCAGCGTAAATGCCTACCATCTTTTTTCTTTTGTTTTAACTTTTTCTAACATCGTGACAAAACTCCTACTTTTCTGGTTTGTATCGTTTCTTTACATTCGTTTCTTTTTTCAGTTTGAGGTAAGGTACACATGCTAAAACTCTATTACCTAGTTTTCTTTCTTTTCTAGCTGGTAACAAACCTTGAACGTTTTTAAATTGTAATGCTACAAGCTCTCACATCTTTTTCACGTGTTGCTTAACGAAAACATATCTGATAGTTTTTGACTTGTTTGGTTGTTTTAGATAAATAACCAGTAACCTAGTTTAATTTTTTATTTCATTTGTAACAACTTTAACAACGTTTTTACACTTTTCCAACTACAAAAACGATCATTACATTGTTTCCATTTCTGCTATGTGTTTATAATCTTTTTCTTGAAATACACTGTGTACTTAAAACCTTAATAAAATCTACCCTTACACCATTTTCATGATTTCGCTCTTTTCAGAGTTTAAAAAAAGCACATAGCTTCCCAACACTTCTCGCCCCCTCCGAAATTCCTTCTTGGATTCATAAGTTCATATTTAGGTCACTGGGGGGTGTACAGGGAGGGGAGGGGGGTGTACAAACAGGTGTCCAGAAGAGATGGCTTTTATGACCCTCATCAATCAAATTTTTGGAGACAAGGCACCCTGGATCCTCTCTTATGTTCTCAGCAGGCAGGGGTAGTGGGGCTAGAGTACTGCACAAAATGTCTGATGTTTCAAATCAGTGTTTAGGGAGAGGGAGGGCATTCTTTAATCCAGAAACTGACTATGTACACATGTCTGATTCAGCTATTGGTTCTTCAAGGAGCCCAGCTGCTTGTTCTACCCCTTTTACACGTACAAATGCTGATCATGCTATTTCTGCTGAGTCTTTAGGGGATATTATTTCTGATTTAGCACACAAAATTGGTCAGAGCATTTCAGCCAGTCTCAATTTAGCACAACAGCCCAGCCAAATGCAGTCAAAGTCAGATGTGCAACATTCAAGTGAATGTGTTGAGGCTTCTAACTTTAAAGTCATTGTCCAACATGATATCAAACCTCCACCTTTCTTTAGGGGTGATAAAAGTGATTCATTTACTGTGCATGAATGGGAGGACATGATGTACAGTTATTTGAACAGTAAGAAATACACCAATGACACTGAAGCCTCTGATGCCATTTTGAGCAGGTTAGCGGGAAAAGCGAGGGATGTAGTCAAAGTGTCCTTGCGCAGTTTTCCAGAGCCGACTGCTAGAGTGCTCCCAAGCACAGTCTTTGACATTCTAAAATGGAATTTCAGTGAGTTAACGTATTCGAACATGCCTATGGCTGACTTTTACAACACTCTCCCTAAGACGGATGAGACCCCAATGGACTATTGGATAAGATTGAATAAGGAAATTGATGTGGCTGATGAGTGTTTACGTAGACGCAACAAGTGCATTGAAGACCCTGCAGCTGGAGCTGTAATGATGTTTGTTTCTCACTGTCCAGATCCTGGCCTTGCTTTGTCTTTTCAGTTCAAGCCTGCTGAACAGTGGACTGCTGCTGAGGTTCAAGAACGACTGGATTGTCACGGCAGGAACCTGAAAAGAGCTTCTGTTAGAACCACACGCTACTGTGTCCGCTTGCCATCAGAACTACGTGACTGTCAGTGATGATCCTGTACCCAGTTCTCCCATACAGCCTGAACTTTCATCAGGTCAGTTACCATGCACAAATAGTCAGCTCAACCCCAATGCCTCTCCTTTTATGCCTAATGCCAGTATGCAGCAGTTGGTTGGCATGATGGATAAAGTTTTATCACTATGCACTGCCTCATTGTCCTCATCTCATCCTGGTAGAACCATCAAAACTTCAGACCCCAAGTCCAGCGTGAATTCAACATGTAGAGTCTACAGAGCACACCACGTATGCGCACTGCATGCGACATAGGCTTTGTAGTAACTGCCTCAAACCTGGACACTTTAAAAGTAATTGCACTGATGTGGCAGGCCTTGAACCACTTTCTCCTGCCACACAGTTAAACTAAATAGCCCATGCATGGAGGGGGTAAGCATGGGCAGTGGTGAACTTCCCCTAAATGATGAGTCAGACCCACAAGAAATTTTTGTAAATAGTTGCAAGTTGTTGCCACCCAACAAAACAGTGCTATATGTGGGATCTCAGAAAATTAATGGAGCTAGTGATCTGTTCTATGTTCCCGTGACCGTTGACAGCCAGTCTATACTGAATGGTTTGCTTGATTCAGGTAGTATGGCTTGCACCCTGAGTATGGAAGGGGAATCAAAGTTGCTTGCCGATGGAGTTCTCCCACAACCTTCAGTTATTCCTGGAAACGTGGTCCTCGTTGGCTGTGGTGGTCTTACTATTCAGCCTAAGTGCACGTATGATCTGGAAGTAGAAGTTTATGGATTTAAGTTCATCGTACCTACTTTACTAGTTCCTGGACAGAAGGACGAGTTCATTATTGGCAGTAACGTCATAAAATTTGTGCTTCAGAAGATGAAAGCCGAAAAGAAGTACTGGGAACTAATTTCCTGTCAAAACAGCAACACAGAATGTTAAGAGTTTCTCGAGCTTTTAAGCTGTGTTTCCCGTTGTTCTGATTCCACTCAACCTGATAAACTTGGCTCAGTGAGGCTTCATCAAGCAGTCACTTTACTTCCCAGGAGTGAGCACCTTGTGTGGGGAAAATTACCTGCTAACACTCATATTTCCCCAGGCGGCACAGTCATTGTTGAACTCACTACTTCACGTTCAGCACCCCGTCATGTTCTTGTTGGACGTGTTGTGTCTCCTATGTGGGGTGATCGATGGGTACCGATGAAGATTCTGAATCCTACCCAGTCTCAGATAACTCTTAGACGTAACACCAAGCTGGCAGATGTGTCCCCTTGTCTGGCAGTGGAAGATGTTTCTCTCACGCAAGGCGTGTGCAAACCTCATGATGTCACTGATTCTGCTCTCCCCAAGCCCATTCTATCTGTTGACCCTGTGCAGGCTGCTGCACGAGTATGGTTTAGAGGACATTGATCTTGATGGGTGTGAAGTCTCCTAGTCATGGAAGGCTGAGTTGGCGACTCTAATAGTGTCTTATCATGATGTTTTCTCCAGAGACCGACTTGATTGTGGGGAGGTGAAAGACTTTGTACACCGAATTCATCTGTGTGATGACCGCCCGTTCCGCCTGCCTTATCGCCGAATCCCTCCGGCCCACTACCAAAAGTTGAGAGAAGTTCTTTCTGAAATGGAAGAGAAATGCATTATTAGTAAATCCGTCAGCGAATATGCATCTCCTTTGGTAATGGTTTGGAAGAAGGATGGATCTATGAGAGTCTGTACTGATTTTCGCTGGCTTAACGCAAAGACTATTAAGGATGCTCATCCTTTGCCACATCAAGCGGACTGCTTGGCTGCTCTTGGTGGGAATCTTCTTTTCAGCTCTATGGACTTGACATCGGGATTTTACAACATCCCACTCCATGTGTCTGATCGGCATTGCACAGCGTTCACAACACCCATGGGATTGTACGAATATAACCGCCTTCCCCAGAGCCTGTGTAACAGTCCGGCATCCTTTATGCGCATGATGCTCAGCATTTTTGGAGATCTCAACTTTTCTAGCCTACTATGTTATCTCGATGATTTGCTGGTTTTTGCCCGTTCTGAGCAGGAGGCCTTGAAATGCTTGGAAGTGGTGTTTACTAGGTTGAGAACTAGTAATCTGAAGTTGGCTCAAAAAAAGTGTTATTTTCTCAGGCGCTCTATCAAGTTTCTGGGCCATGTGATCAGCAGTTCTGGAGTTTCTGTGGATGAAGACAAGGTAGCGGTCATTTCTGCCTTTCAGAAGAAAGATCTAATGAAAGAGGATGGTTTCACACCTTCACCGAAGAAAATAAGATCATTTCTGGGCATGGTTCTGTACTACCAAAGCTTTATCCCTGGATGTTCATGAATCGCAAAGCCACTCTTTAATTTGATGGCTGGACAAAAACTTTGGCAAGGGGCAGAAGCGGTTGCAATAGAGCTGGCACTTTCAGAGAGTTGTCTCCCAAGACTGGACTCCTGCTTGTGATGTCGCCTTTGGGGAGTTGAAAAGAGCCCTTGTCCAGAGTGTCGTGCTCGCGCACTCTGACTTTGAGCGCCCCTTTATTCTCTGCACTGATGCATCGTTGGTTGGCTTAGGTGCAGTGCTTTCTCAAGTTCCCACTGGTGAGGATAAAGCACGTCCTATAGCCTTCGCAAGCAAGTCTTTGAGCCGCAGCCAGGCCAATTACCCTGCACACAGACTGGAGTTCCTGGCTCTCAAGTGGTCCATCTGTGAAGTTCAGTCACTGGCTTAAAAGCCATGAGTTCACTGTATGGACTGACAACAATCCACTCACATATATCATGATCAAACCTAAGTTAGATGCATGTGAGCAGCGCTGGGTTTCAAAGCTTGCCCCGTACAACTTTAAAATCAAGTACGTCCCTGGAAGGTTGAATGTGGTGGCGGATGCGCTCAGTCGTGACCCATTTGTCAAGCCAGTGAGTCAACGTCTTCTGTCTGAACCTTACTCTGAACTGCTAAAGCACGTACACTGTATGGAAGATGATTCTGTGCAGAAAACTTTCCGTCTTACATGCCAGCCTCAGTCTCTTGACCCTAAACTCAACCAAATCTCTGAGAGGGATATGTCCATGACTGCTGAGGATGTGTCATCTATCTTGTCATCTTGTGATGATTGGGATTCAGGAGCTGTATCCAGAGCAACATCCTTGGCTGATCACTTGAGTTCATTGGTTCCTGACTGTCCAGATGTAACCCATGCCTTTTTGTTGTCTGAATTGCAGAGTCATCAGCACAATGATTCAGTTATTTCAAGGGTGGCCTTTTATGTTGGCAGAAAGCGCAGACCTTCCAGGCGTGAGCGGACAAATGAGGATTTGCATGTTTTGAGGTTGTTGAAGCAGTGGGACAAACTGTTTTTGCTTAATGACATTCTCTACAGAGCTGTTAAAGATCCTTTCACAAAGCATAAGAAGTTTCAGTTCGTGCTGCCTGATTCCCTGAAACAGCAGGCTCTTTTCGGTGTTCGTGATTTGGCAGGTCACCAAGGTCAGCCACGTACCCGTGTACCCATTGTGTCCTGAGTAAAACACCAGAGCCAGCTGCAAGAGCACCCTTGGAGAGCATCAAGACCACTGCCCCTTTGGAGCTTGTTTGTATTGATTTCTGGGCTGCTGAGTATAGGAACAATAAATCTGTGGATGTCTTGGTAATCACAGATCATTTCACCAAGCTAGCGCATGCCTTTCCTTGTCATAACCAATCCGCTAAGAGTGTTGCTAGGAAACTATGGGGTGGATTCTTCTGCATCTATGGCTTTCCTCAACGTCTCCATTCAGATCAGGGAGCCAGTTTTGAGAGTGAGCTGATAGCAGAACTTCTCAATCTTGTCGGTGTGTAGACAAATCACGAACCTCCCCGTACCATCCAATGGGAAATGGAGGAACAGAGAGGTTCAACAGAACGTTAGGTAACATGCTACGATCCCTTCCTCCTAGATCAAAACAGAAGTGGCCACAGTTAGTGCAAACAATGACATTTGTGTATAACTGCACTGCCCATGAGACAACTGGGTTTGCCCCTTTTTACCTGATGTTCGGGAGGGTGCCGAGATTACCTGTTGACCTTATGTTTCAAAGTGTCCTTCGTGATGAGTCCATCTGTGATTACAATGACTACGTTCAATCCCTCGTCAAAGATTTGCAGTCTGCTATGCTGCTGGCTCAAAAGAACTCTGCCGCGGAACAAAAACATCAGTCTGATCAGTACAATAAGAGAGTCAGAGGTATGCCCTTGTCAGTTGGTGATCACGTTCTCGTTGCAAACAAAGGCTGTAGAGGTAAACGAAAGCTTGCTGATAAATGGGAGCCCAACATGTATTCCGTTGTTTCATCCAACCCGTCTTTGCACATTTATAAGATCCGTGACACATTTGGTCGAGAGAAAGTAGTGCATCGGAATCTCTTGTTGCCAATTAACTTTCTCCCTTTGCCCACGACTGAGTTTGATTTTCCTGTCAGTGAAATTTTGGGTAATGGTACATCTTCCACACCTTCTCAGTCTGTATGTGATCTGGTTGAATCCACAATGCAAGTCACTGATGAGTCATCGCAGGCGCAGTCTCTGTCTGTCGTTTCTCATGTAGCTGTTTGTGATGAAGATCCTGTTGCTGCTTGGGTCTCATCGCATTCTTCTCAAGCCCTTTCTGAGGCACGTGATGATTTATCTGTTGTTGACTTGGACACTGTAGCTAGTGCCTCTTCACCTACTGATCCCAGAAATCACTATACTACCAGGTTTGGTAGGGTAATTAGACCTGTACGTAGACTAATTGAGTCGATGGTTCAGCTCGAGACTATACCAGGTATGGAATCTGGATCTCGTGTTATTCATGTTTAGGTAAGTGTATTGTACTGCACTGTATTTGATACTAAGTGTCATTTCCTGTATCCTGTCATGTTCTCTGAAATGTCCGAGTCATTCAAAGTGTAATGGGCACTTTGTGTATGCCTACAACATGTGTAGAGGTTTGGCCAACTTCTTTCATATTTGTATCCCATGGTTGGGTAGCTTTCAATGCTGATTGTCCACACTGTTTGTTTGGTGTGTGGACTGAGTAATTCTTGTGACCTGTGTACAGAGTTTTCTCATGTTTTCATAATTTTGTGTAATTATAGGGGGGTGAATGTAAAGGCTATAGAAAGTATTGTTCATATGTAGAATTACACAAAAAATGTTCAAACGTGTACCTGATATGCCTGTCTGTGTGTGTGTGTACCTTCCCCTTTAAATTTCTGACTGCAATGTTTTTGAAATTTCTGACTGCAATTTCCTGTCTTTGCACCTCCTCTTCCCTTTCTGCACTGTCTCTGCATGGGAGAGGTGGGTTTCTAATGTGCTCTAATGAATCCGATTACATCTTTTTATTTTTAAATACTTTTGAATTTAAATCTGTCAAGTATATCATATATGGGACATTATTATTCATGTATATCTGATTATTTTTATATTTTCATCAAGTTTGAGCACTTTTCTGTCTGATGTGAACTCTAAGCACATGCTAATTGCATTGCATTCTACATTCATGTTACAGAAACGAAAGAGGGTGAATTCACAGACTAAACACAGACTAAAAATAATATTGTGTGTTATCAGGTATGCTGTTTTACCAATGTTTTCAAATACATTTCATTTCATGGTTTGAATGTTTTATTTCTCTCTTTTCACCCTTTCTGCACTGTCTCTGCATGGGAGAGAAACGAAAGAGGGTGAATTCACACAGACTAAAAATAATATTGTGTGTTATCAGATTAAAGGAAAAGTTGAGCCGTTATCTGATGTCCGACTGGTCATTTCATAAAGTACAACGCAGACTACACAGGTTACATATGTACAAATGGCAGACTGTAAATGTAATTGACATTGAACAATAAACTTAAAACACTGTAATTTTTGGCCACTTTTCTTTGGGATTTGGGTTGGGATGGGTAATAGTATACCACTTTTTTTTAGGACTACACCACTGATCTGTACTCCTTTGTATAAGATTAGAGAATGATGTAAAAATGCATAAAAAGAAATATGATGTAACATGAGCAGATCTAAATTTAATGCTGCAATTGACCCTTTTAATTTCATTTTCATTGAATTTATGACAGCTGTATTAGATTTAGCAGGTGCATGCAGGGACATTTTTCCCCAAGCCACCATAAATTTTTGACCTGAGGTCAGGGTAAGCCTTGCCCAGCCATACTTAACACTCTCACTATGATCTTACCATCATCATGAAGTGAAAATGAAGATCCACACTGCCAGTGTAACTTATCAATGTCGCTGTCTGTAAATTCCTTCAGAAAAGAGCATGTGGCTCACTTTATTTATATTTTGTAGACAAAAATCAAACTTGGATTAGCTTCTAATGAAACAGGAAAAAAAATAACAGACAGTTAAAAAATAATTTAATGTTTAAATTCTAGTGTTAATGAAACAATATTCACACTCTTCCATTTAGTTTCATCCAGAAAATTATTGTTCAACAATAAAAATCTCAATTATGGAGTTAAAAACAAAACTAAACAATTTAGGGGTGAATTTCGATTCAAATCTAACTTTTGAGCCATATGTTCAAAACACTGTTAAAACCTCATTTCAATCAGGTCCACTTCCACCAAGTATATTTTATGACAATTATATTGCATACAGTTAGTGTTGGCGGTATGGTTATGTTCTGGGCAACACTCCACACGCCTGTCCATGCAGCCATGCTTGGACAGAGCCTGGAGAGCAGCAAGACAAACCCCCTTGGGGTACTGTAAGATTAATAAGGGAATTAAGATCAGAATAACTCAAATGGGATTGAATTACAGTGAATAAGAACCGAATTAGTATGCAAATTATTCAGAATTAATATTTAATACTTTATCTACTATTCGTCCACCGATAAGTTGAGGTTAGGGTATGTAATCAATTATGGACAAAATATTATCCCGTGGCCTACGGTAATAATATCATGAAATTATGATTACTGATTATGAGCAAGGTAACAGAATCTACAGTTTAAGGCAGTAACTTGTAAGCACACAGCACAAGACACTGGTATATAAAATTAAACAAGGCTTTATTGAACTACTCTAATACACACAAACTAAACTAACGGAAACACACAAACATTCATTCAAACAGTGACAGAGAAAATTATGTTATTAACGGAGGGTGAATGGAGTCCCAAGTGTCTAGCGTTAGACACTATTTCTTGATGGCAACCTGAGAGAATCAATCTACTAGCACTTTAATCTTAGTTTGTTTTCTTAATAAGATTTGCACCAGTTTCAGCCAGAATTAGGAGATATTGTGTACTTGCGTTTGGATGCTCCTGTGGGCGCGTTGCTGGAAGTTCCTGGAGATGGAATCTCTGGCGCTGATTGGCTGGCAGTCGGTCGATGATGCGTTCTGAGGGACAGCAATCGATGGTGAGTGGTTGGGTGGCTTTGCCGGGTGGCGCTTCTTTCGCGAGACTTCCTGGATTGCGGGTTGCTATGCAATGGAGTTTGCTCTAAGTCTGGAGCGACTCAGAGGGTTTTCTTGGAAGAAGTTCAGCAAAGAATCTTACTGAAGAGTTGATGAGTGATGAGTGAGCTCTTGGTGGTTTGAAGAGTGCACGCTGGACGATGGAAAGGTCAGCACAAAATATAGGCAAGAGCCCAAGTCACTGCAAGCAGGGCAAAAGCTAGGCAAAAAGCTGAGGCAAAAAGCCTGTCATTGGGTTATAAGCGTGTCCATCTGACCTGTCCTTCTTAGTGCGACGGCCAATCAGATATTGTCTCGGGCGGGACCTATGCCCCGTTCTCCGGTTCTTGCATGTATTTAGCATAATGTCCACGTGATCGCGTGTGTCCAAACTTCTGAGAGTTTAGTTTAAACGCTTTAATAAGAAAACTTAATATTTAAATATGGTGCATCCTACACACATCTACTTTATATCAAAATTCTAGAAATCATTTACCCATCAAGTAGGTACCAAAACACATAAACTTCCCATAGTTGAGGTGGAAGTAAATAAGGATTTAGCCGTGATAAGTGTTTAACACACAAAATTACTTGAGTAATATAAAGCATGCATAATACAGAGAATACACATGTATGGGGCAACTTCTGATGATTAGTTTCTATAACTGAGATAGAAAACCCTACAAATAGGCTATAATGAAAGTTAAACACACAGAAATAATTCCACAGGTTATATAGAACATACTTAAGAAATGTGTGAGGTAAATACTTGTAATCAATTCAGCTTATTGGAAGCAATTTTGAGACCGTTGTTTGTATTAAATCACAAGTGGGTTAAATTGCAGTGTATTGGTTTTTGGTGATCCTGGGCCAAAGGAATGCCTTAGAGCCCTTCGTTTTCTGATAAGGCTGGGGATTTATGCATTGGGGTCACCACAGGGTTTCTTTGGCCATTTGGTCTTAAGTTTGGGGAACAAAGAGAAATCTTTTCCTGCTGTCCTGGCATCACTGGTATGAGATTAGACAGGCACAAGAAGAGAAGAGAAGAGAAGAGAAGAGAAGAGAAGAGAAGAGAAGAGAGGGGTGACATCTCCTTTAGCCATCTTGGCACCATGACTGTGTTTTATGACACACTAATGGTTCGATGGGGAATCGTTCTGAACTGTGGAATGCAGTGTTGGTTTCTTTACTGAAATGGACTGCTCAAGGATAATCCTACAGTACAGAACATAGCCATTATAAGCATACATAATTACAATTCACAATTACATGATTTGTAAACAAAATGTGATAGAGACTGCTTCCAATGAAGAGACTGTAAAAGGAAGAACAAAGTTAAATCGGATTACAGGCTCAATTGGTGGAGTTGGGGATGGAGAAGGGAGTTAATTGCGAGCAGCGATGCGATGGAAGAGACACTGAAGAATGGGAATTTAAATAGACCGCATGTGATAGGTGTCAAGACTGGATTGGTACACGTCAGGAACAGCTGACTGTCAGCTGATGCAAGCGTGACTAACGTGGCCTGACTGAACTAACGCGATGCTCGATTTTTTTTTTCATTTTAGAAATATTGCCAGACTACAGTACGTCCAGTGCTGTCTTTTCCTGTTTCTGAGTTGTTGATAAACACTTTCATGTTAACCAGGATTGATTATTGTAATGTCTTGTTGGTGGCGGCGTCAAAAGCTACCCTAAACAAAATGCATGTAGTGCCAAATTCAGGTGCTAGAATCCTTACTAGAACTAGGATGAGAGATCATATTAATCCAGTCTTGGAGTCTTTACATTGGCTCCTGTTAGTTTTAGGGTTGATTTAAAAATGATGCTTTGGATGGGTTGGCATCTCAATATTTGTCTGAGCTTTTAATTCCTTATACTCCAACACGTGACCTTTGGTCATCCGAAACTGGCCTTTTAACTGTTCTATTAAACTGTTTAAGATTGATGGGCGATAGGACTTTTTCTTCATTAGCTCCAAAACTGTAGAATTCTGTGGCATTAATTGCCATCTCTAATACTCTTTTATCCTTCTTCATCATTTAAAACTGTAATACCTTCTTGCAGCAAAACACCAGTAATGATACAATAATAAAAAATAAAAAAAATCATACTCGCAGTACTTTCAGAAGCATTTAAACTCATCTCTTTTCTTTTACTGGCTTCATTTTAATCCTTTGCTTCTCTTTCCACCCCTTGAGCACCTGCACTACTCACCCACCTAGAAAATAAAGATGAGCATGTAAGAATGCTGTTCATAGATTTCAGTATTCAACACGATAATTCCTCTGAACCTGATTGGTAAGCCGACACTACTGGGCCTGAACCCCTCTCTTTGTAACTGGATCCTGGTCTTCCTGTCTGAGAGACCTCAGACAGTCTGGATTAGGAACAGCCTCTCCAGTACCATCACACTGAGCACTGGGGCCCCCCAGGGTTGTGTGCTCAGTCCACTGCTGTTCACTCTGCTGACTCACGACTGTGCAGCCATGCAATGCTCAAACCACATTATCAAATTTGCTGATGACATGACTGTTTTAGGTCTCATCAGAAAAGGAGATGAGTCAGCATACAGAGAGGAGGTGCACCAACTAACAGTCAGGTGCAAAGTCAACAACCTGTCCCTGAATGTGGACAAAACAAAAGAGATGGTTGTAGACTTCAGGAGGGCACAGAAAAACCACTCCCCGCTGAAGACCCCCATTGAGATCATCAAGAACACCAAAATCTCTCACCACTAACTCTATAGCAAAGAAAGCACTGCAGTATCTGTACTTCCTTCGAAAGCAGAGGAAAGCACATATCCCACCCCCCATCCTCACCACTTTCTACAGAGGGACAATTGAGAGCATCCTCAGCAGCTGCATCACTGTCTGGTTTGGTAACTGCACAATTGCAGATAGTAAAACCCTGCAGCGGATAGTGAGGACAGCTGGGAAGATCTTCTGAGTCCCTCTTCCCTCTATCTCAGACATTTACACCAAATGCTGTGCTCGTAAAGCCATTCTTCTGCCAAGCCATCAGATTCATCAGCTCTAGATGACTGAGGGGATAACTACTCATTCACACACTGGACTGATTTGACCCACTCTCACACACATCCCAATCTATTTTCTACCTCCGCACAAAATTTTTTGCATGTTTTTGCTGTCTGCAGTGTTCTCTCAGTATGCACACATACACATTATGTAGCACTATAAATGTTTACAGTTCTAATTTTATAGTTTTTAAGGTTAGTAAAGGTTTAGTTTTTAGTTTTTTTTCTTAGTTCTTCTTTAACTTTTACATAGCCTATTTGATATAATTTATTTATGTCCAGTTTAGTCATTTGCAGTCCTGTGTTCTGTTTTTTGTCTATGTAGCAACTTGGTCCTGGACAGTGGAGTGCACATACTTCCCAAGAGGCAGGGGCGAAATGGCGTTACGAGGGCAAAATCATGGTTGGGCGATATGTTAAAAAGTATAACGAATCTTTTTTTTTTAACCCAATTCTTTGTCATGTTGTTTTTCTATTTTGCAAGCTGTTTGAGCATCACAGTCAAACTAATTTATAAAGCCTTTTAAGATAACAAAATTTGAAAAAGTATGGCAGATATTTAAGCCAAAGTGCAAGAGTAAAGAAATAAAAATCTTTGTCATTATTTTTACTTTGTTATTAAAAGATTATAACAAAGATACACATTACAAATACAGATTTTATACAAATAAAGTGTTTTATTTTCAGGTACAATAGGTTTATTTAGCAGGAGCATTAAAAAAAATTGAATGAACAAATATAAAAATAAAACACTATATACGCTGATTCCTATTAAAGCAACTGTATTAAAGTTTTTCATTCAAGATTATTGAGTGATTTTCTCTGTGTGTTTGCAGTTTTATTAACATTAAAGGAATAATTCACCCAAAAATGTAAATAATGTTTTATTTTTATACCTTCATGTACTCACTCAAAAGTTGCTTAAAACCTGAATGAGTTTCCTTCTTCTGCTAAACATAAACGCTATTTTGAAGAAGGTGGAAAACCAACAGTTGCTGGTCCACAGTGACATTCATAATATTTTGTTTCCTACTATCAAGGTCAATGTGAACTAATAACTGTTTGGTTACACAGATTTTTCAAAATATCTTCTTTTGTGTTCAGCACATGAAACAAGTTAATATAGGTTTGGGACAACATGTGAGTGAATAAACAATGACAGAAGTTAAATTTTAGGGTGAACTATCCTTTTAATTTACACAGCAGCATGTAGCCTACTGTCCCTTTAAGACCTGCACGCATCTGATATACAAACGATATACACACAAACGAAAAAAAGAAAGTTAAGAACAGTGACAGATGATTTAATATAATATGCAGGTAACCATCCAAAAATGCAGCATTCCTGCACCTCACACAAAATAGCATTGTACTAGCAAATCAAACATCAAAACCATGGGTTTCACAAGTAATATATGAACTGTATGCCTTTAATGCGGTGTTGCATCTGTCAAATGCACATGTGCATACAATCTATTATTTGTAAGGTCTGATTTGTTCTCTCAATAGGGATGTTAAAGCAAGTAAGTGACAATGACCATTTGCACTGTACAATACAAAAGCAAATCTATATGGGCAAACATACTGTCACAAACACGCCAGGTTCCACCTCCACACAATCACGGCGCACACCCTCACCTGAGTTCTAACCATCACCACCTGATCCTCATCACCAGACATCCACCACAGCACCATAAAAGCCACACACACGCACCCAGTCATTGTCTGGTCACGTTCGTGACAAGATCATTCCTGTGCTAACTATTAGGACTAACTCCTCTTTACCTTCTCTCCAAGGATAACCTCCGAAGACTCTTCTTCCATCTTCTCTCCAAGGATTGCCTCCAAGATCCTCCAAGCCCCTACGGTGCGTGTGTGTGGTCACTACCATCCCGGCACGGATCCCAACACCCATCCACTCCTCACTTCCCGCTCCTCTGCTTGTGTCTATTCAATAAATACTAACTTCATCTGTTACTCCTCTGTCTCCGAGTGATCCGTAACACATACATATATTTACAAATGTTAATTTTAACAGATCCAAACCAGTCAAAATGACAAGTAAATAGCATTGAAAAAGCCATCTACATCTACATATATGGTATATACATAATAATGACAGGCATTGGGTTAATGCCAGGATTAATCCAACAAGTGAGACTGTTTCTGGGGAAACATTTCATGGCAACAGGGTATAAAGGAAACGGGTATAGTTAGCTCAAATGCAATTAATTAAAATTTTCATAGAGAATTTGGACAGAATCACTGTTTAATGGATGATCAGCCACCGATTCATTGCAATTTATATTAATATCCAAAGTATAGTGAATACATTATTTATTAGCATGGTAACAGGATCGGCAGTTTAAGACATTAACTTTTAAGCACAAAACACAAGATACTTCACTTTTCAATAGAAATAAGACTTCATTGGACACAATATAAACAATATAGACATATAAATGAATCTAACACATACAGATCTGGCCATTCAAAATGTGTCTTTTTTCATGTAGCAGCACACAATTTCGGCACGTGTGATCATAGAGCTCCCTGCAGGCACTTTTTAAAATTTTCTTTAAACATTGTTGTGCTTCACACAATATCCACCAGGTAGCGCAAGGAACAACATTCTGTAGTCAAACAACACAGCCAGCTCTGGGGTGCGTTTTCCAAAAGCATTGTTAGCAAACTATGGTCACAAGTTCCATCATTACTAACATAATTTAATGATTTGTGTGAGTGTCCACAATCAGCGTCACAAACTTAACTGGCTGGAACTACAGCTTTCGACCTGTGGTTAGAATCATAGCTTCTTGTTAGGAAGACATGTGGGCTTATATAAATTATGCTCCCGGGCACAATAAGCAAGCTAACATGCAGTACAATCAATATCTTCCATTATATGTAAATATAAATTTTTTTATCTATGTATTTTTGCATGTCCTCTATACGCATCATTTTTGAAGAGTGCGCGTGTGCATAAAAGGATCCGTTGAAATATCTGTCCTGGTTCACCGAAATGTACACAAAATCATGGGCGTCGCTAGGCTTTTTTAACGGGGCTATAGCATTAAACTCCATAAACTGTACACAAATTCATGATCGCCTCAGAGTCAGTCCCCTTAAATCTCATATGAAAACAGCGACAGACCGGTCTCCTCCTCGTCTTTCAGCGTGCTCTTTAATCTGCAGACTGCGGCGGAGCAACGCGAGCGGACTCAAACACAAACAGAGGACACAAGGTGTGTGTTTATCGACAGATTGATACAATATCTGTATCTGTGCAGTTCTTTGTAATAAATAAAGTTTACAAAAAGTCACAAGGGAGCAGTCGGTTTCTCGTCTACTGTAAAGTGTTCGCTCTGTTCACCGCTCATCACACCACAGCTGTTTCCTCCAGCGACAATCGAGCCCTTAACACATATGAATGCTGTCTGTTGTCAGACTGCTTGTGCATTCAACAATCTCACTAGATTATTATTAAAAGTAATGGCAAAATGAATGTTTAGAAATGTATACTGATATTTCCTACTGACATACTAAAGCAAAAGATATAAATAACTGGCTTAAAACGCTTTTTTGGGGTGAAAATACTAATGTGCCTAAGACTACTTTACAAATGACATTGTTGCTACTTTATAAAGAATGACCATACAGTCATTCAAAGAACTGATTAAAGAATGACAGACAGCACTCATTTTAACTAAATATCAGAGTAATTGACAGAGATACAGTAGAAACATTATGTGTGGTTTTGGGTATCGATTGGGTTTTAATCTATACCGGTACCATTTTAAAAGTATAAAAATGACACTGGTATAGATTAAAACCCAATCGATACCAAACCCTAGTCAGAATTAGAACAATGCCACTCAGTCTGGTGTGCTAAATCTACTATTTAAATGACATTATTTCATACCAAATAAATTTTGTGATGGAAATATTTATCATGGTCGATATGCTGCTCTGAATATTTTTTTACATTTCTTTTGGTTGAAAATTGTTTTATTTTCATATTTTATTTTCAAAGTGTTTTGAGTGTATTTCTCCTCTTTTTTATTATTTTATCATCTTTAATGGTGTATTTTGATGTTTTAATTGTTCTGTTAAGTGCTTTGAGATGTAACATTTAAGGGCACTAGAAAATAAAGATTATTATTATGAAATTACATTGGCTGGTTTCTTATTAAAATCACTGAAATATATAAATGTCAGTGTCATTAAAATCTATACCGTTCAACTGTGTCCACAGCCTCACTGTGTTGTTATTTGTGAATAATGATTTAGGCTGAAAATGTGAGGGAAGTAAGGGTATACAATATGGATTTGTGCCAAATGAAAGAGGGCTTTAGTTTCAGTTTAAATTAATTCGTTTTGGCTCGACATTTATATAGCCTGAACACTGTTAACTTTAGACAATTTTAGCAGTGAGGAGAAAAATATAGCCTGTAGTTTCTTATTATTCCAAAATGCAAAATCCAACGCATGTGTGACATCGCTATTTTATAGTAGTGTTTTTTATTTTTATTATTATTATTTTTTTTACATTTCAGCAAGAATTTTTTATATAATTTTGAAAAAAACAATAACAACAACAAAAAACATAAACTTTAATCTCTTCTGATATCCAAAATCAGAAACATTAACAAGCAGAGGTTGGGGCAGGCAGCAGAGAATCATAGGCGGTATAAACAATCCAAGATCAAAACAGGACAGGAAACAAACCCAAGAAAATGCTCAGAAATGCCAGACAGGACTAAACAAGAGTTTGCCAAGACTGAGAGTCAAAGCACAGTTTATATAGGGGATTGGTGATGGGGAACACCTGAATGTGATTAGCCCTAAGAACGGGACACCAAATACAAAAGCCCTGAGTGGAGTGCCCTCTGCTGGAGTTCATGTGCACTCCAGCTGATGATCGTGACAACAGTAAAGATCAAAATAAATATGTAAAGTTAAAAATAACTTTGTGCTCAGCCAAAACGATATGACCACATCGCTTGCTGCTTTCACCGGAGTGCAAGAGTCACTGGTTTTGGTGTGACTGCAACAGCTCCCGCGTTCCCCTGAGCGCTTCAACACCTCTGAAAGAGCTTTTTTTCCCTTTCACAAAAGAGTAACGGGTCAATTTGCTTCTTTTTAAAGATCTAATTACGCCCATGTGTTTCTGGGTGCGGTCGATAGTTGAGGAGCTGAGCCCGGTCAGACTCCCTCATGTCTGCCAGGTTCAGCCATAGGTGGCACTCCTGGACCACCAAAGTGGACATCACCTGACCCAAGGAGCGCGCAGTGACCTTCGTCGCCCAGAGAGCGAGGTCGGTAGCAGTGCGTGCCTCCTGCAAAACCCCTGGGTCAGCACTGCCCTCGTGCAGCTGCTGGAGCAGCTTGGCCTGATAGACCTGAAGTGAGGCCATGGCATGCAGGGCAGAAGCGGCCTGACTGGCTACTTCCTGGTGCACTTCCGGGAAGAAAGGAACCAGAGGGGGGTGCCGGCAATCCGCGTGAGCAGCCCCCAGGAACCAATCATCCAGCCTCGAGCACTCTGGACATCAGACACAGCCTGCCCCGGCGGCCCACTACTGCCTCCACCCTGCCGCCGGCACAGCCGCCTAAGCCTGCTCATCACCTAGGGAGCCCCCCTGTGGCCTCCTCCACTCCCTCTTGGCCACAGCAGCAGCCTTCACCCCGGCCGCAGTGAGGAGATGGCCGCAGAAGGGCGGCGCAACCCGTCTCTGCCCCTAAGCCTGCCAAACACCAGGCCAAGCGGCATTCCTGAGACGGGCGACCCGGAGTTGGAGACATCAGCTCGTCAGGAGACGGTAGCAGGACCACTCCTTCTCCCGGTGGAGGGCCAGGGGAAGAATCCTTTGTTTTCGTACCCAAAACTTCACTAAAAGAGCTGTTTCCTCTACCTCCGGATCCCAAGAGGCCACAAACGACAGTTGGCGATGTGCTTCCTCGCTGCTCTCATTCTCCTCTCCCCTTGCCAGTTTCCATGCAAAGCCGGCTCGAGAACGCTTTGCCTTCTCATGCCCTCTTTGTTACTTGCCCGCACTCCGCCCCCACTAAGGGACACTATGCCTCCCATGCCGGGACTGTCTGCTCCACCGCACTGTCCCACCATGGGTACGCCTGTAGTTTCCTTGACCCCACTGGTTCCGTTTCTGGGAGCCTGGCTAGAGCTTCCCAGGCCTTCCCGCTGGCTCATCCGGATGCTCAGGCTCAGGCTACGCGATTCAGTTTGCCCGGCATCCCCCTAGGTTTCGGGGTGTCCGCGCGACAATGATGGGCAAAGATGCCCCTGTCATGCGCATGGAGGTCGTGACCCTGCTGGCAAAGGGGCGCGATAGAGCCCGGTCCCTCCAGCCGACATGAAGTCCGGCTTTTACAGCCCTTACTTCATAGTACCCAAAAAGACAGGTGGGTTACGGCCAATCCTGGACTTGCGTGCCCTGAACAGAGCTCTGCACAGTCTCCCGTTCAAGATGCTAACACCCAAGCGCATTTTCAAATGCATTTGTCTGTTGGATTGGTTTGCAGCGATCGACCTGAAGGACACGTACTTTCATGTCTCTATTCTTCCTCGACACAGACAGTTTCTTTGGTTTGCTTTCGAGGGGCAGGCATTTCAGTACAAGGTTCTCCCATTCGGGTTGGCCCTGTCTCCCCGCGTCTTTATGAAGGTCACGGAGGGAGCCCTGGCTCCTCTCAGGGAACAAGGTGTCCGTGTCCTCAACTACCTCGACGACTGGCTGATCCTAGCTCACTCTCGAGAGCGGTTGTGCAAGCACAGGGATCTGGTGCTCAGACACCTCACCCGACTGGGTCTTCAGGTCAACTGGGAAAAGAGCAAGCTCTCCCTTGTGCAGAGGATCTCTTTTTTCGGTATGGAAATAGACTCAGTTGCCATGTTCGCGCGACTTACAAACGAGCTCGTGCAGTCACTGCTGAATTGCCTGAGACAATTCGTGGGCAAGAGAGTGGTTCCACTGAAACTGTTTCAGAGGCTCCTGGGGCATATAGCGTCTGCGGCGGTGGTCATATTGCTCGGGTTACTCCATATGAGACCGCTTTAGCACTGGCTTCACGACCGAGTCCCAAGATGGGCATGGCAACAGGGCATGCTCCGAGTGACCATCACTCCGGCCTGCCGTTGAAACTTCGCCCCGTGGTTGGACCCCTCATTTCTTCGGGCTGGCATGCCCCTAGAACTGGTGTCCAGACATGTTGTTGTGTCAACAGATGCTTCTGCCATGGGCTGGGGTGCCATGTGCAAGGCATGCTGCATCGGGCTCCTGGACGGGACCCCGACTTTAGTGGCATGTCAATTGCCTCTTTGCTAGCAGTACGGCTTGCTCTGCACCGCATCAGGGCCCTGCTGAAGGACAAGCAAGTTCTGGTCCGTACGGACAACACTGCTACCGTAGCGTACATCAATCGTCAGGGTGGTCTACGCTCCCGCAGCATGTCGCAACTCGCTTGCCATCTCCTCTTGTGGACTCATCTGAGGTCGCTTCATGCCATTCACATTCCGGCCAGGCTCAATCATGCAGCCAACGAGCTCTCACGGCAGCAGTCTCGCCCCGGGGAATGGAGACTCCACCCCCAGTCGGTTCAGCTGATTTGGGAATGCTTCGGAGACGCTCAGGTAGACCTGTTTGCCTCTCCAGAAAATTCCCACTGCCATTTGTTTTACTCCCTGACCGAGGGCACTCTTGGCAGGTCCTCATGGTTGCGCCTTTTTGGCCCGCCCGGACCTGGAACTTGAACTCCTCGTGACAGCCCCTCCCTGGCCAATTCCTCTGAGGAAGGACCTTCTTTTTCAGAGATGGGGCACCCTCTGGCACCCACGTCTCGATCTGTGGAACCCACATGTGTGGGTTCTGGACGGGTCATGGAAGGTTTAGGTACCTTGCCACCACCGGTGGTAGCTACCATCACTTCAGCTAGAGCCATGTCCACCAGACACGCCTATGCTTTGAAGTGGAACCTCTTCGATACTTGGTGTTTTTCACGGCGTGAGGACCCCTGTCCAATCGGGTCATTGCTTTCCTTTTTTCAGGAGGGGTTGGAACGAAGGCTGTCTCCTTCCACCCTCAAGGTCTATGTGGCCGCCATTTCGGCTCACCATGACCCTGTTGAAGGTAAGTCTCCTTGGAGGCACAATCTGATCATCCGTTTCCTGAGAGGAGCAAGGAGGCTCAATCTGCCTCGCCCTCACCAAGTCCCCTCTTCGGACATCGCAGTGGTTCTATCGGCACTGCAGAGGGGCTCCCTTCGAACCCTTGCTCTCAGTAGAGCTAAAGTTTTTATCTTTGAAAACAGCGCTCCTGACGGCTTTGGCTTCGTGAAGAGGGTCGGGGACCTGCAGGCATTTTCAGTTGACAAAACGTGCCTGGAATTCGGGCTGGCTAACTCTCATGTTATCTCGAGACCCCGGCCTTGGTACATGCCCAAGGATTCCCACCACTCCTTTAGGGATCAGGTGGTGAACTTGCAAGCGCTGCCCCTGGCGGAGGCAGACCCAGCCCTGGGGCTGCTCTGTCCAGAACTCAGTGCCTTAGGACCTCAGATCAGCTCTTTGTCTGTTACGGAGGCCAGCAGAAGGGAAAGGCTGTCTCCAAGCAGAGGTTATGCCACTGGATAGTGGATGCTATTGTCCTGGCTTATCAGGCTCAAGACCTGCCATGCCCCCTAGGGGTGAGAGCTCACTCAACTAGGAGTGTAGCTTCCTCCTGGGCGCTGGCGCATGGCGCCTCGCTAACAGACATCTGTAGAGCTGCGGACTGGGCGACACCTAACACATTTGTGAGATTTTATAATCTCTGTGAAGAGCCCGTGTCCTCCCGGGTACTCGCCCCCATTCGGGCCAGTAAGGACCTGCTCGGTGTCAATCCGCTTGGTGCACAATTCCACTCCGCGGACTGGATGCGTGCAGTATTCCCCTCAGGTGATTTCCTCAGTCAGAACCCTGGGTTCCTCCAGCACTGTTGATGTCCAGCACTTGTGTACATGCCCTTTGGTCAGCCCTGTGTGGGACTAGATGCCTCGATGTGTTGTGATTCCCCTGTTCTTTCTCTCTCTCTCTCTCTCTCTCTATATATATATATATATATATAATCTAGCAAGACAAATAAATTAAAGTTCCAAGAGGTCCGGTCTCTGTATTTTCTTCCCAACAGAGATCCAGACAATACATTTGACCCTGAGCGCATGTGGTGTGTATCGCTCCATAGTTTTAAATTTAATCTGTTAAAAATATTGAATGGCCTAATTAGGTCCGGGATCCGGAACTACAGTCAGAATGTACTACAGGCAAAAAGTATTGTGAGTGATATAAATTGTGTGCGTTTTGCAAAGTTTGCTGCTTAAGCTGTTGTGGTTCATTCACATTGGTTCCAGATTATTGTGTAGAGTGATCGGATGCATTTTAAATAATTGCTAAGAGCATTGTTGGCCAAAAACATGAACTTTTCTCATAAGACAAAACAAAACAAATTTCACCTTTTTTCTTTGATCCTGACACAAAATGGCCATCTAACATTAATTGACTAATCATAACAGCAGTACATTTGAAAGTGTGAATGAGTACTAGTCAGTTAAAATCACAATCATACTAGTTAGATTGTAAGAGCAGACAGATTGTTAAAAATAAGGGATGAAGCACTTCCAATCATTGTGTTCTTGTTAGCAATAGTTACCTCCAAAGAAACACATGGAGCCATCATCGCTTTGCATCACAATGGCCTCACACACAAGGAAATTGCTATAAAGAATATTGCACATGAAAGAACCATTTACCGGTTCATCAAGAACGTCCAGGAGAGAGGTTTGACTGCAGTGAAGAAGTCTTCAGGACGTCCCAGAGTGTCCAGCAAGCGACAGGAGCGTCTCCTCCTGTCAAGACTTTTAGACAATGGCCTGATGTCAAGAAGGGCAGCAAAGAAGCCATATCTCTCCAAGAAAAACATAAAGGACAGACTGAAATTCTGCAGGAAGTACAGCAATTGGACATCAGAAGACTGGTGCAAAGTTATTTTCTCTGATGAAGACTGTTTGGGACATCTGGAAAATGTATTGTCCAGAAAAGAAAAGGTGAACACTACCATGAGTCCTGTGTAGTGCACACACAGAAGCATCCTGAGACCATCCATGTGTGGGGTTGCTTTTCAACCAAGGGAGTGGCTCTCTCATAATTCTGCCCCAAAACACTCTCACGAATAAAGAATGGTATCAAAACGTCCTGCAAAAGTGACTTCTTCCAATGATCCATGAGCAATTTGGTTATGATCCATGCATTTTCCAGCATGATGGAGCACCATGTCACAAAGCAAGACTGACAAAGAAGTGGCTTGAAAATCATTACATTGAAATTTTGGATCTGTGGCCAGGCAACTCCCCAGATCTTAAACACATAGAGAACCCACGGTCAGTCCTCAAAAGGTGAGTGGACAAGCAGAAGCCCACAAATTGTGATCAACTCCAAGAAATTATTAAGGCAAGAATGGTTCGCCATCAGTCAGGATTTGGTCCAGAAGCTAATATCCAATATGCCAGAGCAAATTGCAGAGGTTATGAAAAACAAGGGTCAGCATTGTAAATATTGAATCATTACATTTTCATTGCCAATAAAAGTCTTTAAAACTTAGGATATGCTTGACATTGTTTTTTTCAGTATACCATAGAAACGTGGAAATACAAATCGACAAGTACTGAAGCATCAAACACAAAATTAATGTCACTGCCGAATACTTTTGGCCATGACTTTAGAGTCCATTTGAATACCACTGTTTTGTACACTTTTCTTTAAGTTAAAACAGTTCATAGTCATGTAACTATTCCACTGAATGAGGAATCTAGACAAGCCTCACCAGCAATCATACAAGTCTATGTACTATTGCTGCGAATAGTCATCCCTGATCTGTTGGAGACTTTTAGGTGTACTGCATCTTTCAATTCATGAGGTCAGCCACTGTTGCTCACTGTAATGCTCATTGATGGAAAAACAGTAAAAACGCAACCTGCCACTGTTGGTCTTCTGAACCTTATCTCAGTTATTGCCTCTTTGGTTCTTGCACGTTCTTTCCAGCCGCCGCCATCTGTTGCTCTGGTAAACACTGGTTATTCTTTACAGCTCCTACTGAGAGAAAAAAAATTCCAATAAGCATCTCCAACATACCAGGACTAATTAATGTTTTAGATTTATCAAAATCAGACGTCACAAAATAAGTTTATGGTTTATGGTGTTTATGTATTTTTATTTGATGGGACTGAATAACAAATGTACCCAGCCAGCATTTCAACATTGAAACAACGTCAGGTACCATGGTTGAATCAACGTTGAATTACCTTTCGAATTTGCAAATAGGATCAGTGTTGATATTGTGACAATGTTTCACCTTCATCATGGATGAATTATGGTTGTTCTGTAGACGTTGGATTATTGTTGAATTAGGTGTTGATTTTGTAAAGTGAATCAACGTTGATAACGCAACATTGTTTCACCATCATAACTTTCAACATGGGTAAATACACAACTGTGTGTTCAATAAGAGCCTAGTTTGCATTTATATGAACACTATACATTATAATGGTTAAAAATCAAACGACTGGCAGCAATGGCTGTACAATCAACTTCAATAAACTGCGGCATGCTCAAAATTGTAAAACAGCAGTTTTATTTCTAACAGCGATTTCTAACGAGGGGAACCACCCCGGACTGTGTCTTTTTTTTTACCGCGGGGAACTCGGAATGTGATTTCTACCAAGGGTGACCTTAAAATGTTAGAACCAACAGCCTCGTGCATATGGTGTGGTTGTGCTTTAGGTGATCCTTTAAAGTGTCCCAGATATAGGTACTTTCTGACAGTGGGGTTGGAAACAAAGTGCACAACAATTTTCATTAAACATTTATTTAATAATGTTTTCAGAACCCCCAGTTACACTGTTTTAATCAGAACCCTATCTATACAGTGTATTTTGTAAAACAAGTAAAATTAAATTAAGTACATTTTTATTAAACTAAGTAAAATCACAACCCAACACAAAAGGTCAATGAATCTCTACCAGAAGTGACAATGCAATTTAGCAGATGAACAATTTCTTACCAATTTGCCAATAATAAGCTCAATCCTTGATGACTCTACAAGGTGAAAGAAGAAATGGTTTACTGAAAATTTCTTAAAAAGCAGGATTTAATTTTATACAATTTCTTTAAACCGGTGATTCTCAAACTTTTTATACCAAGTACCACTTCAGAAAATATTTGGCTCTCTAAGTACCACCATAATGACCAACATTAAATTTCAGCAGTGTAGTAGGCCTAACTATTCGGCTACAGCAATGCAGTTAAAAATGAGGCAGTTTTATTACTCATAAGAATATTTATTGTTGTCAGCCACTTTAACATTGTAAAGACATAGTTTGAACATTAACACTGCACTGTGCTTACATACAGGTAAATGAAAAACTTAAACATTTAATTAAAATATGTTATAACACAATTTACACTTCTCAGTCTCCTCAACTTCAGGCATAGTGGCCTGTGGGATACTGATGTGATGAAGCATTTCAGCCACAGGAGTCTCTGTCCCCAGTCGTGCAGAAAGATTATTGACTGCAGCAGCAAGCTGCATTTGCTGTTCCTTCTCATGTTATAATAACGTTAGGATGTGACTTAATACTGTTATGTTAATGGTACGACTAAACAGTTAGATATTAACAAAAACATTGTTTTCAAAATGTTTCTATGGAAAAACAGGAATATAACATTAAAAGAAGATGATCCAGCCAGCCTCAGGTCTTGCAGATGTTTGTCTTCTTTACCTAGATGGTACAGTAGGTGGACAACCAGAATGGGTAATAGTACCTCAGGGCCACGGTGTTAACTGCAAGTCAGTCGGGTGTTAAAATAATTTGCAAAACTACCGCCAGGTGTCGCAAAGGGATGGATTGTGAACTGAATGTAATTGTAAAATGTTGGTTTGTAAACGGAGATGAAAGGAAAAAGTAAAACAACAATAACATTATAATATAACATTGTAACATCCTTAAAAACTATATAAAAAAAATTACAGTCAGTTAATTTCAAAATGTGGGATAGTCTTAGGCTACAGTCTATTCATCAAAAATGTAAAGAACATTACACAAAGGCATATACATACATATACATACACACACACACACACACACACACACAGATTAAAAGCTAAATGTTTTCACTTCGTTTCATTTGCAGAGCGAAATGAGAACGGTCCAGCATTTAGAAATAATTTTTAACTCTGTTATCATTCTTGATTTTTCTGCTTAACTGCTAACACTTTGAGAATTTTTGAATTATGCTTTTACTGTGTGACCAAAAATGTAGTATTATCTTTTTTAGCTGTTTGACCACGCTTGGTCCTCACGTGCACAAATTTACTGGAAACAGCACAGCCGTTCACTGCAACACGTGCGATACTGAAACACGTAAACTACAAAGTCTATTTTACCTAATGAACAATAGTTAAGCTTCAAATGGGCAACATCACGAATATGGAAACGTTTGGATTTTTCCCGAATGAGAGAGCCTAACCTTACCTTATGTTTTGCTTTAAATTATTAATTTATTTTTTTATTTGTTTATAGCAAAACCTGTATTATTATATACTGCAATTATATTTATCCCTTAGAATTATATATTTTTAATTCTTGTTCTTTTCTGATAATTATGTTAATTATCGAGCATCGCGTTAGTTCAGTCAGGCCACGTTAGTCACGCTTGCATCAGTCAGCTGTTCCTGACGTGTACCAATCCAGTCTTGACACCTATCACATGAGGTCTATTTAAATTACCATTCTTCAGTGTCTCTTCCATCGCATCGCTGCTTGCAAATCAAACTGTTGCAGTTTGTTTCAGAACATCTGAAATCCGCATCTAAGATAAGTGAATGCTCTTTAAATCCATATCGCTGTGTATGTTGCCTGGTGGTTAACATTTGCATCGTTTGCAGGAGCGAATATTAAGCATATTTGCAGCAGCATTTATACATCTGTGTTCATACACCTGGAGCAATACGCAGCTAGAGCATGCAATCGCTCTAAGGACACGCCGATAAGGCCATGAGAACAGGGTTAAATGAGACCAGCATTCTGGTGTAAGCGTTTCAATGGGGGTTCGCTGTATTAGCGGCGAAATCTCAGTGTCACTGGTGTTTATTTCTAAGGTTGATGTCACACTAGCTGTGTGAGTGTTTCAGATGCAAGCAGCTTCAAAAGCATGCATTTATCTCTCTATGGCTTCTATACATAGGCTTATAAGAACGTGATCTCAATAGCCACGTTTACATGTATTTTATTTATTCATTCAGATTTAAAGATTCGGTGGACTGTTTACATGAGATGTTATCTAATCCGATATGATGTTTACACGTGCTCGTGCTTTCGAATTGGGACATACAAAGTGGCCTACGATGATATGCAAATTACCAGAGAGAGAGAGAGAGAGAGAGAGAGAGAGAAAAACACGCCCACAGTTGCATTAATATTTTTAATAACTGCTCACACTTCCTTGGAATTAAGACCTCACTGAATTCACAGCGTTGCCGACATCATGTTCCCATTCTGATGACTATGACTATTGATGTGGTTACATAGATACAAGTAATCAGTTTAACATGTTAACATGGCAGAATTTTAATTTAGTTCGGTTATAGAAGGTTATCCCACCCCTCTCAACAGATTACCATTTCGGTTTGGGCAATTTTATTCCGACTGAGGTATTTATATGGAGTATTTTCATTCAGACTGGACATCATCCTAAGTTTCCCAAGGCTGTATACTTCCTCTGCTGGACTACCACCCTCCATTATGCAACTTACAGCTTTAATGCATAGTACATGCTCCTCGTGCTGCAAGGGGTCGTATGTATCACACATTTGCTTAAAGGGGGGATACAATGGTGTTTCATGGATTCCGAGTTGTTCAGTGTTAAAGAGATGGATTTTCGTGCTAAACATGGCCAATTTGGATGAATGGGAGATTCTGTGCCGAAAATCTTACTTCTGGGTGGTACAAGTTTTGGTAGTTTTTTCGATCATGGATCTAATGACGTAGATGATGGTGGAACTCCTTAAAGGGTTGGTTCACCCAAAAATGAAAATTGTGTCATTAATAACTCACCCTCATGTCATTCCAAACCAGTAAGACCTCCATTTATCTTTGGAACACAGATTAAGATATTTTAGATTTAGTCCGAGAGCTCTCAGTCCCTCCATTGAAACTCTGTGTACGGTATACTGTCCAGAAAGGTAAGAAAAACATCATGAAAGTAGTCCATGTGACATCAGAGGGTCAGTCAGAATTTTTTGAAGCATCGAAAATACATTTTGTTCCAAAAGTAGCAAAAACTACGACTTTATTCAGCATTATCTTCTTTTCCATGTCTGTTGTGAGAGAGTTCAAAACAAAGCAGTTTGTCATATCAGGTTCGCGAACGAATCATTCAATGTAACCGGATCTTTTTGAACCAGTTCACCAAATCGAACTGAATCGTTTTAAACGGTTCGCGACTCCAATACGCATTAATCCACAAATGACTTAAGCTGTTAACTTTTTTAATGTGGGTAACACTCCCTCTGAGTTTAAACAAACCAATATAGTCCGGGGTAAGTATACAGCGATCTGTTAACAGTCCCACCACGTCTACTCCGTGTGTTTCTCTGCACAGGCCCGGTGCACCCAGGACGCGATCTTCCCAGATGTCCTTCACTGCGACGCCGGGACACCACGGACCCTGGGTGCATCCACAGCGGAGGACGCGAGCCGGGTCCCGGGCGACGACTTCTCCCCCTCCTGCCTTCGACATCTCCATCCGGAACCGCTTCGCTCCCCTCCGCGAGACAGGACGCGACGCTGTGATCATCGGAGACTCCATCGTCCGACACGTAAGTGCTACGTTAGCCGAAGGTAAAGTGCACACTCATTGTTTGCCTGGTGCTCGTGTTCTCGATGTTTCTGCGCAGATACCCGCGATCCTGAAGGTCGACGAGAGCCCCAGAGCGGTCGTGCTTCACGCCGGGGTTAACGACACCACGCTGCGGCAGACGGCGACGCTGAAGAGGGACTTCAGCAGCCTGATCGAGACGGTTCGCAGCACGACGCCCGCGGCGACGATCGTCGTGTCAGGACCACTGCCCACGTATCGACGAGGACACGAAAGGTTCAGTAGACTTTTTGCTTTAAATGAATGGTTGTTGTCATGGTGTAAAGAACAGAAACTGCTATTTGTTAATAACTGGAATCTTTTCTGGGAGCGTCCTAGGCTGTTTCGCGCTGATGGATTACACCCCAGCAGAATCGGAGCGGAGCTGCTCTCTGACAACATCTCCAGGACACTTCGCTCCATGTGACTAGTAAGACAATTCTCTAATAACTATTATGATGAGTTTTGTTCCACCCGCTTAAATGATAAAAGTACTTGTGCTGTAAAAACTATTAAGACTGTGTCTGTTCCCCGGATAGTGAGGTCAAAATATAATGTAGGATCTAGAAAAAATCTTATCGTAATTAAACCAGAAAAATGTAAAGTAAATGAACAAAAACAATTTTTAAAGTTTGGGCTCAAAGTTTTAGATCACTCACACCCAAAGCAGTTATTGTAAATGAAATGATCACAGAAAATAGTTTTGATGTACTCTGCTTGACTGAAACCTGGCTAAAACCAAATGATTATTTTGGTCTAAATGAGTCTACTCCACCAAACTACTGTTATAAGCATGAGCCCCGTCAGACTGGTCGTGGAGGAGGTGTTGCAACAATATATAGTGATATTCTCAATGTTACCCAGAAAACAGGATACAGGTTTAACTCTTTTTTGAAATACTTCTGCTAAATGTTACACTGTCAGACATGCAAAAGAAATCTAATGTATCTCTTGCTCTGGCTACTGTGTATAGACCACCAGGGCCGTATACAGAATTCCTAAAAGAATTTGCAGATTTCCTCTCAGACCTTCTAGTTACAGTTGATAAGGCGCTAATCATGGGAGATTTTAATATTCACGTTGATAATGCAAATGATACATTAGGACTTGCGTTTACTGACCTAATAAACTCCTTTGGAGTCAAGCAAAATGTCACCGGGCCCACTCATCGTTTTAATCATACACTAGATCTAATTATATCGCATGGAATCGATCTTACTGCTATAGATATTGTACCCCAATGTGATGATATTACAGACCATTTCCTTGTATCGTGCATGCTGTGTATAACTGATATTAACTATATGTCTCAGCGTTACCGTCTGGGCAGAACTATTGTTCCAGCCACCAAAGACAGATTCGCAAATAACCTGCCTGATCTATCTCAACTGCTATTTGTACCCAAAAATACACATGAATTAGACGAAATTACTGACAACATGGGCACTATTTTCTCTAATACATTAGAAGCTGTTGCCCCCATCAAATTGAAAAAGGTTAGAGAAAAACGTACTGTGCCATGGTATAACAGTAATACTCACTCTCTCAAGAAAGTAACTCGTAGTCTTGAACGCAAATGGAGAAAAACTAACTTGGAAGTTTTTAAAATTGCATGGAAAAACAGTATGTCCAGCTATAGACAGGCTCTAAAAACTGCTAGGGCAGAGCATATCCACAAACTCATTGAAAATAACCAAAACAATCCAAGGTTTTTATTTAGCACAGTGGCTAAATTAACAAATTACCAGACGCCACCTGATTCAAATATTCCACCAACGTTAAATAGTAATGACTTTATGAATTTCTTCACTGATAAAATAGATAACATTAGAAATACAATAGCGAATGTAGATTCTACAGCGTCTAACACTTCAGTTTCATCCATCGCACCCAAAGATAAACTGCAGTGCTTTACAAATATAGGACAGGAAGAGCTAAATAAACTTATCACTGTATCTAAACCAACAACATGTTTATTAGATCCTGTACCCACTAAATTACTAAAAGAGCTGTTACCTGTAGCCGAAGAACCGCTTCTCAATATCATTAACTCGTCGTTATCTTTAGGTCACGTCCCAAAACCATTCAAGCTGGCGGTTATCAAGCCTCTTATTAAGAAACCAAAACTAGATCCTAGTGTACTGGCAAATTATAGGCCTATTTCAAATCTTCCATTTATGTCTAAAATTTTAGAAAAAGTTGTGTCTGCTCAATTGAGCACCTTCCTGCATAAAAATGATCTGTATGAAGAATTTCAGTCAGGTTTTAGGCCCCACCATAGCACAGAAACTGCACTTGTTAAAATTACAAATGACCTGCTTCTTGCGTCAGATCAAGGCTGCATCTCATTTCTAGTCTTACTTGATCTTAGTGCTGCGTTCGACACCATAGATCATGACATACTCATAGATCGATTACAAAACTATACAGGTATTCAAGGGCAGGCTCTAAGATGGTTTAGATCCTACCTGTCCGATCGCTACCATTTTGTTTACTTAAATGGGGTGTCATCTCATTTATCATCAGTAAAATATGGAGTGCCACAAGGATCCGTCCTAGGTCCCCTTCTATTTTCAATATACATGTTGCCCCTTGGTAATATTATTAGAAAATACGGAATAAGCTTCCACTGTTATGCTGATGATACTCAGCTATATATTTCAACGAGACCAGATGAAACTTCCCAATTATCTAAGCTAACAGAGTGTGTTAAAAATGTAAAAGATTGGATGACAAATAATTTTCTCCAATTAAATTCGGATAAGACAGAGATATTAATTATTGGACCAAAAAACACCACACAGAATCTTGTAGATTACAATCTGCAACTAGACGGATGTACTGTTACTTCCTCTACAGTCAGAAATCTGGGTGTTATATTAGACAGCAATTTGTCTTTTGAAAATCATATTTCCAATGTTACAAAAACTGCATTCTTCCATCTTAGAAACATTGCCAAGCTACGAAACATGTTATCTGTTTCTGATGCAGAAAAGCTAGTTCATGCATTCATGACCTCTAGACTGGACTATTGTAATGCACTTCTAGGTGGTTGTCCTGCTTCGTCAATAAACAAGCTACAGGTAGTCCAAAATGCAGCAGCTAGAGTCCTTACCAGGTCAAGAAAATATGATCATATTACCCCAATTTTACAGTCTCTGCACTGGCTACCTATTAAGTTCCGTATCTGTTACAAATTATCATTACTTACCTATAAGGCCCTAAATGGTTTAGCTCCTGCGTACCTAACTAGCCTTCTACCACGCTACAACCCATCACGCACCCTAAGGTCACAAAACGCTGGACTTTTGGTAGTTCCTAGGATAGCAAAGTCCACTAAAGGAGGTAGAGCTTTTTCACATTTGGCTCCCAAACTCTGGAATAGCCTTCCTGATAATGTTCGGGGTTCAGACACACTCTCTCTGTTTAAATCTAGATTAAAAACGCATCTCTTTCGCCAAGCATTCGAATAATGTATCTCTTAAATTGTGAGTGTAGTTGCATCTGCATTTTTATTCTTTAGCTTGGGTTAAACTAATTTTACTTTGTTGGATCAGCAGCTATGCTAATGATGTCTCTATCTTGTTTCTATGTTTTGCCACGGGATTTACATCCCGTGGTAACTAGGATTTACACAAGCTCCAGTCTGGATCCAGAACACCTGAGAAGAGATGATGCTGACCCTCAGAGGACCCCAGATGATCCTAACCTTGAATCAACAAACAGAACTAACAATTATTGCTACATGTGTGACTGCATCATATAATTACTATTAATTAATAATATTGATAGTTCATCATCTAGCTGACTACGTCTTGTATTATTATTATTATTTTTATTTTTCTAAAATCCTGTCAAACGTGCACAAACTACTAGCTACTACTAAATATTGTAGAAACATAATTTTCTGTAAAGTTGCTTTGTAACGATTTGTATTGTAAAAAGCGCTATACAAATAAACTTGAATTGAATTGAATTGAATATCCTGGAGTAATTAATTTACTCAAACAGTACACTGACTGAACTGCTGTGAAGAGAGAACTGAAGATGAACACCGAGCCGAGCCAGATAATGACTCGTTCACGAGTCAAGAACCGTTTCTGTCAGACGTGTCCAATTCAAGAACCGATGAACTGATGATACTGCGCATGTGTGATTCAGCGTGAAACAGACCGACACACAGAGCGTCTGAACCGAACTGATTCTTTTGGTGATTGATTCTGAACTGATTCTGTGCTAATGTTATGAGCACGGGTAAACCGAAGGCTTGAATGAAGGGCAATCATCGCCAAGGACGCCATTATGTCGAGCGCAAAAGAACCGGTGAACCGTTTTCTTCAACCGGTTTATTGAATCGAACTGTCCGAAAGAACTACTGGTGATCCGAAAACCGATGCAACCAGTTCTTGACTCGTGAACGAGTCATCATCTGGCTCGGCTCGGTGTTCATCTTCAGTACTCTCTTCACAGCAGTTCAGTCATTGTACTGTTTGAGTACATGAATTACTCCGGGATATTGGTTTCTTTGAACTCAGAGGGAGTGTCAGCCACATTAAAAAAGTTAACAGCTTAAGTCATTTGTGGATTAATGCGTATTGGATACGCGAACCGTTTAAAATGATTCAGTTCGATTTGGTGAACTGGTTCAAAAAGAACCGGCTACATCAAATGATTCGTTCGCGAACCAGATATGACAAACTGCTTTGTTTTGAACTCTCTCACAACAGACACGGAAGAGAAAACAATGCTGAATAAAGTCGTAGTTTTTACTATTTTTAGACCAAAATGTATATTCGATGCTTCAAAATATTCTAACTGATTCTTTGATGTCACATGGACTACTTTGATGATGTTTTTCTTACCTTTCTGGACATGGACAGTATACCATACACTCAGTTTCAATGGAGGGACTGAGAGCTCTCGGACTAAATCTAAAATATCTTAAACTGTGTTCCGAAGATAAATTGAGATCTTACTGGTTTGAAACGACATGAGGGTGAGTTATTAATTACATAATTTTCATTTTTGGGTGAACTAACACCTTAACTCTCCCAGCAATTTACAACCTTCTTTGTAAATGCAACAAAAGGAAGTTGAATGTAATTCTCTCCTTCCTGGATAGGTACACTCACAGTCTTCAAAGGTATATCACAGCATTCTACTAGCAGGTCTCTTCTCCTAGCAGTTTAGCAGCTACAGTGGTGTGTGAGTTCTATATTCGCATCCTTTACAGTACATGATGAATTTCCGCTCTTCCATTCCTGTTATTGGTTTGTGGACCATAGGTGGAGAACTAAATGATACAGGAATACATTTGAACCGCCAGCAATTGCATTATTAAATAATAGCATGACATTATATACTTTACCATGCATGGCACTTTATGCTTTTGAGGGGTTGGAGAGAGGGTGTGTTGTTTGTGTGTAGATGCACATTCTCATGACCTTTACATGTTATTTTTTTCCCTTTTATTTATTTTTTCTTAGAAGATTTATTTATTTATAGTTAGCAGCCTATTATAATGGTATATGTTTTAATACATGATTTATGTTTTATGCATTTTGTTTTTCTTTTTATCATCGATTCCTGAATCCCCTGTCTGCATAACAAATGTACCCTTGGGTACTAATAAAAACACTTTAACTTTAATCTGTAATATAAAATACTTTTATGACTTTTATTTACAGCTTGAGCACAAGCCAGCAATGGCAGTTCAATAGTATAAATGAGTGCAGAGGATAATAACAGTAATAATATTTTCATTATTGCAGGTGCAGTGCTTACCCCAGGTCACCAGGACACCACAGCTGAATGAACACCCAAGTCATACAAGGAAAAACGTAGACCAGTACTGTAGGTTCATAGGAGCAGCAATGTGAGATTGACTGAACAGATAGATATCAAAGGTAATTTCTAATTATACTGGAAAATTTATATTAGGAAAATTATAATTGAAATGAGTTAATTGAAAATAATTGAAAAATGTTTCACTTTCAGAGGTTGCTGTGGGTTACTCTTTTTTTTTCTAAGAGTTATTTATCCACCTTTAGTCTATCTAAAATCTAGATTTTACAATTGATTAACTATTCTTTAATCTATTTTTTACTATTGTAATTACGTATTGGAACTAATTTTAGTTTAGACTTGCTACACTGAAAATTTACACTGGTTTAGTTACACCATTATTTTATTTTTATTTTTTTATCCAGTAACCTTAAAAGTCCAACTGACAAAACAGAAAAAAAAATCACAATGCACCCTTTTTATTATTAAAACAATACAGGACATTAAACAGTGAAGAAGACATTAAGAAATACAATTCAACTGTCAAAAAGCAATCAGGTAAACAGCTGGTGCAAATAAATCAATGATCAGATAATGAGAGGGGCGGGATACACGGGGGAAGTTGAGTCCTAACGCTAGGGTTGTGGGTTGGAGTCTCGGGCCGGCAATACCACGACTTAGGTGCCCTTGAGGCACCGAACCCCCAACTCCTCTCCATGCGCCGCAGCATAAATGGCTGCCCACTGCTACTGGTGTGTGTTCACTGCTGTGTGTGTGCACTTTGGATGGGTTAAATGCAGAGCACGAAAAGTATGGGTCACTATACTTGGCTGAATATCATGTCATGTCACTTTTAGATATGAGCACATGACATGAATAATAAAACAAACCCCATGTGCTCACTAGAAAGACAGAGAGTGTCATAAGACCCGAGCACCCGGTGAGTGAATGAACACACGGAATGCAAAACGAATCCTAACTAGAATCCAGTGTCGAGACCCGAACACCACGCTCTGCACCAACAAGTCACAAAGTAGTGGTGGAAAAAGTACTAAGAAATTATACTTAAGTAAAAGTAAAAGTCCTGAAAAATAATATGACTCAAGTAAGAGTAAAAAAGCAGTTCGCTGCTTATGTGAACACAATCGCAAACGCAAGTGCCGTTATGTACCAAAGCTTTATAAACAAAATGAACGGTTCAAAAACATAATACATAAAAGTGCAGAGAGTAATATGCATTTTCCGCCTTTTCCTGCGCTGTCGTTACCAAGCAACGGGGTAAACAGCTGCTGGCTTGATGACGCAAGCGAACCGCGGTTCGGACTCAAATATTATGATATGAACACAGTCCAGCGGGGGCAGGGGGAGCAACCGAACTCGGGTTCGGACCAGGCAAGTGAACCAATTGTGAAAGCACCCTAAGATAGAGATGCTTTGACTGATGAAACGTGGAATACAATGAACACCCAACTGCAATGCAACACGAATTTTTCAGTGTTGAGGGACAGTGTTTTCTCTACTCCCTGTTGGCCTTCTGTAGCAAATTGTAGCTCCGTGTAGCTGTTTTTATTTTATTTTTTCTCTAGAATCTTTATCTTTATCCGTGAGTGCAGTACACCTGCAAAGCGTTAGCACTTGTTAGCTTGTCATTAGCGTTTTCATTCAAACCTATCGCTGTTTTCTTTTCTCCTCTCCCTCGCTCCAGTTTTTCACAAGTTCATCAAACAACCGCAGTAAGAATATTTCATCAAGCACGGTGAGTAATGGCTTCTCCCGTCATTGTTACTTGCACCTCTTGCCACATGTACAGTTTATCTATCTCTGTCGCTGATGAGGGATTCACATGTGATAAATGCAGGGAAATAGGTAGGCTGACAGAGAAGATTTCAGAATTAGAGACACGCATCCAAACTTTAATTGAGGACAGTAAGAATGTTAGGGCTCTAGATACGGCTTTGGATGCGTCTAGCTCAGGGATTCCTGTACATTGTTCGGTTCCGGAAACAGAGCCCCAGCAGCAGGGCAACTGGGTGACGGTGAGGCAGCGTAGTCGTGGGTCAAAACACCGCTCTTCTGTTCCGATCAAAACATTAAACAGGTTCTCCCCACTCAGTGATGCACCCACTGAGAAACCTGATGAAAGTGCTCTAGTTATTGGTGATTCTATTGTACGGAACGTGAATATAGACACACCAGCTAACCTAGTCAAATGTTTACCGGGAGCCAGAGTGCCTGACATCTTGGCAAATTTAAAAGTGCTTGCTAATGCTAAACGTAAATACAGTAAGATTGTTATTCATGCCGGCGCTAATGATGTTCGACTTCGCCAGTCGGAGATCACTAAAAATAACATTAAAGAGGTGTGTGAACTTGCAAGCACGATGTCAGACACTGTAATATGCTCTGGTCCCCTCCCTGCTTACCGTGGTGATGAGATGCATAGCAGATTGTCATCACTCAATGGCTGGATGTCTAAGTGGTGCCCACAGAATAACATAGGTTTCATAGACAATTGGACGAGCTTTTGGGGCAGACCTGACCTGTTTAAAAGAGATGGTCTTCATCCCTCTTGGGGTGGCGCCACTCTTCTCTCTAGAAATATGGCAAATAGTCTTAGTGTTTATACTTGACTAACTGGGGCCCAGGTCAGGAAGCAGACAGACTGGCTAAACCGACCGTCTGCTAGCTGCCTCCCGTCACAGAAGTCAGTTAATTCTCAGCACATAGAGACTCTTTCACCTAGATATCACACTATAGAGACTGTGTCTGTTCCCCGAACTAGAAAATACAAAAAACGTCCAAACCAAGTTAAGATTAACAATTTAATTGAGGTTCAACAAATAAAAAACAGAAGCAATATGGATAAACAAATGATAAAGCTTGGCTTATTGAATATCAGATCCCTTTCTACGAAAACACTTTTTGTAAATAATATGATCACTGATCATAATATAGATGTACTCTGTTTGACAGAAACCTGGCTAAAACCTGATGATTACATTATTTTAAATGAGTCCACCCCCCAAGATTACTGTTATAAACATGAGCCACATCTAAAAGGCAAAGGTGGAGGTGTTGCTACAATTTATAACAACGTTTTCAGGATTTCTCAGAGGGCAGGCTACAAGTATAACTCGTTTGAAATAATGGTACTTCATATAACATTATCCAAAGAAACAAATGTTAATGATAAATCCCCTGTTATGTTTGTACTGGCTACTGTATACAGGCCACCAGGGCACCATACAGACTTTATTAAAGAGTTTGGTGATTTTACATCCGAGTTAGGTCTGGCTGCAGATAAAGTTTTAATAGTTGGTGATTTTAATATCCATGTTGATAATGAAAACGATGCATTGGGATCAGCATTTATAGACATTCTGAACTCTATTGGTGTTAGACAACACGTTTCAGGACCTACTCATTGTCGAAATCATACTCTAGATTTAATACTGTCACATGGAATTGATGTTGATGGTGTTGAAATTATTCAGCCAAGTGATGATATCTCAGATCATTATTTAGTTCTTTGCAAAATTCATATAGCCAAAATTGTAAATTCTACTTCTTGTTACAAGTATGGAAGAACCATCACTTCTAACACAAAAGACTGCTTTTTAAGTTATCTTCCTGATGTATCCAAATTCTTTAGCATATCCAAAACCTCAGAACAACTTAATGATGTAACAGAAACTATGGACTCTCTCTTTTCTAGCACTTTAAATAAAGTTGCTCCTTTACGCTTAAGGAAGGTTAAGGAAAACAGTTTGACACCATGGTATAATGAGCATACTCGCACCCTAAAGAGAGCAGCCAGAAAAATGGAGCGCAGCTGGAGGAAAACAAAACTAGAGGTATTTCGTATTGCTTGGCGGGAAAGTAACATATCCTACAGAAAAGCATTAAAAACTGCTAGATCCGATTACTTTTCTTCTCTTTTAGAAGAAAACAAACATAACCCCAGGTATTTATTCAATACAGTGGCTAAATTAACGAAAAATAAAGCCTCAACAAGTGTTGACATTTCCCAACACCACAGCAGTAATGACTTTATGAACTACTTTACTTCTAAAATCGATACTATTAGAGATAAAATTGCAACCATTCAGCCGTCAGCTACAGTATCACATCAGACAGTGCACTATAGACCCCCTGAAGAACAGTTCCACTCATTCTCTACCATAGGAGAGGAAGAATTGTATAAACTTGTTAAATCATCTAAACCAACAACATGTATGTTAGACCCTATACCATCTAAGCTCCTAAAAGAGGTGCTTCCAGAAGTCATAGATCCTCTTCTGACTATTATTAATTCCTCATTGTCATTAGGATATGTCCCCAAAACCTTCAAACTGGCTGTTATTAAGCCTCTCATCAAAAAACCACAACTTGACCCCAAAGAACTAGTTAATTATAGACCAATCTCGAATCTCCCTTTTCTGTCCAAGATACTAGAAAAGGTGGTATCCACACAATTATATTCCTTCTTAGAGAAAAATGGTATATGTGAGGATTTCCAGTCAGGATTTAGACCGTATCATAGTACTGAGACTGCTCTCCTTAGAGTTACAAATGATCTGCTCTTATCATCTGATCGTGGGTGTATCTCTCTATTAGTTTTATTGGATCTTAGTGCTGCATTTGACACAATTGACCACAACATTCTTTTGCATAGACTTGAACACTTTGTTGGCATCAGTGGAAGTGCATTAGCATGGTTTAAATCGTACTTATATGACCGCCATCAGTTCGTAGCAGTGAATGAAGATGTATCCTATCGATCACAAGTGCAGTATGGAGTACCTCAAGGCTCAGTACTAGGGCCGCTACTCTTCACGCTTTATATGTTACCCTTGGGAGATATCATCAAGAAACATGGTGTTAGCTTTCACTGTTATGCTGATGATACTCAGCTCTATATTTCTTCGCAGCCCGGTGAAACACACCAATTTGAAAAACTAATGGATTGCATAGTCGATATAAAAAAACTGGATGACGAGTAATTTCTTACTGCTAAATTCTGAAAAAACAGAGGTGTTAATTATAGGACCTAAAAACTCTGCTTGTAATAAACTAGAACACTGTCTAAGACCTGATGGTTGCTCTGTCAATTCTTCGTCATCAGTTAGGAACCTAGGTGTGCTATTTGATCGCAATCTTTCCTTAGAAAGCCACGTTTCTAGCATTTGTAAAACTGCATTTTTCCATCTCAAAAATATATCTAAATTACGGCCTATGCTCTCAATGTCAAATGCAGAAATGTTAATCCATGCATTTATGACCTCAAGGTTAGATTATTGTAATGCTTTATTGGGTGGTTGTTCTGCACGCTTAGTAAACAAACTACAGCTAGTCCAAAATGCAGCAGCAAGAGTTCTTACTAAAACCAGGAAGTATGACCATATTAGCCCGGTCCTGTCAACACTGCACTGGCTCCCTATCAAGCATCGCATAGATTTTAAAATATTGCTTATTACTTATAAAGCCCTGAATGGTTTAGCACCTCATTATTTGAATGAGCTCCTTTTACATTATAATCCTCTACGTCCGCTACGTTCTCAAAACTCAGGCAATTTGATAATACCTAGAATATCAAAATCAACTGCAGGCGGCAGATCCTTTTCCTATTTGGCGCCCAAACTCTGGAATAACCTACCTAACATTGTTCGGGAGGCAGACACACTCTTGCAGTTTAAATCTAGATTAAAGACCCATCTCTTTAACCTGGCATACACATAACATACTAATATGCTTTTATTATCCAAATCCATTAAAGGATTTTTAGGCTGCATTAATTAGGTAAACCGGAACCGGAAACACTTCCCATAACACCCTATGTACTTGCTACATCATTAGAAGAATGGCATCTACGCTAATATTTGTCTGTTTCTCTCTTGTTCCGAGGTCAACGTGGCCACCAGATCCAGTCTGTGTCCAGATCAGAGGGTCACTGCAGTCACCCGGATCCAGTACGTATCCAGATCAGATGCTGGATCAGCACCTAGAAAGGACCTCTACATCCCTGAAAGACAGTGGAGACCAGGACAACTAGAGCCCCAGATACAGATCCCCTGTAAAGACCTTGTCTCAGAGGAGCACCAGGACAAGACCACAGGAAACAGATGATTCTTCTGCACAATCTGACTTTGCTGCAGCCTGGAATTGAACTACTGGTTTTGTCTGGTCAGAGGAGAACTGGCCCCCTAACTGAGCCTGGTTTCTCCCATGGTTTTTTTCTCCATTCTGTCACCGATGGAGTTTCGGTTCCTTGCCGCTGTCGCCTCTGGCTTGCTTAGTTGGGGACACTTCATCTACAGCGATATCGTTGACTTGATTGCAAATAAATGCACAGACAATATTTAACTGAACAGAGATGACATAACTGAATCCAATGATGAACTGTCTTTAACTATCATTTTTGCATTATTGACACTGTTTTCCTAATGAATGTTGTTCAGTTGCTTTGACGCAATGTATTTTGTTTAAAGCGCTATATAAATAAAGGTGACATTGACATTGACATTGAATTGACAGCTTGTATCACAGTTAAGATGTTTATAACTATTGTTTTCTGTCTAACTGAGATAAGAAGCAACATGGAACCACAGAAGCTAAGGGTTTCAAACATGACTGATGTTATATAGGGATTTTGGAGAAAAACATGATATTAGTCTCATAAATTGTATTGTTTGAAGCTATGTTCATGAAACATACTACCTATCCCCGTTGCCAGGAGCTACTGTTTTATAACTAATTTTAAATAGTACATTCACGTATAAGATTATATGGTTGTTTTTAAGGAGGGCAAAAAGCAAAGAATGATAAGTGAGGGTTTAAAAGAAAATAAAGGGTCTAAAACACTGTGAATAGAACGTTGCTGGTAAAAAAAAAAATATATATATATATATATATATTTATATCTATATATATATATCTATCTATCTATATATATATATATATATACAACCCGAATTCCGGAAAAGTTGGGACGTTTTTTAAATTTTAATAAAATGAAAACTAAAAGACTTTCAAATCACATGAGCCAATATTTTATTCACAATAGAACATAGATAACATAGCAAATGTTTAAACTGAGAAAGTTTACAATTTTATGCACAAAATGAGCTCATTTCAATTTTGATTTCTGCTACAGGTCTCAAAATAGTTGGGACGGGGCATGTTTACCATGGTGTAGCATCTCCTTTTCTTTTCAAAACAGTTTGAAGACGTCTGGGCATTGAGGCTATGAGTTGCTGGAGTTTTGCTGTTGGAATTTGGTCCCATTCTTGCCTTACATAGATTTCCAGCTGCTGAAGAGTTCGTGGTCGTCTTTGACGTATTTTTCGTTTAATGATGCGCCAAATGTTCTCTATAGGTGAAAGATCTGGACTGCAGGCAGGCCAGGTTAGCACCCGGACTCTTCTACGACGAAGCCATGCTGTTGTTATAGCTGCAGTATGTGGTTTTGCATTGTCCTGCTGAAATAAACAAGGCCTTCCCTGAAATAGACGTTGTTTGGAGGGAAGCATATGTTGCTCTAAAACCTTTATATACCTTTCAGCATTCACAGAGCCTTCCAAAACATGCAAGCTGCCCATACCGTATGCACTTATGCACCCCCATACCATCAGAGATGCTGGCTTTTGAACTGAACGCTGATAACATGCTGGAAGGTCTCCCTCCTCTTTAGCCCGGAGGACACGGCGTCCGTGATTTCCAACAAGAATGTCAAATTTGGACTCGTCTGACCATAAAACACTATTCCACTTTGAAATAGTCCATTTTAAATGAGCCTTGGCCCACAGGACACGACGGCGCTTCTGGACCATGTTCACATATGGCTTCCTTTTTGCATGATAGAGCTTTAGTTGGCATCTGCTGATGGCACGGCGGATTGTGTTTACCGACAGTGGTTTCTGAAAGTATTCCTGGGCCCATTTAGTAATGTCATTGACACAATCATGCCGATGAGTGATGCAGTGTCGTCTGAGAGCCCGAAGACCACGGGCATCCAATAAAGGTCTCCGGCCTTGTCCCTTACGCACAGAGATTTCTCCAGTTTCTCGGAATCTTTTGATGATGTTATGCACTGTAGATGATGAGATTTGCAAAGCCTTTGCAATTTGACGTTGAGGAACATTGTTTTTAGAGTTTTCCACAATTTTTTTACGCAGTCTTTCACAGATTGGAGAGCCTCTGCCCATCTTTACTTCTGAGAGACTCTGCTTCTCTAAGGCAAAGCTTTTATAGCTAATCATGTTACAGACCTGATATCAATTAACTTAATTAATCACTAGATGTTCTCCCAGCTGAATCTTTTCAAAACTGCTTGCTTTTTTAGCCATTTGTTGCCCCCGTGCCAACTTTTTTGAGACCTGTAGCAGGCATTAAATTTTAAATGAGCTAATTAAGTGGATAAAAGTGTAAAATTTCTCAGTTTAAACATTTGCTACGTTATCTATGTTCTATTGTGAATAAAATATTGGCTCATGTGATTTGAAATTCCTTTAGTTTTCATTTTATTAAAATTTAAAAAACGTCCCAACTTTTCCGGAATTCGGGTTGTATATATATATATATATATATATATATATACATAATAATAATATTGATGTGGTGTGAGACCTGGGGTAATTTTGATTTCAATAAGGTTAATAATAAGAATAAGAATAAGAAAAAGAAATAACTAAATTAAAAATTAAAATTAAAAAGTCTTAAATATCTTTCACATTTATTCTAACTCTTATTGCAAAATATTTCCTTGTTAGCTGAATACTATGAATAAAAATCAACAGGCTAAATAACACTTAACGTATTTTTCGGACTATAAGTCGCACCTGAGTATAAGTTGCATCAGTCCAAAAATAGTCATGATAAGGAAAAAAACATATGTAAGTCGCACTGGACTATAAGTCACATTTATTTAGAACCAAGAACCAAGAGAAAACATTACCGTCTACAGCCGCCAGAGGGGGCTCTGGCTGTAGACGGTAATGTTTTCTCTTGGTTCTTGGTTCTAAATAAATGTGACTTATAATCCAATATTCATTAATTCTTTATTGTTAGGTTAGCATATGTTTACACTCATAAATCCTTTTTATATACATTGTTGTAACAAAAATTAGTTACTTTGTATATGTTACTCACACTTGTTTCTATTTTGAGTTTTAGTTTATCGACTGTGTGTGTGTGGTGAGGATCCTCCGGCATGGTCTGCTGCAGCTGCATCCTGGTGTGACGATCATTAGAGTGCGAGCAGGAGCAGAGAATTTAGGCAGTAATGGTTCTGCCTGGATATACTATTCGTTGAAATTGCCCAGGGGATGAGGAAAAGTTGATGTCTTTTGATTAGCTGATTTTTGTTGTTTGTACAATTATGGTACTTTGTTTATATTCTTGTTTATCTTTATTTTGATTTAATGTTTCTATTTGATTTGGGTTTGATTTATTTAATGTTATGTGTTGAATGTTATGTTTCATTGGTTTCCTTCTTAATATGTAATGGGCCCATCTTTTCCTTTATAAACTGTTGATTCGTTCATTTGGGGAGGTAGTTTGGTTTCTGTCTGAATGGTTAACCGTACTTTCTTTTTGTAGTTGGTTTATTTTAACTCCGATCTGAGTTTGTAAAGATGATTGGTTGGGTGGGTACAAATAAAAGTCCCATCTTTCAGTGGAAAGCTGGTGTTCCTTGTGCTTGACTTCTCGGTCCCTCACATATGGTGGCAGCGGTGGGATGTTTCCAGTCAGTCAAGGACACTAAGCTAGTTTGTTTTCCTTTTGCCCCTCGTGGCTATGTTTTTTTTCTGTTATTATGAGTCGTGCCTTAAAGAAAAGTATGTCTAAAGCTCCGCCCTCTCAGCAAGATGAAGGGAGGGGTGAGGAAGATCAGGATGTGGTTGAAGGTGGCAGGACAACAGGAGACAGAGAAGTTTAAGTGACCGAACTGGCAAATCTGCATCAAGCCCATATGGCCAGGACGGAAGGCCAGGGGTCTGCCAGGAAACAGGAGCAGGCAGATCAGGAAGTATTTTTGGGGCCTGGAGAAGTTTTGTCATGCCCTGACATTTGTGCTTTTTTTTGTTGCTTTTAAATACGTAATTGGCTAAAGTCTAATCTCACTGTAATTAGCACATACTGGGCTATAATAATATGTGTGCAGCATGTATGTACATGAATTGTGTTTTTGAGAAAAAAAAAATTATGCGTGGTTCGTGAAAAACAAAAAATGTTAAATCACTTGAATAAGGCAATAAAACACATACAGAACATTGGTTCCCAGGATTTTTGAGAACTGGAGCTTGTAGCCTAGAATTTTTCTTTCTAAATTATGTGAAAATCATCTTCTTTACTCACTTACAGAAAACAATATATTGATTTAAATTTTCTAAGACACTTTTTGTTGGTAAAAGTCATATTCAAGTAGGTGTCAACTATCATGAATATAATTGTGATTTTCACCTGAGAAGACAAAGGCCTGCATAATGAGCTGCATAATGAGCCTTTCAGTCAGCTGTGCCACTGAGAGGGAGGGGTTACAAGAAAGAATGTGATGACAAAATAAATCTATATTATTTTATGTTTGTAGTTTATTTACAATATATTTAATTATCCCACAACTTAACTTGATATCCACTTGGGGGAGCAGTTAAACAGTTTATTAGGAACAATCAAAGCTGACTTTCAAACTGAATTTTTTGCATCATTACTCCAGTCACACAATCCTTCAGAAATCCTTTTAATCTAATTTTCTACATTTATACTGTTATTATTATCATCATTATCATTATTATTATTATTATTATTAATGTTGAAAAGAGCTGAGAATATTTTTTCAGGTTTATTAGGGGGGATAAATTGAAAGAACAGCATTGTTTATTACATTTGTTACATTTACATTTATTTGTTACATTTACATTATTTACATCAAGCTTTTGAATTGTATAGTATTGTATATTATTACTGAAACTTCATAATATTTCACTTGATTGTACATTTAGTCAGGAATTATAGTTTGGAAAAAGTCTTTGGAAAAAGTCTAACTAGTAAAATGTTTACACGTTATGTGAAAACTAGTACAAGTATATAAATGAGTAAAAAGAGACTTACTCATGTTTATGATCTCTGCTGAATAAAGCACTTCATCCTTTTTTTCTGAAGAAATCCAAATCTCAAATCCTCAACCACATCACATCTTTTCGGGGTTAATTATGTCTTATTCCTCTCATCGTGAAGCAAACAGTAAAAAAAAAGAACTTGAAGAACAGTCTCACTGCGTTGTCTTCAGTTATGGGCGTATTCAAGCCGCGCTTCAGTTTGAATCTGAATAGAGCGTTCAGCGCGGGGGCGTGGTCACATTAGATATTGTGGCGAGTGGGGAGGGACCGAGGGACGTGGGAACAAGGAGTGAGGCCGGCAATGATTGGGCAAATCAGTGACACCTGCGGCCCACCGCCGGTCTCGAGTCCCACGTAGGAGATGGAAGGATATAAAACTGGAGCGACGACAGTGAAGGACGATAGAGGACCAGGCCTGGGCTTTTAGTTGTGTTTTGGTTTTATTTTGTGCGCACCAGTCATCCGTGAGGGGCTGGTGCGCTTTTTTGTGTTTATTTTGAATAATTAAAGTTTCATTTTGATTGTCCGCCGGTTCCCACCTCCTTCTTCCGGATGAATACGAAGGTTTAATCATTACAGTGGTGCCGAAGCCCGGGAGAAGGAGGGACGCGCTGCTGAAGATCCCTCGCTGCTGTGGGGAATCCGCGGTGCCACAGAGCAGGTGAAGAGGATGCCGCCATGGACGCTCGAGGCGGTGGGCTGGAGCGAGTTGCCGGGGACGGGCGAGCTCGCTGCCGACCGCCCGCTATCTGGAGGGGCGGCTGCCGTCCGTGAGGGAGCGGAGGAGTCGGCGCCGTTCGCCAGAGAGCCGGAGCCTGCTGCCGTCCGCCTGAACGGGGAGGAGCAGGGAACGGGGGACTCCTGCCGGCTGCCCAAAACCGGAGGAGCCGTCGCCGTCCACTGGGCGGCGGAGGAGTGTCGTGCCGTCCAGTGCCACCGCCAGGCACCGCGGAGGAGATCGCCCAGCCGGTGGAGGGCCGAGCAGCAGTGCGTCTGGGAACCAGAAATTTTTTATTTTTTATTTTTTTCTCTCTCCCCTGTCTCGTCTCTGTTGCTCCTCCTTCCATCTCCTTTTCTCTCGCCTCGTCTGTCCTACCCCCAGGTTCCCGCAGGTCCCTGTGAGCGGTCCCCCCCGGATGGAGGGGGGGGGGGGAGTAGAGCGCAGTCTCGTGGGTACCCCCCGGCCTGCGAGGGGCGATGGGGGTATGTGGCGAGTGGGGCGGGGCCGAGGGACGTGGGAACAAGGAGTGAGATCGGCAATGATTGGGCAAATCAGTGACACCTGCGGCCCACCGCCGGTCTCGAGTCCCACGTAGGAGAAGGAAGGATATAAAACTGGAGCGACGACAGTGAAGGACGAGAGAGGACCAGGCCTGGGCTTTTAGTTGTGTTTTGGTTTTATTTTGTGCGCACCAGTCGTCCGTGAGGGGCTGGTGCGCTGTTTTGTGTTTATTTTGAATAATTAAAGTTTCATTTTGATTGTCCGCCAGTTCCCACCTCCTTCTTCCGGATGAATACGAAGGTTTAATCATTACAGATATAATGAAGGGAGACGTTAAAAACGGACATCGCATTGTTTTCATATGGATTACTTTATCACAGAATATCTGTTTTCGGCAGCAATTATTTAGTTTAAAAGTAGACATGTCAGGGTTCTATAGATATCTCTCTCATGTCTCTTCGTTGAGTATTCACGGAGTTACAGTTTATTTTAATGACGTGTTTGTAAATGAAGATCAGAGCAAACAAAGGCTGCAGACAGCACACCTTGTTTGTTATCTTTATTTTATATGTGCACAAAGTTCTGTTGTTATTATTTCTGTATTCAAAAAAAGTAGACCCTTTACAGATTCGATTGATGTATTGCTCCTTTTCTGTACGATCAAAACTGAAAGTGTAATTTAAGTTCTTTTCAGGGTTATCAGGAGAAAATGACTCATAACACGTATACGCGTTAATCTACTCCAGAGGGTTAAGTCTCTCCAGCACCAGTTTGGTCTATTACAAATGGTGGTCAAAGCACCTCCTTTAATCCCTAGTTACCTGATGTTGGAGGGGAAAGGCCTGATATGGATTCTCCAGGTTCTGTTGGACACTCTGTGACTTCAGCTCATCAAAGTTTTAATCAGGTTGAGGAAAATATAGGCCTGCCATTTTCTCAGATCCCTCGATTGGAGAAGCTTTGTGACACTGATGACATAGAGCACTTCCTTGTTACTTTTGAAAGGATTGCTGTTGCTTTTTAGGTGGACTAAAATGGATTGGGTTTGGCATTTAATCCCTTTGCTGACAGGTAAATCTAGAGCAGCTTATGTTAATACGGATCTGAACAAGTCTACTGTCTATGATAAAGTGAAATATGCCTTTTTAGAGAAATATGATGTCAATGCTAAAACTTATTGACAAAAGTTCTGTTACTTAACAGTAGATCCAACTGAGAGTCTAAAGAAGCTTTATAATCGGCTCAAAGAACTCTATGCTGTCTCCGGAACTCCAGGTGTGGATTTGAGAAAGAAATCCCAGAACGACAGAGGCGGCAGCATCCTTGGCGGATGTGTTTGTTGCAGCCAGAGGAAAGAATAAGCCATGGGCTTGGGGACCTGTAAATGACCGCCATTTCTCTGACATGCCTCAGTTTCAGCCAAGAAAGGTGGAGGGATCTGGTAAGCCCTATATGGGAAAAACCTACTACAGCAAAGTTACATTTTTCTTCTAAACGGTCTCCCATATGTTACCTATGTGGTCAAGAAGGGCACACTAAACCAAACTGTCCAAAGTTATAGACTCAGCTTACACAGCTATGCTTTGTACCAAGGAAGGATGTAATTAAATCACCAAGGTCTACCAGCTCTTAGGAATTAATAGTCTGCGTACTACCCCCTTTCATCCCCAAACAGATGGGCTGACGGAGCGATTTAACCAGACTTTGAAACAAATGCTACGAAAGTTTGTCAGTGAGACTGGTTGAGACTGGGATCAATGGTTGCCCTATCTTCTATTCGCATATCAGGAAGTTCCTCAGGCTTCTACTGGCTTCTCACCTTTTGAGCTTCTGTATGGCCGTGAAGTCAGGGGCCCATTGGTTCTGCTCCAGGAGATGTGGGAAGGAAGTCCTGAAAGAAAAGAGCCCATCAGTGTTGTCTCTTATGTTCTACAAATGAGGGAACGTTTGCAGAAGATGACTACTTTGGCTCAAAATAATCAGAAAGAAGCCAGGAAACGGCAAAAGACCTGGTATAATCCGCTGCCTCGAGAAAAAAATCTGGTCAGGAAAAAGGTACTTGTCATGTTGCCCAGTCAAGAGAGTAAGCTGTAAGTGGCAGGGTACTTATGAAATTAAGAAACGCCTGGGTCCTACAACCTATGAGATCAGTATGCCTGGTCAAGATCGCTCAAGTCGAATTTTGCATGTTAAACTGCTGAAGGAGTGTGTTCCCCGTCCTGTGAAGTCATTGATGATTCGCTGTGTTGAAGAGGAAGAATCGGATGAGCAGTATCTGCCAAAGCCAGTTCTGGGAGATTTTGGACTAGATCATCTAACAGATTCCCAGCGGTCACAGGTACAAGCTCTCTTTACTTCGAAGGTATTTTCTGAATATCCTGGGTTTACCAACCTGATTGAGCATGATGTGGTACGGAAACGTTGTGAAACGTCAAAGCTATAGAATACCAGAGCGGTTCCAGGTGATTTTGCGGGAAGAGGTAGATCTTATGCTCCACTTGGGTATTATTGAGCCTTCGAATAGTGAGTGGTGTCACCCCATAGTCCTGGTGCCAAAGAAGGATGGGGGTATTAGATTCTGTATTGATTTCCGATATCTGAACTCCGCATCTCCGTTTGATTCCTACCCTACCCCTCACATAAGTGACTTAATTGATCATTTGGGCCAATCCAAGTATCTGAAAACAATGGACCTTTCTAAAGGGTACTGGCAAATTCCGCTGACTCAATCCTCTCGGCCCTTAACTGCATTCAGAACACCAGGCTGCATATCTTGATGATATTGTCATTTACAGTAATACCTGGGAGAAACATGTGCAGCATCTCCGGGAAGTCTTACAGCGTCTTCAGGGGGCCGGCCTCACCATCAACCCCAATTAGCGTGCTGTAGCTAAACAAGAGACTGAATACCTGGGTTATGTCATTGGCCAGGGTGTGGTGCAACCACAGGTGACGAAACTTCAAGCATTGGAAAAGTGTGTGGTGCCTCAGGCACGCAAGGACCTTCGCTCTTTTTTGGGTATGGCTGGCTTTTACCATTGCTTTGTCCGTAACTTTTCCAGTAGGGCTGCTCCACTAACAAACATGGTGGGGGCACGTTGCCTGAACTGATTGCAGTGGACCGTAGAGAGATTGAAAGCCTTCACGGACATCTAGGGAGCATTGACAACTCACCCTTGTGGTACACAATCCTGACTTTAATCGACCCTTCGTTGTACAGACTGATGCCTCTGTGGGAGTGGGAGCCGTCCTATTGCAGGGACCACCAGAGAGCCAACAGCCAGTGGCTTATATCAGTCGTAAGCTGTTTCCAAGAGAGGTACGTTATTCGACGATAGAAATGAGTGTTTGGCCATAAACTGGGCCTTGGATTCCTTAAGACACTATCTATTAGGCCGTGAATTTACCTTGGAGAATGATCATAAAACATTGCAGTGGTTGGAAAAAATGAAGGATTCTAATGGAATATACCATTCGTTGACTGTGCCCGGGGGATGAGGAAAAGTTGATGTATTTTGATTAGCTGATTTTTGTTGTTTGTACATTTATGGTACTTGATTTATATTCTTGTTTATCTTTATTTTGATTTAATTTGTAATGGGCCCATCTTTTCCTTTATAACTGTTGCTTCGTTCATTTGGAGAGGTAGGTTTTTTTGTTTTGGTTTCTGTCTGAATGGTTAACTGTACTTTCCTTTTGTTTTGGTTTATTTTTTTGTGTAGTCAGATCTGAGTTTGTAAAGATGATTTGTTTGGTTGGTACAAATAAAAGTCCCATCTTTCAGTGGAAAGCTGTTGTTTCTTGTGCTTGACTTCTCGGTCCCTCACAGAGGGTTACATACGAAATGGAGTCGATTCATTGTGTAGTGTAGAACTTCATTGATTATAATGGAACTTTGCGAGATAGCAGTAAACTAAAATGAGTGACAACTTTTTAATTATTATAAAGGGAGCACTCTTTGTCATTTTCTTGGCCATTCAGAATCTGAAAAAGTTTTGTTTTTCATGCTAAAGGACCAGTGTCCGCTTACATGCTTCAAAGTTTTGGGAGTGAAATATGTAGATGTCACTATCAATGGACAGGGTAAAATATGTCAAAATAGATGTAGCCTACATTAAGGCTAGAGCACCCTTACTGATTTCAGATGAACCCTCAGTGATTTGATTCTGGAACCGGGCCTGTCTGCCTTCTGAAGAAATAGGATAAATTATAATTTTATATATTTCTATATTATATTTCTATATTACACCTTATATTAAAGTATAGCGCTAATATGACATACTTTGATCGACTATGCATGGTCATCTCCAATACAGTGACCCAGATAACACACAGAATTATGACAAAAATGTACCTCAATATATTCATGATGGTAAACTTCCAAGGATTGTGCAAGTTCAATTTTAAAAACATGTTTGTATTATATCTCTGCATTGTTCCAGAGAGGGCTTCTCAACTGAATGTGCAGAAGAAGCATTACTTCTAACATGGACAAAGTAAACTCATTAAAACTGAATTTTTTCTATTTTAATTTGTACATTTTATTCAAATGTTTATTAAAGGTGCAAGAGGTCATTAAAAAAAATGAAAATGAATCATTATTTTACTTTTTTTGGGGCAATATTTTGTGTGAAGGTTAAATGCTAGGAACCTACTTACTTTTGGTTTGCATGAGTTCCAAGTATAAAAATCTATCAATATCTAAAAGAAATGACCATTTAAATAGAAAAGAAAATCATAATTTAATAGAAAAACTACTTTTTTGGCCTTTTTCTATTGTGGTACACTGTTGCCATATGGCAACGTTTTCCTAAATACCCAGACCCCTCCCCCACCCCAAATTTTTTTTTCATTTTCTTTTTTATTATTTTAATTCGTATAATTGGAGCAATTTCATGTAATAAAACGTATTAAAAATCATGGTTAGAACATAATGTGGTCCGTGTACTTTTTCGTTCATTCATTTTTCTATTTCGGAATAAAAGATGAAATTTAAAAAAGGGTGCCCGCTTGTTTTTTTGTTTAAAAGAAAAAAAAAACAGAAATGGCTGTATTTTGTTTTCCAAATGTATTGTTGTTATCAAATAATATTAGTATTAGAAAATTGCACGACATTTCCGATCATTTTTTAATTTGTAATATTTATTTGTACGTTTATTGTATTTCATTTGACTGATCCTATCTTTAGCCAGAAGTAAATTACACCACCGTGCCAAGTAAATTACACTTACACCGTCGTGCGAAGTAAATTACACCATCATGCACATTCATATCCATGACAATATCATGGATCAGGTTCATTACATGTTGTTTAAAGGGCCAAAACGAGTCAGGAGAGGACATGACCACCAATAAAATTGGAATGATTTTCCAGGTAAGTTTAGTTTTTTTTTAGTTTTGCACAGTATCCACACAACAAAGATGACTTTATGAGCAGGGGCATTACAAATCACACAGCGTCAAACTATACATGTGGTAGTTTAATGTTTTGAACAAAATCATTACAATAATGGTAGAAAACCCAACAGGGAATTTGGTACACTAATCTGACCGTATACTCCAACATGGCGGTGTTCCCCTCAGGCAATGAGTATTTTAGCACAATAGATTTGGTGCCCCGAGCACAATAAGAGGTGCATGGGGCAGCCTCTGAAGCCCTGCAACTATCACCCTATCCCAAACCCCAGCCCCAACAGCACTTCGCATTTGCTCGTCAAGGTGCCAGTGCCACCATATCATCCACAACAACAGGCCTACCCCCAAGGGCCACACAGTCAAAATCATATCAGAGGTATGCATAGTTGCATTTGTTAGTTGGGTAAAACTGAATAATTTAATTGTTTTGGGAATATGTATTGTTCATTTTAAATTTGATGACAGCAACATGTCTCAGAAAAGATGGGGCAGGAAAAGTTGAGTAATGCTAAAAACAACACCAGAAAGGACCTGTTACACCTAATTATGGTAACTGGCAAAAGACAATTATGTTCTAAAGATCATCAATTCCTGCCCAATACAGGCTTTTGACTGCCCTACAATACAGTGTTAATAATTTTCCGCTGTTCATGCATCAAATGTGAAAGAATATTGACTCCTAACAGGACATTTTAGATGAATGTTGAAGCCTTCCCTAAAATGTCCATGCTATGCACCCCCATACTATTTTATATGCAGACTTTTCAACTGAGCACTTATAGAAAGCTGGATGGTCCCAGAACACAAAAAGTTAATTATTTCCAAAAAGTGACACATTTTGTTTACTCCAAACAGTAAACAATTTCAGCACAGATAAGAATGCTGCATCCTTGTATCGTGCCTAAATGTAATTTGCATTGTATAGTTTTCATAGACAGGTTATTCTATGCTTCCAGACAATGCTTTTCATTATAGAATTGGATCATATTTTCTAAGCCTCAAAGATAGCAGAAATCCAATATTGCTGTGCAATAAATAAGTAATGAAGAAATCCAGATGATGATTAAATCACGCTCTTTTATGTACAAAATCATGTTGCCAGTTAACCTAATTGGCTGTGTAATTGTTCTCCATATGTTGTCTTTAGCATTAGTCCAGTCTTACATCCTTGAAGTAAATGGGTATCTACTAATACATCACCCCTTTGAATATATTCTAGATCTGTGTTCATGGCCGAATTTGTACATGGAAAACTTCAGCCCAGCAGAATGATCCTCATCAGGTTCATGGAGGGTGATGCCACTGTGCAGGGCGTTCTCACAAAAGTACAAGATGCCCTGGGAGCCTATGACCTGTGGTCCTGACAGATGGACAGGGGAATGATATACTTGATTCGGTGGGAACCAGAGATTAAAAAAAAATGTCTTTATCTTTGTAGTCTAGATCAGGAGTTCTTAAACCTTTTCAAGCTGGGTGCCCCTTTCAAAGGTTTGAATATTGTGTTACTTACATTGGTCCCTCCAAAAAGAAATGGGTCATTTCAATCAGTACAACATCTATTTTCATCTCTGTAGTATTGTGCAAGTTTTTCTTGCCTGACTGCCTAAGCATCCATAGGTATATTTATCTGAAATACTGTTGGTGAAAAAATGTTGGTGTGTTCCTTAAAGCAAACAGATGGGTTTTTTTTCTAATTCAATACAAAATGCCACCTTTAATCACTACTGCAATATCAACATTATTCAAACCCTTTATGACATTGTCTTTTGTACTAAGAAGAGCACTCTTTTACTGTCATGGCCTACTGGAAATGTTAGCCACACACCAGGGCTTAGTCTTGTTCCTGAGAAATAGTAATTCATTTCTCATAGAAAAAAGACCATAAGGGGTTGACCGTATTACATCAGGGTTTGGTTATAGGTATTCTTAAATCTTTCAGAATATTTGAATGGATCCATCCTCTCCCTCACATGCTACTGGTTTCCAGTACTAGAGGAAGCAAAACAGCCCTAGTGCATGACGCTTTGCTTTTAACATATTGCACTTCTTCATTAGTTTTTCATCCTCCAGACCAAGCCAGTTAGCTCAAAAAAATCAAGTTTTGTTTCATAATTCCACAGAAGAAAATCTCCAAAGTTCTTTGATTCATATACATTGTTTTTGTTCAGGATTGTATTCTGATTGGGCCTAGTGTGTCAAGAGGAGGAAGAAAGAAGCATACATAAAAAAAGTCCACCATCTAAAGTCAAGCTTTGAAATGTTTAGGTGATGCTTTGCTTTCTCTGGCACAGAAACTTGTAGCATCTGAAGGGGAAGATTGATTAATTCATAAATTTGGAAATACTAAGAGAAAATATTTAACCATTTATAACAATCCATACAAATCTAAAGTAAGTGAACTGGAGGCTATCGAAGTATGTTCTAATAATTCTTAGGAGCATTCCCAGACCTGCTGCATGGATATCAATATGCAGCAAGTACTAAAGACACTTGTCATGCAGTGGCTTAATTATTTGATACTATATGTATACTGTATATTGCTCAGAGAGTACCAGTATTTATGTTTTGCTTAAAAATTATTTGCAATAATAATTATAATAATTTCAGGTGCAACTCTGTGTCTTAGTACTTCTCATCTCTGTCTTGCAGGGCCAGTGAAGGAACCGATTCTCTCAAAATGCTGCAGAGCCATAATCGGATGCAAATCATGCATCAGTCACTCACTGCAGACCTCAACTCAGTGTGTTATGTGTAGGGCAGACAACTTTGCCATCAACATTGTGGAGGTGTCTGGCCTTTCTGAGGCCTTGAATTCTTTAGAGGAGATAATTAAGGCGGATTAAACAACTCGTTTTGTTATTGTTAGTGGTGCTGTTCATTATCCTGTAAAATACTCACTTGATCGGCCTTACCAATATTCGGAGGTCGGACCTTTTTGAATAATTGACCATTGTGCTGTATAACTGACCACTGTCAAGAAAAAATACCTTTTTGAATCACGTAAACTGTGTTTCAAAGAATGTTTTTATTTATCAGAAGCAAAACAGTAACAAACATCAATACTTTTAAACATTTTTTACATTGGGTGAAGTTTATGTTTACATTTTGGCAAGTAGCTTTTGGCAAACTTTGTTTCTCAGCAGAGGTCAAGAAAAATGGTAATGAAAAAAAATCACGTTATGTGAAGTTTCTTTCTTTTGTCAAGTAGCTGTATAATAAGGGGATAATGTATAGAACGATGGTCATTATTGAGAAAATAAGTTCCTTCAGTGCGAGGCAAGACTGGTTCGCCCTGTAAGGACTTGTTTTCCCAGAAATAACTGCTGTTATGTACATTATCTCTTAAATAAAGCTATGAATGCTGTACATGCATAGTTGTACTAGATGTGAGATTTAGTCAAGTTTATAAGGTGAATCAATGCATCTTGAAAAGGTTTAAAATCCCTGTTAGCAACACAGTTGTACAGATATGATATATCAGGGTATGTTTGCCCAAAAAGACGTTCAATGTTCAACTTCTCTTCACTTCGGAATGGGTCTGCTCCAAAGGAGGAGACTCTTGTTAAGGGGTTTCCCAATACCTCTGCATAAAGGTCAGCTGCTTCAGGCGCGTGAGGTAGTAGCTCCTCTGGGACTTTTTTCAGACACCCATCTCTTGCTAGTTGATTGGGTATTCCTTTTCCTTTAATTAAATTGTTACAATAAAATACAATGCAACTGAGGAAAGTTTGTTTTTTCTTTTCTGTAACTGGTTTTACCATACCAGGAATTCTGTGTGCGTTTCAAGTGTCAACTACTCTCCTAATGCCCAGCTCAGACAGTTGTCTAGTCAGGTTAGACACACAGTATCTGCTAATGTTGCAGTTCATGTCCAGGAGTTCTTGGTCGGTAAGGTGGATAAGGGCCTCTTTTAGTGGGTAACTGACCCTGCTATTAACCTCAGGCCACATCCGCTCAACTTTATGATTCTATAGAACAAACAAATATGAATGTGTGTTTATGGAGCATAGTAAGGGGTGAAAATATTTTAGAGGTCTATTGGAGTAAGTAAAACGTAGCTTTAATTTTACACTTTTTAAACCAAGGATTTTGTTGAATTGTAGCTTGGATATTTGTTCTTGGTTGCAAGTTGATTGGATAAAAGCATCAATTAAATTACTAAATGTAACTAAGGCGCAGTTCACAACAACTACATGTGTGAATGTTTTTGAAATGTCTGCATACTCCTTTCTTTCTTTTAATTTATTTTTTTTACCTTTGTTGATGTGCTTTGGTAGTATGGTGGTTTGTCCTTACAATGTCTGTGAGATGCAAGAATTTCCTGAATGAAGAGTGTCAAGTAGAATTCCTTGCCATGGTCAACACGCACCTGATCCCTCATTCCACAGTTTACCACAGCAGACCTTATAGCAGCAGACCATGAATTATAAAGACATGAAAGAGATCAGAGTTGAGGTGTATTTACAGTAAAACATCCTTGGGGATGAGGTATAGGTAGCTACGTTTTACATAGGTTGATTGATTGTAAGTAGGTTTAAAACTACAGCCAATATTACCATGAAAATGGTGGAAATGCAAAATGTGGGTAGAGGACATGTATTTTTTAGAGCTGTTTAAGGTTGCAAATTAGTATAGGCTACATTTGAGAAAAATGCTTTACATTAACAAATGTGAATGGAACAAATTGCCTACCTGTAAACGTCCTCATAAATAGTGAGGTTATTATTTACAGGCATTGTTGCATGTGCCACTACTTTGCTAGCCCTTATGAAACAAAAATATATTGCAGTATATTGGAAAATATCATGTAATATATTAGGCATATATTCGTATATATATTTATTTTTTCCAATATATTGCAATATATTGAAAGCGGCAATCATTTGTATATTTTGCAATATATTATGTAATATATGTATCATCAATATATTATTAAATGTATTCAAATATATAATATTTTAGAAAATAAAAAGGGAAATTAATATATTACAATATATCACAATATATTTTAAGAAATATATTGGTAAATATATTTTACTTTCGTAAGGGAGAATATCCATCTATGTCAATCACGTGTCACTCCAAACATTGCAAGTTTCTCGTTTTGGTCTAAATGGAGTTTATGCCCCATATAGGCAGCATAGTATGGCACCGGATTGAAGTTTCGCAGGTCCTGTAATATGAAATGTATGACAAGTGTTAAATGGATTTGTCTATACAGACTACAATACAGCTCTAAGTAGTTTAATATTTACTATAACCATTTCAACAGCAGTTGATTGAGATTTGTCTTGGTGTGCTCACACATATCACACATGACATTAATACACCAATACAGACAACATACATGCATATTACGTAAAACACAAAATCTATACATGTTGTGAACTAGTCCATAAAGTGCTTGGTGCAGGAGGCATAAGCCAGAGTGCAGTAGGATAGTGCAATTGCAAATGCTTATTCCTTTCTTAAGTTATTTCTTACAATAGTCAAAGGCAATATCATACCTTGCATCTCATTTCATGGTAGGGTCTCACCATCCCGCGCAGGACTCCACCAACCCGATTTTCTGCAGCAACAATCCCTTTGGTCGCCAGGCAACCAGTCATAAACTTTCGACCAAATGTTGGGCCAATCTACAAAAGTTGAAGATGATTAAGAAACTTGTTCAAATAAAGAACATCATCTGAGGTTGGCTTAAAAAAAATCTTACCTCTTCAATTGCTGACAAAACGGCAATTTCCAACTATGCAACAGATACTACTCGCTTGAGGTTGTGAACATTACAAAATCATCGACCACTCATCACAGAGCAGCCACGTCCTGCGCCAATGTCCGTAAGGTGCTGTGCAATATCTGCATGTGTCGCATGCCTTCGCAACATGTCACAAATTGTCTTTGGAATATGCCATCAAATAAGCCATGTCATCCAGATGACAATATCAAAACAAAACCATCCAAAGCAATTCCCAGCCCACCCAAAGAGTAGTACTTCCAGGTCAACCAAAACATAGGTCAAAAATAGACCCAAACGTTCAGAATGGCTTTTTTTATTATTATTTTTTCTTTTGTTCAATGGTTCAGTATTTTATATTCAATCCCTAAAACAGATGAAAACATGACATTCACTTCCATTTAACAAGTGATACAGAAGTGTAAAAATTCATATTTCACTTATTTTTCGTTTCCCATGTGACCTCCAAAATAGAATAATGAATGAACGAAAAAGTACACGGACCTAAAGCTTACCATAGAGGGTTAAAATAATTTTATTCCTATACTAATTTGTGCATTTTTCAAATGTTTGTTTAAAGTGCAAGAATCTAACAAATCAACAAAACTCTTTTCGGGCAGCATTTTGTGTGTACAGTTCTAATTTAAATTTTGTTTTTCAGCATAGCATTTTAAAAAACAGAAATGCATCGATTTGCTACAAAAGGCCTTTGTTCAACCCCCAGAGCCGTGTGAAACACGGAAGGGCATGGATGGAAGGGCACTTTTTATTTCAGGTCTTTTGGACTGAAACAATGCAACACCTTCTGGCAAAAATGATAGAGCTTGAAAGATCAAAGACAATTTTTCATATAACTCCGACTGGATTCATCTGAGAGATGAAAGTCATATACACCTAGGATGTCTCTGGGTGAGTAAAACAGAGACTAATTTTAATTTTGGGTGAAATAACCCTTCAAATCTGTCTCCTGGTGCTTATCTGTGAAGTGTCTTTCAGCATGCTGGATTGAACAGCCTCATTCAGTTTTTAATTATAGTGTCTGATCTCTAACTGACAAAATGATTTTTATTACTAACATATACAGTCATGCCCCAAAATATGGACACCCTTGATAAATATGATCAAAGAAGGCTGTGAAAATGAATCTGCATTGTTAATCCTTTTGATCTTTTATTGTAAAAATTCACAAAAATCTAACCTTTCATTAGATAATAAGAAATTAAAATGGGGGAAATATCATTATGAAATAAATGTTTTTCTCTAATACACATTGGCCACAATTTGGACACAATTTGGACACATTGGACAACCTTTTATTGAATTCTTTTTAAACCTCCATTTGTCAATTTAACAGCTCACATTTTTTTCCAATAATGCATGATGAGGTTAGAGAACACCTGACAAGGTGTGAGACCATTCCTTCATCCAGAATCACTTCAGACCCTTTAGATTCCCAGCTCCATGTTGGTGGTGCAGCTTTTCAGTTCACCACACTCATTTTCTATAGGGTGCAGGTAAGGAAACTGGAATAGCCATAGCAGAAGCTTGGTTTTGTACCCAGTGATCCTTTTTTGTGTTGTTTTTGAGGATTGTGTTTGGATTATTGTACGGTTGGATGATCCAAACATGGTCCATTATAAGATTTCTAACAGAGTCAGTCATTTTTTATTTTTTATCTGTTGGTATTTGATACAATCAAAGAAGCCATATATCTAAACAAGATGTCCAGGACCTCTAGTAAAAAAATAGGCCCGCAACATCAAAAATGCAGCAGTATATTTCATTGTACACATGGGGTACTTTTTATCCCTGTTTTCACCGAATGAAAGATTGACTCATTCTCGAGAACTGGTTGCATCGGTTTTCGGATCACCAGTAGTGGGAAGTTCGGTTCTTTTCCGCAAACCGGTTCTTTCGGACAGTTTGATTCAATAAATCGGATAAAAAAACGGTTCACCGGTTCTTTTGTGCTTGACGTAATGACGTCATTGGCAATGATTGCCCTTCATTCAAGCCTTCGGTTTACCCGCACTCATAACATTAGCACAGAATCAGTTCAGAATCAATCACCAAAAGAACCAGTTCGGTTCAGACGTGCTGTGTCAGTCTGCTTCACGCTGAATCACGCATGGGCTTGAACGAGACTCGAGAACGAGTCAATCTTTCATTCATTATTTGGCTCTGCTCGGTGTTCATCTTCTGTTCTCTCTCACTGCAGTTCAGTCAGTGTACTGTTTGAGTAAATGAATTACTCCGGGATATTGGTTTATTCTAACTCAGAGGGAGTGTCAGCCATGTTAAAATAGTTAACAGCTTAAGTCATTTGTGGATGAATGCTTATTGGAGACGCGAACCGTTTCAAATGATTCAGTTCGATTTGATGAACTGGTTCAAGAAGAACCAGTTAAATCGAATGATTCATTCATGAACCGGACATCACTACACTACAGCGTTGTGAACACACCCACAACAGACCCGGAAGAGAAGACAATGCTGAATAAAGTCGTAATTTATTTTTATTTTTGGACCAAAATTTATTTTCAATGGTTCAACAAATTCTAACTGACCCTCTGATGTCACATGAACTACTTTGATGATGTTTTTATTACCATTCTGGACATGGACAGTATAGCGTACATAGACTTTCAATGGAGGAACAGAAAGCTCTCGGACTAAATCTAAAATATCTTAAACTGTGTTCTGAAGATGGACAGAGGTCTTACGGGTTTGGAACGACATGAGGGTGAGTCATTAATGGCATAATTAAAATTTTTGGGTGAACTAACCCTTTAAGGGCATTTGGGCTTTGCCCCCCACCCCCCATTTATATTTCTGTGAAACAGGAAGCAATGGCTGGATAATTTCATGTTCATATTCACCCTGGAGTAATCAAACTTGTGAATATGAATGGGAATATATTATGAGTTATTTTACTCAGAAGAATATCTAGGGGTGTCCTTAATTGTGGCCAATGTGTATTAGAGAAAAACATTTATTTCATAATGATATTTCCCCCCATTTTAAATTCTTATTATCCAATGAAAGTTTAGATTTTTCTGATTTTTTTTTAATAAAAGATCAAAAGGATTAACAATGCAGATTAATTTTCACAGCCTTATTTGATCATATTTACCAAGGGTGTCCATATTTTTGGGCATGACTGTATATATATATATATATATATATATATATATATATATATATATTACAATGTCGGGGGGGGTGCTGCGGTGGGCAAGTGATGTAACCGGTGTTGCGGCTTAAGACCTGTAACTCAGTCAACACCGAATATCGCAGCAAGCCTAATTGCTAGTTGTACCCTATTGGCCCAACTGGATCTGGTTCCCAGAACTGATGCTCCTCATGAGAGCCCCACCCTGATGGATTCCTCTGAGGAAGGATCTGCCTTCTCAGAGATGGGGCACCCTGTGGCACCAGTGTCCAGACCGCTGAAAACTCCATGTCTGGTCCCTGGATGGGACGCAGAGGTTCTAGGTGACCTACCACAAGAGGTAGTGGACCCCACCACTTCAGCATGAGCAACGTATATGAGACACACTTACACCTTGAAGTGGAACCTGTTCGTCGAGCCATGCTTTTATTCCTGCAGCATGAGTTGGAGCGAAGACGGTCTCCTTCCACCCTCAAAGTATATGTTGCTGCAAATTCTGCATATCATGACCCCACTGGAGGCAAGTCAGTAGAGAAACACTACCTGGTCATCGGGTTCTTTAGGAGGTCGAGAAGGTTAAATCCTCCATGCCCATCCTCCACACCCTCTTGGGACCTGAGCCTGGTGCTAAAAGCATTTATCAAGTCCAGTTTGAGGTCACTTTACAATTTGATGATGAGTGTTTCATCTTTACAATGAGTGTTTCATCCTCCTGGACATTGGCATGTGGCGCCTTGCTGACAAATATTTGTAAAGCTGCAGGCTTGGCAACACCCAAACCTTTCGCTAGATTCTACAGCCTTCATGTTGAGCCAGTATCCTCCTGTGTTCTCACCTTAACAAGTAGAAGCACCAATAGGCCCCTGCTTGCTGCATCATAGTGTGCCGTTTTTTTTTTGTTTTTTTTTTGCTCCAGAGAGTTCCCTGTCAGGTGAACCTTGTTGAGTTCCTCCACCACCTTCAGCACCCAGAAATGGTGGAGTATTTGGCGTCAGGCCTTCACTCGCTGTATTTTTTAAAATAGGCGATAGGCTGGGTGCCCATATGTAGTGACCCTGAGGGAGTCCCATATGTGTATACTACCCTAAGCCTATGTCTTCCCTTGGAAGAGCCCGCTTTGCCATCTCTGTAAAGGTGTAGCCACCCTGACAGGGTCTAGGCAACCCCAGAGAATTTCATATCCAGTTGTTATGCAAGTCTCACTAAGTGGGTAGTGCAGGAACAGCAGTGATCAACCTTCTCTGCGTAAGCCCTGTCCCATCTTCTAATAGGAAGGACCTAGAAGCTTACTGTGCATTCACACCACTGGCAGTGAGAGCATCAAAATTCGCTCTGGCTGCCCTGCCAACAACATGGTAGAAAAATTCATAGTCAATCTGACGTAGATCAAATGCTTGGTCTCGGGGCAGCTGTGGCTTAATGGTTAGAGAGCTGGACTAGTTACCCGAAGGTTGCCGGTTCGAGTCTTGGTGCTGGCAGGAGTTGTAGGTGGGAGGGAGTGAATGAACAGCGCTCTCTTCCACCCTCAATACCCATGGCTGAAGTGCCCTTGAGCAAGGCACTGAACCCCCAGTTGCTCCCCGGGCGCTGGATCTATAGCTTCCTACTGCTCTGGGGGTGTGTTCACTTCTCACTGCTGTGTGTGTGCACTTGGATGGGTTAAATGCAGAGCACCAATTCCGAGTATGGAACCCACTTTTTTTGTAAACTTTATTTAAAAGAGCCGAAAAGTAAACAAGCATGTTGATTTTGTGCAGACTGACCACAAGTAGGATATAAGTTGACCACATAAAAATATTTTAAATGTGAAAGTAAGAAATTGATAGATGGAAATAACTTGACAATTATATTTATGTTTGCTAACGAAATAAACAAATTAAAAGCCATTTGTGTGGTATGGCTTTTGTGTTCATGGTTAGGTGCTAGTCTAATTTCAACATGCAGTTTATAGGAGACGTTTGCTAGCCTTGGTTTTTAATTAACATTAATTTGTGTAAAACCTACATTACAAACTGTCCTGGTTGAAGTGTACTGGAGCCTTAATGCAGTTGGTCAAATCTGTGTTGTTTTGAGCAAAATAATTGTATTCTCGATGAAAAACATGTGTTCTAGTGTGTAAATGTTGGTTATAAATAGTATCCTTATTATCAAATTCACATCAATTTCCATCATAAATTATTGGGAAACCCACCACAGCAAAAATCTACCTCTCCTCCATTTTGCTTGGGAACTAATGTGGTCAGAACAAAGTTACAAGACTGGATTCTCTGGAATCTTTTCAAGCGGAGGACTTCTATATTCCGATTGGTTGCTGCAGAACTGCGATATAGCTCATAACCATAAAGGTGAACTAACTTATTTTCTCCTCGACACCCACACCATCCAAGATGCTCCGCGCCGCTGCTTACCGGAACTCGCCACTGGCTCACATTGAAAATTGATGATTTCCAGTTACTTTGACGCTCTCGCCGGTGGAGGTGTGAATGCACGGTTACACAGGGCATTGCAAGGGGCAGCAGCAGGGCACTTTGGTAGGGATTCCCAATTCGTTTGTCATCGATGTGACATTGAAAGTGACTGACTGAAAGGAACTGTCTGAGTTACTTGGGTAACACTTGTTCTCTGAAGGAGGGAATGGAGATGTAATGTCCCATCAACACAGTTGCTCGACCACTGCTGAGCAGCTGATGAGGGCTACACAAGTAACTGAGACGTTACTCCGATTAGTAATATTAAGTGATAGCATAGTTTTCTAATACTTTGATTTATTTACTTTGAATTAATTAAATTTACCACATTGTTAAATATACATTACAAAAACTAATGAGGGATTACAGCAGAACTGATAGGTAATTGTTCATTGACACTTAATTCACTACTATTGACTTCTAAGGAAGATTGTTAACTGGTCAGTATATAATAAAAGTCTTTGATAAAGTAATAGTTAGCTAATCAATAACTAATGAATTCTGTAATACCTATCTGAATAACTACTATTAATTATCTTCTAATTTAGGTTCAAGAAAGATAACTATGAAGTAACCACTAACAGTCATGAAAAATGGCGATAATCAAGTTGTGGCCCTTCCTTCTTTTCTCCAACCAATGTTATTATTATGACAGAGCAATATTATTAAATACATCTACAATAAATTTTCTGCAGGTTTTTGCCTGTTTGGTAGTTAATTGGTTTGTGAGCATTCTGTAAGAAATCTTAAGAAAGGAACCCCAACTCCACTATACAGGTAAGTAAGTGCCCAGCCAACTTACCTCATATAACTTACCTCACACTTGAAACTGTATTCTAAAGTAAAAATATAGGGAGCCCATTAGTAATTAATAAATAATTACCACATAATTCTAAATCAAATAAAACTTATGCTCTAAGAAAACACTATTAACTTTCATTATCATCTAAACCTTTGTCAAATAATATAACACAACCACTAGTACATGATATCTTTCTTTATTTCCGATGAGTGCAGTTATTTTTTTTTTTTTAAGTATTTTTATTAAGATTTTACATTTTACAAAAAAGAAAACAAAATACATTAAGATGTATACAACTCAATGAATGATGATATTAGCAGAAACAACATGTATAATTATTAATATCATCCACTATTAATAATGACAATATATATAATGATAAATAAAAAATAAAAAATAATAAAAAAATAATAAAATAATAATAAGGCAATCAGGGCGTATATCGTTTCAGTAAGAAAACAAGCAAGAATTCAGTAGAGGGCAGAACAGACAGCATACAATGTCCTACATTACTGGTCAGATTTAGCGTTAAGTTGGGCAAGATGATCCAGAAATGGTTGCCATATATTGTAAAATTTATCAAGGTTACCAATAACACCATACCGCACTCTCTCCATGTGGAGCACTCCAGTGAGGCAAGCCAACCAGGTCTTAAACTGAGGAACAGTATCCAATTTCCAGAGTCTTAGAATGATGCTTTTAGCAATAATCATTCCATAAATAATAGTGCTTTGTACGGAGACAGTATGGACTGACAAAGAAACAGAATATCCAAATAATGCAATCTCTGGATCAGGGTTAAACAGAAAACCATACATGTCAGAGAACCACTTAAAAATGCTACACCAAAACTCGTAAAGCTTCGGGCATGTCCAAAAGAGATGGGTAAGAGTGCCCTCTGCAGATTTACACCGGTCACATGTAGGAGAAACAGTGGGAAAAATTCTATGTAATTTCGATTTTGAATAGTGCAATCTATGCATCACCTTAAATTGAATTAACTGATGTCTGGAATTAATAGAACAAGACCGGACCCTGCTAAGGCTCTCCTCCCACTCTTCAGCTCCAATCTGTATACCCAATTCCTCCTCCCAAGCATTTTTTAAAGAGCGTGTAGAATAACTCATTTCTTCAGAAAACACAGAAACAAAATCTGAAATCAAATGTTTGGAATCAAGGGAGCCCAACAGCAGTCTATAAATCCTCCTTTCCTCAGGCAGAGATTCAAAATTAGGCACTGCATGGCGTACATAATTCCTAATCTGTAAGTGTCGAAAAAAGTGTGTTGTGGGTAGTGAAAATTTATCTTTTAATTGCGAAAAAGAAGCAAAATGTTTGTTAATATATAAATCCTCCAAAGTAACAATACCATTCAGCCTCCATATGTTGAATGTTGCATCTGATAGAGAGGGGGTAAATGCATGATTTCGATATACTGGGGCAAAAATAGCAGTGTCAGGTAACCTGCATACCTTTTTAATTTGGCGCCATATTTTCAAACAGTTTGAAACAATGAAATTATCCACCTTAACAGATGTGGGTAATACAGGGTTGGAAAAGAGAAGTGCTGGAAGTGAACTATTTTTAACACCATTTTTTTCAATGGCTACCCAGGGGGGAGTGTCAATAGAAATTTCTGTTTTATAATCCCCCTGCCAATAAACAAGCGCCCTTGCATTCGCTGCCCAATAATAATGCAAAAAGCAAGGCAACCCTAGCCCACCTTTAATCCTTGGTTTCTGTAAATGTGTTTTTGATATTCTGTGAGCTTTAAAACCCCAGATAAAAGGCAAGATTATTGAATCTAATGTTTTAAAAAAAGACTTTGTCAGAAAAATAGGAATGTTTTGAAAAAGATACAAGAATCTAGGCAGAGAGACCATTTTAACAGCGTTTATACGGCCTATCATAGAAAGAGGAAGAGTTCTCCATTTGCTAATGTTTATCTTTAAATCCTCTAATTTCTGAAGAAAATTCAACTTAAAAATGAATTTGGGGTTTTTGGGCAAAACGACTCCGAGATACTTAAGTCTGTCTGTAATTTTGAATGGGAGATTTTGTAGGAATTCAGTAGTAAGATCAGCATTTAAAGGCATGAATTCACTCTTCTGCCAATTAATGGTATATCCAGAGACTTTACCAAAAGATTCTATAAGATCTAACAGCGAAGGGACAGACTGCTCAGGATTTGACAGAAAGAGAACAACATCATCTGCATATAAGGAGATTTGATGATCTACATTTCCCAGTTTTATAGGCTCAATAGATGGATGGTTTCTAATACTGATCGCAAGGGGTTCTATCGCAATTGCAAAGAGTAGAGGGCTGAGGGGACACCCCTGACGTGTTCCTCGGTGCAATAAAAAGGATTTTGACTTTTCTTGATTTGTGAGTACGGACGAGGTTGGGTGAGCATATAATGTTTTAATCCATGACACAAAACGACTACCAAACCCACATTCCTCCATAACTTTCACCATATAGGGCCACTCCACCTGATCAAAAGCCTTTTCTGCATCTAAGCACAAAGCAGCCACTTCAGAGCCTTTTTTATATTTATGGTATATTATGTTTATTAATCTTCTAACATTAAAAAATGAAAATCTATTAGGAACAAAACCAGTTTGATCCATATGTATAATGGAGGAAATGTATTTATTTAACCTATTAGCTAATAATTTTGTAAAAATTTTCATGTCAGAATTTAGTAATGCAATAGGGCGATAAGATGAGGGCTCAGTCTCATCCCTACCTTCTTTTAATATTAGTGAGATATTAGCATCGTATAATGTGTCAGGGAATTTTTGAGTTTCAAGAGAATGAGTGAACATCCTCAGTAAGAGGGGAGCCAGCTTTCCAGAATATTTTTTATATAATTCAATGCCGAAACCGTCTGGCCCCGCCACCTTGCCGTTAGGGAAAGATTTTATAGAATCAACAATCTCTGAAATAGTAATTTCAGAGTTTAAAGCCTCACGAGCGACATCACTTAATTTAGGAAGATTCAAGTGTCCTAGCCAATTAAAAATGTCCCCTTTTGCTTTTGACGTATATAAATGTTCATAATATTCTCTAAAGCGATCATTTATACTTTTAGGATCCACAAGCATGCCTCCTGCTTTTGATTTGATTTTGTGTATGACTTTATTTGCTTGTAAACCCCTCAGCTGTCGCGCCAGCAATTTATGGGGCTTATCCCCCAACTCAAAATATTTTTGTCTTATCCTCAACAATTGATCCCATACCTGTCCTGATATAATAGTATTGTATTCATATTTTAATTTAAGAATATTCTGCAAAGTGGAGGGGCCAGAGGAGATTCTATAGGAGGGTTCCAATTGAGATAATTCCTCTTCTATTTCTGCAAGGCGTCTACGTTTGGCTCGTCTGGCTGAAGATTCAAAAGAGATAATATGTCCTCTAATCACAGCTTTAAAAGATTCCCATAAAGTGGAGTCGGTAACTTCAGAATTATCATTAATATCTAGAAAATCTGAGATTTTTTCAGAAATAAATTGGCAAAATGATACATCAGAAAGTAGAGAAGGATGAAAACGCCAACAATGCGGTTTAATCATTTGGCCAAGATCCAGAACCACTGAAGTTGGAGAATGGTCAGAAATTAAGATGTTGTGATAGTCTGAGGAGATCACATATGATATAAGTTTTGAGTCAAGTAAAAAATAATCTATTCTAGAAAAAGACTTGTGCCTCTGAGAAAAAAATGAATAATCTCTACCTGTGGGGTGTATCAGTCTCCATATATCAACTAGATTCATAGAGGAAATGAGGTTATTCAAAACTATGGAGGCAGAAGGTAATTGGCTTACTTGGGCTGACCTGTCCAAAACATTATCAAGCACACAGTTAAAATCACCACCTACAATAACATGTGAATCAGTAGAGTCAGACAATGAATTAAATATTTTAGTAAAGAAGGTGGGGTCATCAAAGTTAGGCCCATATACATTAAGAAGTGTAACATGAAACGAATAAATGTAACCAGTGCAGTTATTATTATAATTATTATTATTATTATTATTATTATTATTATTATTATTATTATTATTATTATTATCCCCTAAGATTGAAATCAAATTTGAAGTGTCATTGTATTTGTCTTCTAAAATATGGGGTTGTTGTCAATCTGTCATATTTCAGAATATGTCACAGGCTGTTTTTTTATATATAATTTTATGAAGAAATTATTATTATTATTATTTTACCAAAATGCAACACTAATCAAATTATTTATATTAAATATATATTTGACAGTGTCACGTTTCCATCTGTACTAATGAAGAATCCATAAGATAGCAGCATTTTGATTTGAGAGACATAGCTGCAAAAACACTGTCTAAAACTCTATGAATCAAACTGCTTGTTTTCTTCTCTCTGTAATTATGATGCTAATATCGACACTCTGAACAAAGTAGCAATTTCAGTGACTGATGTGAGTGAATTAGGCCATCCTTTACAAAAGCTGAAATAGCTTTGGCTATTGTAAAGGCTATGAAAATGAGCTGTGAAAAGCTAGAAATGATTGTGTGATTTCATCTGCATGCTTATACCATCACCTGAATTGTGCATAGTGCCCACTGTGTTGAAATATCATAACTTGATGAGTGAAAGCTTTCATATGAACCTCCTTACAATGCTATCCAAAATTACCATTTGTGGCATCGTCACAAATGTAGTACAACAATTAGTCATGTTTGTATGCAAAAATTAATTTAGACTGAGATGCAGGAGATAGAATACGAGAACAAAAGGCAGCTTTTTGTGCGTTCTTTAGTCTGACAGGGATAATGAGATATATGAAATAAAAATTCCTCTGTGGGGGTCCTGTTGACAAGGCTGTTGTTGTGTTGGAGCACTCTGACACAGTCTGATCCCTTTGTGTGTCTGTTTACGCTGTTGCAGCTTCTACATCCCTTTTAGAGAAACACAAAAACTCACAACCCTTTTGATACCAATATCGAAAGGAAATTTATACAGCATTCTACATCCAGCAAACTCGGTTATATTGTATAATTTATTCATGTGAGTAACTTTTCCAGTTTTGTGGACATGTAAAATTGTGTTTATTATAAGTCATTTTGTGTTTCTGGGAATTTGAACATGGAATTTTATTAGGACATCTGGTTCAAAGCTGTTAAATATTGTATTAATTTTTCGTGTCTTTAGCCCCAACAGCAAGGATGCATTTACATATTCTTCAGTTCGTTAGCAAGATATTTGTCTTAAAATATATTTGTAAATGTTATTGATTCTCATTTGCTACATACTAACATATTTAAGAAAATTATAAAAGAACAGCCAAATTACCATGTGCTTAGTGAAATGTGTTTGCTAAGCAAAATGCTAGAGCAAGTTTTTGTGTCATCTATTGGTTTAGCATAGAATAAAACTGAATGTTTTTTTTTAACTCTGATGCAGCATTAGTCTCGTTGTACCCTACTGGTTCCACTTTGCGCTATGGAGGCATATTTTAATATTTACAAATAAAAAGAACTACTGTTAAAAATAAATAAATAAAACTACTGTTGATAATAATAATAATAATAATAATAATAATAATAGGCTGTAAGGTCAAACACATTGGTAAACGTAAAAAGTTATTGTTCTTAAAAATAAAAAAAATATATAATGACATTTTTATAAAAATATACCTAACATAAAGCTGTTATCCTGGCAAAGGCAGTCTTCTCCAAAAAAAAAAAAAAAAAGTTTATAAGGTTGAGGAACATACAACAAGGGATCTGATGCCATTCCTCAATATGGAATCTTTCAAGCACAGGGATGGGCAGCTTCGTTCCTGATGACCCACTGTATAGCAGAATTTAGCTCCAACCCTAATCAAGAACACCTGAACCAGCCTAATCAATGTCTTCAAGATCACTGGAAAGCTACAGGCAGGTGTGTTTGATTAGGGTTGGCGCTAAACTCTGCAGGACAGTGGCTATCCTGGACCCGAAGTTGCCCATCCCTGTTCTAGCAGATCTATCAGGTTCCAACTTATGGACTCTCTTCTTCAGCTCATCCCACAGGTTTTCTGCAGAGTTTGGGTAAGGGCACTGCTTCATTCTGTCTATGGATTACGAGTTGTCCTACATGGTGCTGTGTATGCTAAATCCACGTCTGATGTTTGTCTCAATAAATTAAGTTTTGGTCTCATCTGATCATAAAACCCAACTCTGTAAATAAAATAAAATAAAATAAAATAAAATAAATAAACAGTGAAATGACTGTCAACTACGGCTGCCAAAACAAAAAACGGAAAATTACTGTAAAATCTCTTAAAGGGACTGTAAGTAGGAATTACTCCCATCTAGTGGTGAAATTGTATTTTGCATTCAAACTAATTTTGCTCTCCAGCGCCTTGCTTTTTCAAATGCGCGTTGCATCTACGGTAGGCGATATGTACCAAAAAGCTTTGACAGATTGTCTTCTAATAGCACTTCATTTTGGCGACGATGTTTTCTTCTCCTGTGGCGCGGCATATGTGTGGTGTATGGTCCATAATAAGAATGCAATCCAGCCTTTTAAACTTGCCGGTGCAGTTTCAAGCGCCTCTCACTGCTCTGCACCTGCGTTTCTGGCTCTGACCGAAAACGCGTTGTGGAAACGCGTTGGCTTAGTACTTTTTGTCCCTCTCTGCTATTATAGTTTTGCAAGATGGCGGAACTACATGGAAGCCTCCGTCGACCTACCCGTCCCATGTATATAAAGATAATAAATTCTTCATTTACGAGGATTAGTTTAAACATTGGCATAGGTATTTGTACACCATTGAGGGCATATTTATGAATAAAAATATTGATTTTAAATAATAAAATACCTAAAAAGTTACTTATTGTCCCTTTAATTTAAATAAAGTGCAAAAAACAAAAATTTTACAGAAATTCTCATAAAAGGTTTAACATAGAAAATAAGTTATTTTATTATTTTGTTATTTTAATTTTTTTCTAGTTTCAATTATGATATTTTACTTAGATTTAATGGGTTTTGTTTTCACTCCGATGCAGCATAGCTGCCAGTCATTTGACCGTGTTTTTATTTTAATTTTTTTACAGTGTTAAACCCTTATTTTACAGATTTTTTCTAGATTATAACAATGAAAGCAAATGTTCTACAGAGAATCACTGTTATTTTACAAATTACGATCAAAACCCTTAAAAAAAGTGTCAAAGCATGCTCAAGATGGAAAATTAACAGTTTTATTTGGAAGATAAAATATAAAGTCTGCACAAATTATTTTTTAAACAAATACAGCACCATTACATTTAAAACATTGTACTGATCAAGAACAGAACAGTTTCATCAAAATGTTGAATTAAACATATTCAATGTAAAGGTCAAATTCACTTCCAGAATGAAAATTTCCTGATAATGTACTCACCCCCTGAAATCCAAGATGTTCATGTCTTTATTTAATCAGTCAAAAAGCGTCACGCAAGCTAAACTGTGAATTCCATTTTTATGAATGGATTCTGCGATTCCGTCAGTGTTTTCTGCATCACAGGAAAACATAGAGCCCTACAATTATACCAGTTTACTGTCACACTTTAACTGCTTCTATAATTGAGCAATTAATGATTGTCTAATCAAAATAAAAGAGCAGCGCTGAGTCTGGGAGAACTCACCGGTATCACACACACTCCGGACGCGTCGCGTTCAACTCGAGCTGCCGTCTAAAACAGTTTATTTATTCACTAACCGGACACAAGTTTACTTAAAGAATGAACAATAAGCCATAGATAAGTTTAAAGTTCAGTGTTTAAAAAAAGCGATTTATATTATAGCTCTATAAATGAAGCATACATACTTTATTAGAGCCACAGAAAGACAAAAGTTTCAGGGAAAATGCTCAATATACAAATCATTATGTACATTAACAATGATTCGGGGCAAATATAATGTAATTTAATGTTAAACTATGTGAATGGCGGCAGGATTTTCTGTCTGAAGTTTCTCGCTCTGTTCAGCGTGCAGCGTCACATGTCTAAATAGACAGCATGTGCTGTCAGTGATTTCAGCCACTAGAGGCCACTCTGGCACTGTATAATTAAAACAGATCCTTCTCAGCCGCTCCAGCAATGGACCAAACCAGGAAACTATCAGCCGCTCCGGCAAAGGATGAAACGTGGAAAACAATCGGCATGGATTTTTGCTGATAACCGATTGTTCCAGCAATCAACTATCGGTGCCGATTAATTGGTAAAAACGATAAATCGGTTGACCTCTATTTCAGAGCCCCCAGGAGGAATTGAATTACTAAAAATTGCATTTCTATCTTACCGGTGTTGGGGAGTAACTAGTTACACTTAACTGACATTAAGACATACTATATAATTATTGTGCATGTTAATTAATATAGTTAATGTTAATAACTGAAATTTTATTGTAAAATGTTACTAAAGTTTTATATATTTATATATGTAAGTGTCTTCCACAGTCTTGATGGTTTCAATTAACACTTTAATTGCCATATCCCTTAAAACCAGACTGCCAGAGGGTTACTGTAAATGCATAAGCCCGCTGGGCACAGTTTTCCTGATGCCACCGGGGTGGCATTTACACTGATGGCTTGGGCCCAACATCGCTGCTTACAGGTATATTCTAGTCCAGGGGTTTCCAACACGTCGCTGGCAAGCTACCAGTAACCCGCAGCCTGATTTGAGGTAGCTCACCAAGACATATTGACATATTGGCCGTGAGGTTATTATTTATTTTAATCATCAGTAAACCCGTATTTGATTATCGCAATTTGAAAAACGCACAGTAAATATAATTCAGCTTTAATCAAAGTTATTAAGATTCTCATGCAGGAGCATTTTGTGTGAAAAAAAGAAAAAATAACTGACGGCAGAATGCTGAGGGAAATTATATGAAAGAATATAAGATTTTATTATTTGTGTGAATGCATAATAGGAAACCGAATGTCTTTATAAAGGTTTCGAATGCATTTGCTTTCCATCTTCCCTCTGTGTAATGCTTAATAAAGCAGTGTTTAAGCTTTGTTTACAGAGGTTACCATGGAAACAGCTCTGATTTGCAGTTCATAAGTACCCTCTGTTGTCAAGCTGTGGATTTACAAATTCATTCAGTCTGCCATATTTGTGTTCAGACCAATGCAAAATGAGACCAGATTTTTGTTGTTAATCTTAACTGGTCAACGGAAAATAGCCTACCTTGTTATCATAAGTGAATAGCACATTAGCTTATGTAGAACTGTTTTTGGAGCAGATAAATTTTAATTTATCATTTTGACATCCTTTTATAAAAAATAAAATAAAAATAAGATTTAAAAGCTGACATGTTATAATTTTATTTTAAAAAATGGTCCAAGTTGAATGTAGTACATGTCAATAGATAACATGTTATGAATATTATATATATATATATATATATATATATATATATATATTTTTTTTTTTTTTTTTTTTGTTAGTTTAAAATCTGGCCATGATTTTTTTAAAGTATTTTATTTCACTGTTTAAGCAAATAAAAAGTGCATTCTGCTAATTTAATTTCTTGGCACTCGTCATAAAACTTGGTAAAATTATTTCAGTTCGTGTATCAGTACTTTTGTTATATTTCCATCACATTTTAACAACATCGTGTATAACAGATTGGATTTATACATTATTTAAGACATTTAAGTACTGTATAACATTGGTAGTTCTCAGCTGCTTTCATTTTTAAAAAGTATTTCCCAAATGAAATGAGGTTGGAGACCCCTGTTCCAGTTAAGTTGGCTTGAAAAAGTATCTCCTCCTAAAGCTTTCAGGCTATAACCACCAAACTCGGGTCAGACCTTCAGACTGTCACAGTGTCTGGGTTGTGTTCCCTGGTTGTCCACTAGGTTTCCTCCGTTCCCACGGTGTCTGTCATATTATCACTTCCTGTTCCCTTATTTGGTCACCTTCCTCCTTGTTTTAGTTAATTGATTGTTCCCCACCTGTCTCCAGTTTCCCCATTATCCTTCTGTGTATTTATACCCGGTCTGTCTGAGTCTTTGTCACGGAGTCCTTGTCGTATGAATGATACCTCCCAGAGTCTGCTCTTCCCGTGTGTTCTTGTCTTGTCTTGTTTTGTTTTTATGTTTTTGGATTTTCTGGTTTTGACCCTGCCTGGACTGTTTATGCTTTTTGGATTGCCCCTCAATAAACCTTTTACCTGCATTTGGATCTCTTCCGTGCTTCTTGTATCACCGTACGTGACAGAAGGACTCCGTCAAGCAGAGATCCAGCGGTATGTCGGTTAATGCTTCTTCCCCAGCCACCGAGTGGGAGAGAAGCGATCGCTTTGAGGGAACCCGCCTGGTCGTGTTTCGCGGGACCAGGGGAGGTCGCCGAGGATGAGGTGGGCGAGAGGAAGCTCAGCATCGCTCTCCACCATTGCCCCCCTTCGACTCGGGGCTCACGTGGGAGGGACCAGAGCCGCCGTCTCACCAGGGCAGAAGAGGAAAGTCAGCGACACTGCCCATGATGGCAGCCAACCCAGTGCCGCTGCAGTGCATGGCCACCAACCCCGCACCACGAAGCAAGATGGACATCAGCTTCACCCCACAGTGCAAGATGGCTGCCAGCTCAGCACCAACGCTCAAGATGGCTGCTGACACCTTTCTCGATTACTTCGAGAGGCTATCAAAGATCCTAGAGATTCCCAAGACGGTTCACGTCATGGCTGCTTAGCCAGCGCCACAGCACAAAATGGCCGCCAGCCCAGTGCCACAGCACAAAATGGCCGCCAGCCCAGCGCCACCGCACAAGATGGCCGCCAGCCCAGAGCCACAGCACAAGATGGCCACCGGCTTAGAGCCACAGCACAAGGTGGCCGCCAGCCCAGTGCCACAGCACAAGATGGCCAACTCAACGCCTGAGTCTCCAGACAAGGTGCCACCGACTCGCCATCATAGAGGGCGAAGGAGGAGGAGACAGGCGTCTACCGTTCCTCAAAGCCCAGAGAACGTTCCCGAGCGGGCAGTTGCCGTCCAGGAGGACGTTCCCCGAGCGGACCGCGGCCGTCCAGGAGGACATTCCCAAGGCGGTGCCCGAGGCCGTTCCGGAGGTCGAGGCGGTGCCCGATGCTGTTCCCGAGGCGGTGCCCGATGCCGTTCCGGAGGCCGAAGCGGTGCCCGATGCCGTTCCGGAGGCCGAGGCGGTGCCCGAAGCCGAGGCGTCTCACGTCTCCACAGGCAGTCCAAAGGCAAGTCAGGTGCCCATTGACTTTCCAGGGTTGAGTCAGTTCCCGGTTGACCCTCTAGAGTCGAGTCAGGTGTTCATGGACCCTCCAGAGTCAGGGTTAGTCACCGTCGACCTTCCAGAGTCAGGGTTAGTTACCGTTGACCCTCTGGAGTCAGGGCTAGTTCCAGTTGACCCTCCCGAGTCGAGTCAGGTTCCAGTGAACTCTCCCGAGTCGAGTCAGGTTCCAGTGAACTCTCCCGAGTCGAGTCAGGTTCCAGTTGACCCTCCAGAGTCGAGTCAGGTTCCAGTTGACCCTCCAGAGTCGAGTCAGGTTCCAGTTGACCCTCCAGAGTCGAGTCAGGTTCCAGTTGACCCTCCAGAGTCGAGTCAGGTTCCAGTTGACCCTCCCGAGTCGAGTCAGGTTCCAGTTGACCCTCCCGAGTCGAGTCAGGTTCCAGTTGACCCTCCCGAGTCGAGTCAGGTTCCAGTTGACCCTCCCGAGTCGAGTCAGGTTACAGTTGACCCTCCCGAGTCGAGTCAGGTTACAGTTGACCCTCCCGAGTCGAGTCAGGTTACAGTTGACCCTCCCGAGTCAGGGCTAGTCACCGATGATCTTCCGGAGTCAGGGCTAGTCACCGGGGACCTTTCGGAGTCAGGGCTAGTCACCGGGGACCATTCAGAGTCAAGTCACTGGGAGGCCTTCTGGTCCGCCTCTTCATATTACTGTTTGTTTTTTGTTTTGTGTCTTCACTCCTGTCCCTGTTCCCCTCTGTTGGTCTGGCCCTCCGTCCCTCCCCCTGAGCCTCCACCTGTCCACCTCCCTCCTGGTCTCTGTTTTGTCTATCGTGGAGCGTCTGGAAGCCGCTCCGTAGAGGGGGGGTTCTGTCACAGTGTCTGGGTTGTGTTCCCTGGGTGTCCACTAGGTGTCCTCCGTTCCCACGGTGTCTGTCATATTATCACTTCCTGTTGCCTTATTTGGTCACCTTCCTCCTTGTTTTAGTTAATTGATTGTTCCCCACCTGTCTCCAGTTTCCCCATTATCCTTCTGTGTATTTATACCCGGTCTGTCTGAGTCTTTGTCACGGAGTCCTTGTCGTATGAATGATACCTCCCAGAGTCTGCTCTTCCCGTGTGTTCTTGTTTTGTTTTTATGTTTTTGGATTTTCTGGTTTTGACCCTGCCTGGACTGTTTATGCTTTTTGGATTGCCCCTCAATAAACCTTTTACCTGCATTTGGATCTCTTCCGTGCTTCTTGTATCACCGTACGTGACACAGACAGGTCTGACCCGGTTTGCTATATCTTTTCTAACTGATCCAGTACATGGTTTTTGTAAACCAGACTATCAAAACCACCTAAAATACCATAGAGTTTCATTGAGGGGGTGAAAATTTTATACAGTATGTATTTATGATGTATTTTAGCTGTCTACTGCCATACCAATGCTTAAAAACTCCCTAATGAGAATACAGCTAAAACTAGCTAAACTAAGCTGATCGTTTGCTCTGGCTGGTTTCCCAAACTGGTTTTAAGTGGTTTTGGCCACTGTCATTCTGGTCTTAGCTGTTTTTTTGTTTTTTTTTCAAGATCCATTTTACAGGAGGCCACTTTATGACATCAGTATTCTTTTCTTTTTGTGTGAAAGTTATTGTCTTTGTAACTTGTGATTTTTTTTTTCTAGAATAATTTTTGTATAAAAAGTGTAAAAATAAAGATTGTACACATCTCTGCTTGTTTTTTTTCATTTATATGGAAACCCTGTAGTTGGAAACATTTACAAAACATATTCTATATCTTAGGTGGCAATTGCCTCCGCCCACATTTGGAGTAGTTGGCAGGGTCTTGTTTTCATGCAGGGGTGTGTACATTCAATCCTGGGACATTTTGTTGTACGTGTTTGAACTTGGAGGTGTATTTTTGTTTGTTTGTTTATTTGGATGTTTTGGGTGAGTGTTCATTTTACAGTGGCAAAGCTGCAGTTGGCAGTGATCGAGTTTTTTTTTGAGACTGGTAGTTTGTCAAATTACCTGTGAATACGTTTTTCAGGTTTATTATTATTTATTTTATTTTATTTTTTGTTATTTTCTTAACGGAGAGTGAGTTGGAAGATCTGTGAAGGCAGTTTCAGTCCTTGCAGTCAGGGAATGAGCAGTTGCAACGTCAAGCTAGTTCTGCAGCAGGGCCTTCGGTTAGTATTAGCTCGGCCTCTGATACACATGTTCGCGGTGTGGTGGATGCCCCCAGGCCCATGGCAGAGCATGTCATTCTTGTCCCTAGAGAGAGAGACGATGTTCCATCTTTAGTGGAAGGGATGATGAGGAGGTGTTTGAATGGGTGGAGGAGATTAAGAGTAATTTAAGGGCTCTGAATTTATCAGCAAGGGAGGAACCTGTTTATTCTTGACCATCTTGGAGGATCTGCCAGAAGTGAAATTAAGTTTAGACCAAGGGAGGAGAGGGAGAATCCAGAAAAGGTGTTTTCTGTGTTAATGTTCTGAGGTCTAAGGGTATTTTTGGGGCCTGGAGAAGTTTCGTCATGCCCTGACATTTGTGTTTTTTTCAAATGCTTATAAACAACTCAAAAACCAAAGTCTAATCTAACTGTAATCAGCACAAACTGGGCTATAATAATATGTGAGCAATATGTATGTACATGATTGTGTTTTTGAGAAAAAAAAATGTTTATGCGTGGTTAGTGAAAAACTAAAAATGTTAAATCACTTGAATAAGGCCATAAAACACATATAGAACATTGGTTCTCTTACGAGAGCTCTCTCGTACTGCGTCTTAGCTAAGACGCTACGGGAAAAGTCTCTTTTCACGAAATACTGAAGCAAAAAATTATCCTTAATTTTGTATTTTTGTAAAGCGCATTTGCAGCAGTACGCAGCCATAGGCGAGATGGCTCGTTCGCTCATTGGCTTGTTCTGCGGCAACTGCACAGCCTATCGAGTGCGGGCTGATGCAACATAAGACCAATAAGGGCGCTTCGCGCCCTTCTTGCCACTTCCCGCCGAAACGGGTGTGGCCCAACCTATAAAAGGAGCTCGAAAAGGCTGACTCACCTGATTTATTTCATCGCCGAAGCAAACCAGAGTGAATCGTGCGCACGGCAGAGAACGCAGTACTCGTTCGCTCTTCCAGGAACGGCAATGGAAGGCGGCGATGCCAGCAGCTTCAGAATGGCTCGTCCTGCTGATGTGCTTTCTCAGACGGCGCTTGCTTCCTCCGTGATCCAGCGATGCGTGAGCTTCGCTGAAGAGATGAAAAATCAGTTGAGTCAGCCTTTTCGAGCTCCTTTTATAGGTTGGGCCACACCCGTTTCGGCGGGAAGTGGCAAGAAGGGCGCGAAGCGCCCTTATTGGTCTGATGTTGCATCAGCCCGCGCTCGATAGGCTGTGCAGTTGCCGCAGAACAAGCCAATGAGCGAACGAGCCGTCTCGCCTATGGCTGTGTACTGCTGCAAATGCGCTTTACAAAAATACAAAATTAAGGATAATTTTTTGCTTCAGTATTTCGTGAAAAGAGACTTTTCCCGTAGCGTCTTAGCTAAGACGCAGTACTCGTTCGCTCTTCTAGAGAGAACCGAGGTTACGTTTAGTAACCGAGTACGTTCCCGGGACTTTTGAGAACTGGAGCCTAGAATTTTTCTTTCTAAATGATGTGAAAATCATCTTGTTTACTCACAGAAAACAATGTATTGATTCAAATTTTCTAAGACACTTTTTGTTTGTAAAAGTCATATGCGAGTAGGCGTCAACTATCATGAATATTATTGTGATTTACACCTGAGGAGACAAAGACCTGCAATAGTGTTTGGCAATATGGTAATTTTTCCAATCGACATATCGCCAGCCCGTGAGATCGACGATTTACGATATTATTGTGCATGTGTGGAGCAAGAGAGAGACTCTTTGTTCTTGTCATTGCATAACTACTTGGTGTTTTAAACCGCGCAGGTACGCGAAAGAGAGCCTACCCAGCAAATATTGGTCCGAAGGCGACGTCGTGCAGTCGTTGTAGGACGGCATCAATCGGTAGAAATATATAACACAGAACATTTCCTAAAAATGCATTCATATATGTTTGTACATGTCTATAGTTCTATGGGGTTGCATGTATTATTGTTACTTTGACTTTTAGCTACGTGTAGTTCTATATTTACCCGTGTTGTGAATCCGTTGTGAGAGGACGTCACTATGTGACATCTTTTACACGTGCATTACACGTCCATCATGACCCTCTCTGAAATCCTTGTGGAATATGCAAAAGCTGTGCTTACACCTTGATTAATACTGCAATAATTAATTTAAGTGCACCAAGTAGTTTTTAAGAGGTTTTAAAGAGGTTATTAATAGACGTCCACTGATGTCTTTTACACGTCTCGTCATGGTTGTGAAAAGATGTCCAAGCAAGACTAGCAGGAAAAAAAAAATTGTATACAAAGTAAATACATTTACTTTATCTTGTTTAAATAAATTATAATCACAAAGTGCCCAGTGTGGTTAAGGGATTGCAAAGCCACGCTGCAATTCAGTAATTATTTCAACCTGTTTTATGTATTCGTTGTTATTATTTTTATGGAATCTATGCAAATACATGTAAAACAGATATATATCCAGTCACCATTTCGGTCTGAGTTGGATGTGATTGCCAAAACGGTGCTGCCAAGATGTAGACACAAAACATAGTGAAATATCTCGTTATATTACAAAATCCTGTGATAGGATAGATTATCTCGTGGTCTTCCGGTTCCAGAACATTAAACAGCCACGAGGAGAGGAGAAGACTCGAGGAGGGAGATGTATCGATATATATTATATAAAATTTATTTGTATGTTGGGTAAGTACATTTTGTATTATTTGATTAACGTGCTTGAGTTTTACTTGTTTGACACCAAGGAACCAAGAGAAATGATGCCCACATTGTCAACTGAGATTCACAGTATGGCTAAAATTAGCTAACGTTAGTAGGCTAAAAGTTACTTATATTGATGTAATTTTTATTGGTACACTTTAATTAATTATTCAGGGGACATCACAGCACACCTGTCTTATCAGAAATGTCCTGTTCACTTTCTCACAGTTACACACCTAGTTAAGGGTCTTTCTCAAGGGCATCAAATTAAAGCACAACATCTTTTATACAATAAAAATACAATCTAATAGATGTAGATTACCTTTTTTTGATGTTTCATTCATGATTCAGTCATGAAGTCAGAAGCGAGCACGATCTCCAAGGTCTTCCATGGGGTCTGGGAGCAGGTCGGTCGGGGTGGTCTCGATGATATTCTGTGGTCAGGTTGGGGTCTAAGATGTCCTGAGAGTTAACCCACGAATGTTCCTCCGGGCCATATCCCTCCCAGTCGATGAGGTATTGTAGGACCCTGCCTCGGCCCGTGAGTCGAGTATAGCTTGCACCTGATAGGCCTCCTCGCCATCGATGGTTATGGGAGGGGTACTCTCCTCAGCGGCCTCCTCCTGGTCCCTCTCTCCTCCAGGACCACCAGCGGGCTTAAGCAGGGAGACATGAAAGGTGGGTGAGATACAGTAACTGGCAGGTAATTCTAAACGAAATGAAACTGGGGTTATCTCCCGGATGATTTTGAAAGGACCCACATACGATGCAAATAAGTGCTGATGTGCTGATGGCCACTTAAACAGATGGTGATAACACAAATGTGCCATAAAGTAAGTAATCCACTCTCTTTATTCATATAGACGCGTTCACTTTGATAGCCGAGATCAAACAGTAATAGTGAGCTGATTTGCACTCAAACAGATGGTAATCATGCAGATACATTCACATTCAACATAAAACACACTCTCACATATATAAAAACTGTTGAAAAATTAAACCAATAAAGAAAAATGCGATCGCTATAAGTTCCGCCTCCATCAGCTGACAGGTGCATCAGAACACGTCAAGAGCCGTCACGAGAGAGCGCCAGAATTCAAATATACTATCTTTCGCCTATCTTTCATTTATTCTTTTTTCCAGTGGATTGTCTCATTCTGTTTGTGACACTGTACACTGCAAAAACCATGCCGTTTTTTTACTACCAAGACGCAGTTTCTGAGCATGAGTTATTCTATAACGGACACAAACAGTTCTGTCGCTGAAGAACTGAAACGTAAACAAAGGAATTATGATCCATATTATAACGTTATTGCTTCGTTGGACTAAACGTGCTCCAAGAGATTTTGTTCAGTGGACCCTTACCTTCCTAACTAAACCGGGATTTACAGCTGTGGATGTGTTAATGACTCCTTATTACGACGTATCTGGTATGTACAGCGTTTCCATTGTTCATCTTTTTATGTGTACTGCTTACACAAATGTAGCAAATACAGTCTTTATAAGTATTCCATGGAAAAACAGCGATCTGTTCGATCAGCGAATCAGTCCAAGTTGGTTGAACTTAAAGAGATGTTGAAGGCCCAACAAGAGCAACTTAATCAACTCACCAAAGGGTTACAGCAACTGCAGTCACAGTATGTTTTTAAGCAGTCTAGGCAAGTTAACCATATTATTTGCAGACGTTGTAACCAACCCGGCCATATTGCCCGATATTATGTTTTGGATTTTCGTAGACCAACAGAACAGCAGGCATCTTTGTCACAGCCAGGTAGCTCTCTGAATTCTAGTACGCCGATGGAAAACTTCAACCCCCTGAATTGATGAGCCAAACTTTAGGAGGGGAAAACGTTGGCTTCCGGTCCTCTAAATCAGTCACTATTACTATGGGTGGAGTAGAGGTTACCTGTTTATTGGACACTGGGTCGATGGTGACCACTATTTCTGAGAGGTTCTTTTTCCAGCATTTCGAGCCTTAGGGTAAGGAAAAGTTGCTTAGTTGTGGGTGGCTACAGTTGCGGGCTGCAAATGGTTCGGATATACCTTATTTGGGTTACTTGGAGTTAGATTTTGTTGTTCTTGGGAAGAGAATTCCGAGTAAAGGGGTAATCGTGTTAAAGCATTACAACTTCTTCAGCAACTACAGGCTCAAAGCGTTACAACTTCTTCAGCAACTATAGGCGCGTGCGCTGTGTGTGTGTGTGTGTGTGTGTGTGTGAAATGCGGTGCTGAAGTGAAATAGCTGGGCAGTTTGATAGGCGAATTATAATAGGCCGGCTAATAAAAATTAAAATAATAGTTATTATTATTATTTAATACATTAATAGGATAATGAGGGTTACAGCAACTGCAGTCACAGTATGTTTTTAATCAGTCTAGGCAAGTTCACCATATTATTTGCAGACGTTGTAACCAACCCGGCCATATTGCCCGAGATTGTGTTTTCGATTTTTCGCAGACCAACAGAACAGCAGGCATCTTTGTCACAGCCAGGTAGCTCTCTGAATTCTAGTACGCCGACGGAAAACTTCAACCCCCTGAATTGATGAGCCACACTTTAGGAGGGGAAAATGTTGGCTTCCGGTCCTCTGAATCAGTCACTATTACTATGGGTGGGAGGTTCCCTGTTTATTGGACACTGGGTCGATGGTGACCACTATTTCAGAGAGGTTCTTTTTCCAGCATTTCGAGCCTTAGGGTAAGGAAAAGTTGCTTAGTTGTGGGTGGCTACAGTTGTGGGCTGCACATGGTTTAGATATACCTTGTTTGGGTTACTTGGAGTTAGATTTTGTTGTTCTTGGGAAGAGAATTCCAAGTAAAGGGGTAATCGTGATAAAAGACCTGTCCCACTCTTCCTTGCCGGGTGGGTTCTCTGGGTTGTTGGGCATGAACGTTATTCAGGAATGTGTTATAGGGAGTTGTTTAGTCAACATGGTCATAAGCTTTTTGACCTTCCCACCGTGAAGGAGACTCCTGCATGGCTTTCTGCCCTACAGTATTGTAAGAAGACTAAAACTGATTCGTATGAGACCATGGAACAACTGGCTAGGGTTGGGGGCCGAGAAACTGTGCGAATTCCTGCAAATTCCTGCCAATTCATTGCTTTTCTGCCCGTTACGTTTTCTTTACTGGCAGGCCTTCCACCCGTGTTGCTGTTGGAGCCTTTGGGGAAAGAAAATTAGCTCCTCGCTGGCTTTTTGGCCTCTGTATCTCTGGTACCAATTGTCCAAGGGGTGGCCTTTGTACCTATAGTTAATGTAGGGGAACAGGACGCCCTTCTGCAGCCTCATGTCGCTGTGGGAACATTGTGTAAAGTTGAGACCGTTTCGCAGTCAGAGAGGCATGATGTTGGAGGAGGCAATCCAGAATATAGGCTCAGGTTAAGTCTCTTTTGCATACATATAGATCCGTTTTTTCAGCTCATGAGGGTGACTTGGGCTGTACTAAGCTCATTACCCATGAGATTCCTTTGCTCAATACTGAGCCAGTACGGCAGAGGTATTGACGTTTGCCCCCTTCAGATTAAGAGGTAGTTAAGCAGCATATTCATCAACTGCTGCAGAGTCAGGGGATCAGAGAGAGTTCTAATCCGTATGCCTCTCCGATTGTAGCTGTGAGGAAAGAGGATGGTCGGATTCGTCTTTGCATTGATTATAGGCAGTTGAATAGTAAGACACGGAAGGATGCTTTTCTTTGCCCTGGATCGAGGAGTCCCTGGATGCCCTGTGTGGAGCCCAGTGGTTTTCCACATTGGACCTTGCCAGTGGCTATAACCAGGTTATGGTGGCAGAGGGGGATAAGAGTAAGACCGCCTTTTGCACACCCTTTGGATTATTTGAGTTTAATCGAATGCCCTTTGGGTTCTGCAATGCATCTAGTACCTTTCAACGGCTTATGGAGCACATGTTTGGTGACCAAAGGTTCCAGACGTTGTTGCTTTATTTAGATGACATTATCGTTTTCTCATTTACCATTAGACAGCACTTGGAGAGGTTGGAAATGGTCTTTGTCTGGCTTCAGCAAGAGGGACTTTAAGGCCAAGTTAAGGCAAAAAGTACACTACCTGGGGCATTTGGTGTCTAAAAAGGGGGTGTCTACTGATCCTGTTAAGATCAGCACAGTGGCAGAGTGCAATCATCCAACCAATGTGACTGAATTGTGGTCATTTTTAGGATTTACAAGTTATTATAGTCGTTTTGTGGAGGGATTAGCCCAGTTATCTTAACCGTTACATCGGCTTGTTGCAGACTTGGTAGGGACCAAGAAGAAGAGGGGTTCTGCAAAGTCAATTGAAAGCTGTTGGACTGAGGAGTATGAGCAGGGCTTTCAAAATTTGAAGCAGCGATTGGTGTCTGCTCCTGTTTTTGCATATGCAGATTTCTCCCTCCCATTTGTGTTTGAGATTGATGATAGCCACTCCAGGTTAGGGGCAGTGCTTTGGCAGGAAAAGGATGGTAAGATGAAGCCAGTGGCATATGCTAGCCTGGGAATCAGACCCACCGAACGGAATATGCAAAATTATAGCTCCATGAAGTTGGAGTTATTAGCTTTACAATGGGCTCTGACCGAAAAGTTTATGGATTACCTCAGAAGTGTATAGTTTACACAGATAATAATCCCTTGAGCTATTTGAAAACAGCCAAATTGGGTGCTTTAGAGCAACGCAGGGCCTCCAAGCGTTTGATTTTGAGATTCGGTATCGCCCTGGCCATGTCAACGGTAATACAGACGCTTTGTCTATGCAGTACACAGTGATAACTTCTCCACAGCAAGAGTGCGGAACTGCTCTGCCGGCCATCCTGGTAGAATTGTTGGACAAAGATAGGCCAGTTGAGGCAGTACAGAGCACAATCTCTGCTTTTTCTACAACCTCAAAAATAGACTTAAGATGGGCACAGGAACATGCTTCAGTCATTGGTCTGACTCTTGATTTTTTTTCTTCTAAAGTGTATCCAACTAAGGAATAACATCAGTCTATCTCCAAAAGGTGTTTGGAATTCCTTCATCAGTGGAGCCGGTTGTTCAAGAGAGGTGGCTTGTTGTATCGTCACCTAAAACTACCCTATGGGGGAGAGGAGGTGGACCAGTTGGTGCTGCCTGAGGTTTTTCAGACAGAGGTTTTTCAGCTATTGCATAGTGCTCGTGGCCACCAAGGTAGGCAGCGTACAAATGAGCTGATAAGTAGCCTGTGTTATTGGCCGGGGATGGAGGCTGATGTCTGGAAGCAATGTCAGGAGTGTAGTCAGTGTGCTATTGCAAAATCAAATCAGCCACCAGCTCGTGCTTCAATGAGTCATTTTTTAAAAAAAATGTGTTTATTATTATTTATTTTATTTTGATCTCCATTAGCTGCACATGAGCAGCTACCCTTCCTGGAGTCAATAGAATCCTACATGCCGCTTACAAGACTTTTACACCAATATTCAATGCATTACATTTCGCAAAACAAAACACTAATGCAATCAAAACACCACACCCCTACTCACACATAGACTATGATAAAGTACTTTTGGTAATTAAGTTAAAATAATGTTTCTTTTAAATTTAGCAAGGAAACTGTAAATCTTTATTTTACCTTTAACCAAGACAGTGTATTATGCATCCAGTTCACATTAGTTTTAATTGGACATTGAAGTACACATCGCTCTGCTCTATTTTGGACCATTTGTAAATCTTTTATATATTTCACTTCAGCACATGACCAAACCTCTGAGCCGTAGTGCAACTGTTACAAGACAAGGGATTTTATAACATCCGCCCTCATATTAAACGGGAGCTTGTGAGAACACCTTCTCACCACAAAAAGACCATTGCACATCCTAGGCACAACTATACTGATATGCTTAGACCATGTTAAATGGTTGTCAACTTCAATACCCAGAAGCCTCGTCTGTAGTACCTGCTCAACATATATATCTTTAATTACTAGATTCAATTTGGATTCACTCAACAACATGTGTCTGGTACCAAAGACAATACTTTTTGTCTTGCCAACATTTAATAATAACTTATTATTTGTAACCCACTCTACCACAGACTTTAGTTCATCCAATAACACAATTTCAAGGTCTTCAGTTGTTTCTTGAGATGAATAGATAGTCGAATCATCAGCATACATAGCTATTTTTACTCTATTTAAATGTAATGGCAAATAATTTGTATATATAGAAAACAGGAGTGTTCCTAAACAACTACCCTGTGGTACACCACAGTCAACTGCACTTTCATGTGAAAAACTTTCATTGAAAAAAACAGTTTGCCTCCTATTTCCTAAATAACTCTGAAACCAAATTGTTGCTGTAGAGCTGAAACCATAACAGTGCAATTTTCAAAGTTTATGGTCAATCAAATTGAACGCAGAGCTAAAATCTAACAGTACAGCTCCTACCAACTTTTTATTATCCAATGCTACTAGCCAGTCATTTGAGCCATAGTGGTGGTCGAACGACATGCTCTATAGGCATGTTAAAATTCTGTATTTAAATTATTGTCACGGTTGGTAAACCGTGGTCTCGGGTTTTGCACTATGTGGGTGGAGTTGTGTGTGTTTTGCGTCAGCACTGATTGTTTCGTGTGGGCGTCTCCGCTAATTGTTCATGATCACCAGCTGCTACTCATTACCCTTCCCTATACATTGCCCTGTCTGGCGTCTTGTGTTTGTCAGAGCGTTTTTTGTCGATCTCAGTGTATCTCATGTTCTATCGTTCTTGTTAATGTGCTTCTCGTCATTGGATTGTCCTGTCTCCGGAACCCCGTCCACTCCTCCTCATCCCCGGATCCCACCACTCACCTTCACGGCCCCTCCCCCCAACAGTTCCTGTGTCACACTCTCCTGCTGCCAACGCACCATCGCACCTTGGATCACCCGTGAGCTCTGCCTCTTCCTGGACTTCGCCCTTACCGTCAAGATTCCCAGTACCACCTGTCTTTTGTGTTTGTTGTTTGTGTTATTATTCATTAAATGTTCTAACTTGCATTTGCTTCCTCAACTTCTTGAACAATCATTACAATTATGGTCAGTAAAATATTTCTGAATTTGTTCAACAACAATCTTCTCCATAATTTTACTTAATGCAGGCAGTAGACTAGTCGGTCTAGAGTTGGGTCCACAGAAAGTAGATGATGTATTTTTTGGTAATGGTACAATTTTGGCTGTTTTCCAAGCCTGAGGATAAACCCCTTTATTTAGACTCAAATTTAAAATATGAGTAATAGGGACAGCAATTAAACTAGCAACAAGTTTAAACAACTTAGAATCAATATTGTCCATACCAGAAGGTTTTTCCTTACATTCCAATAGTAATTGTTCAAACTGAAAATTGCAGTTCCTTTTCTGCATTATGCTGATGTTTATTGAGACCTCTGCTCTTTAATATTTTCAGTTTGCTCCATATCATCCCTTATTTTTTCGACTTTATCACATAAATAATTATTTAAATGATTGGCAATATCCATTGGCTTTGTAATAAAACAACCCTCTGATTCAATAAATGCTGGTATAGATTTAACTTTCCTTCCCAACATATTAAGACATTCCATAATTTCTTATTGTCATACTTCTCATTTATAATAGAATTTTTATAATACAATTGATTTTTCTTTGTTTAATTTAGTTACATAATTTCTCAACTTTCAATATACTTGCCAATCTGATTCATAACTAGAAATATTTACCACTTTTTTGCCTCATCCCTCTCCAACATACACTCCTTAAGTTCATTATCAATCCACCCTGCTCTAATTTTTTCTCTTTTTTAAAAGCTAATAGCCCATGGTGGTTATATAGGTTATATTTGTTGGCATCAAGACCAAATCAGATCTTGGTGGTTGATTTTACCATTTTGGAGCAGGCTAGTGATGGAAGAGAGCATGTCCTTGTTATTATGGATGTCTTATCGGAATACACTCAGTGTGTGCCCACATGGGACTAGAAAGCAACTACGGTAGCTAATATTTTGGTTTATGAGTGGTTTTATAGGTTCGGTGTACCAGCACAAATTCATTCAGACCAAGGGCGAATTTCATTTTTTTGTGGCTTGTTAATTGTGTCTTGGGTACAGTGGGCTCTTATCTGCTGTCAATTCATATATAACCACCATGGGCTATTAGCTGTTGGGATTGGAAGGATTTACTTTATTTATTTGTTTATTGTGTGGATTGTGATTGTTGGTTATACATTTGCTTGAAGGTGTGAATTAAAGTTGTTGGAATTTAATTTATATGGAATCTTTTATTTTTATTTTTACATCTCATTGAGTGTCAAATAAAGATGTTACACATCTCTGCTTGCTTTTTCCATTTATTTGGAAACCCTGTAGTTGGGAGCATTTACAAAACATATTCTATATCTTAGGTGGCAATTGCCTCCGCCCACACTAAAAAAATTACTAAACTGTTTCCCAAAGTTAAGTGCATGGACTCCGGAATGCGCATTTGAAGTGTAAATGCATCACAGCGTTGCGACGAAGCCTGTCCCAAACTGAAGTGTGTGGACTCCGAAGTGCAGATGTGAAATGTGATTGCGTCACAGCATCACGATGTAAGCTGTCCCAAAGTCAGAATGTGCACTCCGAAGGCCGCATTTGAAGTGCAAATGCGTCACCACGGCGTGATGAAGGCTGACAAATTTCATAAGCAACTTCAAAAGCGCCCTTCATTTCCCATGAAAATGAAGTGTACATCTTATGGACACTTTGCACCCTACCATATCCCAGAATCACTTGCGTGCATATGACGCATATTTTTTTTACACATTAAAACCAATTGTTCCATACATAACTGAAAATACTTTTTACAACCATTTACAAAATAGCTTAGGTTTAACATCAGTTTGAGCCCGGCCCTGCCTCCATGTGTTCTGGGGTCCTCAGGAGGTAAATCTCTTGGTGAATGGCCAGCACCTCCTCAGAGACTTGGAGGACAATGCGGTGGACAGTGGAACGGGGCACATGTCAAATACTCTGGAGACCACTCTGTATGATGTACCACTGGCAGACAGAAGAGAAACACCAGGGTCTGGATTGTGGCACACCATCACTGTTGGCATTCACTTCTCCGAAGATCCAGCAAAACTGTCAGGGCCTCGCTGCTCAGCCCCAAACCGTTAAAAACCCATCCAGCACTGGCTCATTCTGCTTTATCCTGCAGTACAGGGATCTGATCTGATTTAGGGAAGGAAGGAAAAGTGATATTGTTTATAGCTATGACAACGTAATTAGTACAAGAAATACTGAGATACTTTAGTAAACTACTTTTTATTTTATTTTATTTTATTTTATTTACCTTTATTTTACCAGGAAGTCTCATTGAGATTTCTAGTAACATTTAATACCTTAGCTGAATGGATAGTTCACCCAAAAATGAAAATTCCACACCTTGAACAACTTGAGGGTGAATAAATGATTACAGAACTTTCATTTTTGGCTGAACTATTCTTTAAGTAAAAGTATTATCTTTAATATAACTTTAATATACTTAAGGTATTGAGAGTAGAAGTGAAGGTATGTACAGTATTGTTCTGAAAAGGAATTTGTCAGGATAGTTTTACATTAATATTACTTCTGCACTACTGTGTATGATGCAGTTTACTTCTTAATATATGCAAGGTTATTAAATTTAAAGTTGCCCACTAAATATACTGTTGGGTAGTTTAATTTACAACAGTACATCATGCTGTAAAATACCATATTGTTTTAGAGCTGCTGTCCTGTGAAAAAAAAAACTTAGTACTTTATATTTGTATGAGTAATGTACTTCCTAACAGTCCACCTCTGATTTTTTTGAAAGTGGAAGTAACAACATTTATTGTCAGAAATTAATATTAATAAATTATTGCTAACTATATGAAAGATAGCATCTGAAGAACTCGGACCGGTCAAACAGAGCACTGTTTAGCTGTCACAGCTGCCGCTAAACATTAAGCTGTACTAGGCTCTATTTTTTTTTTTTTTAATTCAGTTTTATTTTTATGGTTAACTGCCTAAAAAATCCGGGTTGCAAACCTGTCTACATATGATTACCATGGTTAAGACAATAAACTACAAAAAATTGCATCTTTGTAAGATATCAGTCAGAATTTGAACTGCTATGTATGTGTGTGTGTGTGTGTGTGTGTGTGTATTTTGTAGTTTTTAATATGTATCATTTATGGCTGGTAATTTAATGCTTTAATTAGATTAATTATAAAGAAAAATAATGTGTTAAAATTATTAACACATTTGACACACTTGCCCCGTCCCAGACCTATGTGGATCATCTGCCATTTCATAGTCGATTGATGACTAATATGAGGCAGAGCAACAATTTACTGCATTATGGAGCCTAGAAAATATCCCTAAAATCCAAGATATGGGGCAAAATGCCCGTTTGAAATTATGTCTCATATTTACGTCACATGGTTAAGAAATCTCACACGAGCAGTAGGCTAAGTGCATTATCACACGAGTGCAAATGTGAAACTCATTTTATGCAACAGTTCATTAAGTTAATATTGTGTTATTTTAGACACAATGTTGTCTGTTTTGCTCAATTTTGCCAAACAAAATATAAAGACAAATGAGAACCGTTCATCCCCGAGTGACCAACAGCAGCATTTCATTTCTTAATCCAAGTTTGAACGAATTGGGTGAACCATTTGGCGCATTGAACCATTGGCCATAGTCGCGTTGGATTTGAAGTGGCGCTGCACAGAGTGATTGGTGTATGACATCAAAGTACCGCGAGAGCGATTCAAAAGCACAAGTAGCCGTATGCTCTCTACAGCTCTTGCGGTACTTTGATGTCACACACCGATCGGTCTGATGGTGATGACCCGCTTCAAGTTGAACAAGCCTAATTATTCAATGAACCATTCAAAAATCATTTGAATGAATAAATGACTCGATGACTTTATCATTAAGAAATTTACCACCACCTACTGGCAGTTTTAGTTTATTATTTAAAGTATAATTTCATTAAAGAAATAATTTAATATTTTCATAGTAATCATAATAAAATTAAGAAAATAAATTATTAAAAAGTTTTAGTTTACCCAACCAAAATTGACAATCTTGTAATCATTTACTTACATGGTCCAAAGGAGTATATGTAATAAACAATATTTCTTGCTCAACCTACTTTTTATAATCTCTGTTTGATGCTTTGAACAACAATGACTAAATCTTTTCAGAGTAATTCTCCAAATTTGATGTGCGATTAATTAGATGAATGAATCACCACATCATGTAATTAATTCAATTACTAATTTTTATCACTTACCAGCCATAGTATCATTACATTATTTAAGTAAGCTCCAAGCCAGTAACTGCATTCAAAGTTGTAATCCAACAAAGGACGCAGCAAACCAGAATAATTTACCTGGCCTCGGTCTTGGCTAAGCCTGAGGTTCATCATCGTCTCCTCTATTATGACGTGAAACTAAAACTAGAACAAAAACGAGCAGTTGTGGCTCCAACTATACTGGCAGGATTGTCCTCTCGTCAGCTCTCCTCTCGACCATCTCCAGACCATATTCGTCGCAGCGACGTACCAAATAACGTTCCAGCGACGTAACTTTGTGATTCCCATATCCCTCCTGGCGAAGTTATAGTGGAACGTCATTGGAACGTGATGAGAAATTCCTGACGACCAAACTGGCACATCATGAGGACGTTACTATAAAGTACCATATTGGTCGCAGCGACGTACCAAATAATGTTCCAGCGACGTAACTTTGTGATTCCCTGGAACGTGAATACGTCCTAATGACCAAACTGGCACGTTATGAGGACGTGACAGTACTGGATCATATTGGTCGCAGCAACATACCAAGTATGTCCTAACAACCAAAATACCACGTTCACCTCATCATTACCTTGAAATACATAAAGAACTAATAAACTAAATTCATCTGTCGTGCAAAAAATAAACCTTATGAAATCTAATTGTAATCTAATTATAGGGGATTCATTACATACATGCAATGCAAACCAATACAAAAACATTAAATTCTAATAGAAAATAGACAAAAACACACTGCATTCATTCACAAATCAACATATATTCAACACTACATTTTAAAAATACTAAGCCAATACATTTTGAACCTGGCACCTGTTCTTCAACCATGCAAAGTGTTACCAAGTCATGAGCACAGAAAACTGAACACATCAATTCATAGAATACACAATATAAACAATAGAAAATGTTTGTCTTATTAAGGATGGGGATAGTTAATGACGTTATCAGTGAAAATTATAAATAATTATCAGTACACTTACTGATACAACTCATAATAAACATAATTTAGTGCAAAAAATAAAGACATGACAAATAGATATGTAACAATTCAGCAGATACTGCACTTTTTTCCAGAAAAATAAAGTTACATTGTTTCCTGAGCTTCGTATATGAGGCATCTGGTATAAATGTCTGGTGGCAATGTGCTTTAATTACTCTGCATGCAGGAAAAAGTAGGCTAGATCGTGCGCATGATTTATTATTTCATTCCTTCGATTTGCTTAATTGTGTACATTATTTATAAATCGAGAGAACAAAATAGTAAACCAAGCAAACGATTTAGCAAATCGATGAAATGTAAAAGTAATCATGCATGTTTTAGTATATTGAGGGAACGAATTAGTAAATCATGGACACGATTTTTTTTTTTTTTTTCTTGCAGTCATTTGCGGGGCACACTATCAGAAGATAAACCTAAACAATATTGCAATTACCAAAAAAAAAACATAATTCTTGAGCTTCTCAGAAGATTAAAAAAAGCATTCATAAAGAGTAAAGATATGAAAAATGAACAATATAGTGATTTCTAGCATCTCTCCTGTATTATTGGTTTTTAAGAAAATGAGCGTATTGACTTTCTCAGAAGAATCTATGATCTCTTATTACTGACTGTGGAGAAGACTCTTTCAGACATTGCTGAGGAGGCAGAGTTAGGTGCTGGACAGCCGATAGAGAAGAGGAAGAGTGTCTTTCTTACCCCAGCAGCAGAAAACAGGCTCTTCTGAGGGAAGAACAGGAGGCTTGATGCAGTGTTTTCCTGTAGAACGAGGCTCCTTCTCAGCACCTGATCTTCTTCAGGAAAGAGTTCCTCTAGTGCAGAGTCAGACACTCAGATTTCTTGCAAACTGGAATCTTTTAGTAACATTTAGCATATTACTGTACTGTCATCTCCATTGTTTTTATTATAACACATGGCAAGTTTATGAGAAAATTGTTAAATGTGTTCTTCCTCCTCTTCTTCATCCTGAGCCTGCACTGTCAACATCCTTTTTTGGCAGCTGAAAGGGAGGATCATCTTGTTAATGTTGTTAATGTATGCACACAACCAATCAAGGCTAAATTTATTTGATCAAAATTACACAAAAAAGTAATATTGTAAAAAATTTAATTTCATACTCTTTTTCGAATATACTTTAAAATGTATTTATTGAAATAATTATGAGGCAAAGCTGAATTTTCAGTAACTTTACTCCAGTCTTCAGTGTCACATGATCTTTTTCATATACTGATTTGCTGCTCGGAAAACATTTACATGCACCTAATCGCATTATTACCACTGTGATCAAAGTGTGCTTCTGCTCATGATATACATGAATGATGTGAATCACACCTGCAGTTATCTTACTACAGTCGTTAGTTCCACTGAACTCTATTGGTAACGATGGAACTTGTGACCATAGTTGGTTTTGGGAAACGCACCTCATATTAGACATGATGGGGAAGAAAACTTTGCATTTCTGGAAAGTCAAATTTTTTCTTCATGATTATTTTATAAATACAAAGTTCAAACTAATCTTTGGTAAAATTACAAAAAGCTTTTCTACCACTGCTATTCAATTTTATGCATCCTTGCTATAAGTCTTCCCCTCAAAATTTCTTGAGCAGTAAATCATCATATTAGAATGATTTCTGAAGATTTCTGAAGATCATGCGACACTGAAGACTGGAGGAATTAATGCTGAAAATATAGCTGTGCATTATAGAAATAAATTATACTTTAAAATATATTTAAAACTTTTGACCTGCTGTGTTCATTGCTACATTTAAATGAAAACACAACTTGTAATAAACAATGCACACATTCTCAAAGAACTTATATTCTGGTGATTACTTCCTTCCCTCACTGTTGTCTTCTTCAGTCGTTCCCAGACCTGCTTATTTTTCATCTTTCCCTCAAATCTACACAAACAAACAAATAATTGTATAGACAATTTGGATAAGTCACGAATTGCAATAGTTATATAAATCACAATACTTAATTAAAGCTGCAAGCATCGATGAACGGGCCCTCGCACCCGGGCTCCTCGGCAGCGAGTGGCTTTAGTAAATAGGTGAACGGTGAGAAATATGCATTTAAACTCATAAATATAAGTGGAATAGATCAATGTTTATTTTATATATGTGCCAATCTTTCTGTTGCCAGCAGGTGGCGCTATCATTATAATGGAATATTGGCCTTCAGATGTGTTCAGGCCAAGACTCTTATCGAACATGCGGAGTCTGGGCAAGATTGAACATTTTATGCCTGAGTTACAACAACTTCTCTTGCTGTGGCGAGACATCAAATTTTGTCATGGCGCCATGGACACGCCCTTTAACAAAAACTGAAGATCTCCACAATTTAACATTGCACAGGCCTTTAGATTAGACTGACCACAAAAAATACATTAATGTCAAAAGATTTCTAGGAGTAGTTTGTCGCAGCGTAAAACATTTCACTTCCTGTTGCCAGCAGGTGGCGCTATGACTATAACTGAATATGGGCATGTAGATCTGTTAAGGGCAGAAGTCTTATCTAACATGTGAAGTTTGGGGCAGATTGGACATTGTATGTCTGAGTTATAACATCTTTTATTCCCATGGCGAGACATCGAACTTCGTCACGGCGCCATGGAGAAGCCTTTTAACGAAAACTCAAGATCTTCACAACTTAACATCGCACAGGCCTTTAGATTAGACTGACCACAAAAAAGACATTAATGTCATAAAATTTCTAGGAGTAGTTAGTCGCAGTGTAAAATATGTCACTTCCTGTTGCCAATAGGTGGTGCTATGACTATAACTAAATATGGGCATGTCAATCTGTTCAGGTTCGGAGTCTCATTAAACATGTGAAGTTTGGGGCAGATTGGACATTGTATGTCTGAGTTATAGCAACTTCATTTTTCATGGCGAATCATCGAAATTCGCCAGGCCGCCACGGACACGCCCTTCAACGAAAACTCAAGATCTTCGCAATTTAACATCGCAAAGGCCTTTAGATTAGGCATACCAAATTTGGTGTTGATTTGAAGAAATCTTTAGGAGGAGTTCGTTAAAATACAACACATGGAAATGACCAAAATTACACAAAATCTGCTCATAATATTAAAAATAACCGACTTCCTGTTGGGTTTAGAATTTTGCTCCAAGAGTCTTTTTTGTAGATATTGGTGTGTTACATATGTGTGCCAATTTTCGTGCATGTACGTGAAACATAGCTGGAAGGCTGTTGATTTTCTTAGTATAGGTGGCGCTGTCGAGCCATTTTGCCACACCATCTTCTGAATCCTATATCAGACGAAAATTTTCACCAGGTTTGACGCGTGTGCAAAGTTTCATGACTTTTTGAGCATATTTAAGCCCTCAAAAATGCGATTCATTCGGGAGAATAATAATAATAATAATTAAAGCTGCAAGCAGCGATGAACGGGCCCTCGCACCCGGGCTCACCGGCAGCGAGTGGCTTTATTAAATAGGTGAACGGTGAGAAATATGCATTTAAACTCATAAATATAAGTGGAATATATCAATGTTTATTCCATATATGTGCCAATCTTTCTGTTGCCAGCAGGTGGCGCTATCATTATAATGTAATATTGGCCTTCAGATGTGTTCAGGCCAGGACTCTTATCGAACATGCAGAGTCTGGGGAAGATTGAACATTTTATGCCTGAGTTACAACAACTTCTCTTGCTGTGGCGAGACATCAAATTTTGTCATGGCGCCATGGACACGCCCTTTAACAAAAACTGAAGATCTCCACAATTTAACATTGCACAGGCCTTTAGATTAGACTGACCACAAAAAATACATTAATGTCAAAAAATCTCTAGTAGTAGTTTATCTCAGCGTAAAATATGTCACTTCCTGTTGCCAGCAGGTGGCGCTATGACTATAATTGAATATGGGCATGTAGATCTGTTAAGGGCAGAAGTCTTATCTAACATGCAAAGTTTGGGGCAGATTGGACATTGTATGTCTGAGTTACAGCAACTTCCTTTTTCATGGCGAAACATCGAAATTTGTCAGGCCGCCATGGAAACTCCCTTTAACGAAATCTCAAGATCTTTCCAATTTATCATCGCAAAGGCCTTTAGATTTAACTGACCAAGTTTGATGCTGATCTGAATAAATCTCTAGGAGGAGTTCGTTAAAGTACAACCCCTGAAAATGCCAAAAACAACACCAATTTTGCAGAGAACATTCTAAATAACTGACTTCCTGTTTGGATTCGGATTTCGTACCAAGAGACTTTTTCGTAGATATTGGTGTGTTACATGTGTGTACCGATTTTTGTACATGTACGTGAAACATAGCTTGAGGCGCACTCCATTGAAAGTGTATATGCACTCAGTTGAAAGTGTATAGGTGGCGCTATCGAGCCATTTTGCCACACCCAATGGAATATTGGCCTTCAGATCTGTTCAGGCCAGGACCCTTATCACACATGTGAAGTTTGGGCAAGATCGGACATTTTATGCCTGAGTTATAACATCTTTTATTCCCATGGCGACACATCAAACTTCGTCACGGCGCAATGGACACGCCTTTTAACGAAAACTCAAGATCTTCACAACTAAACATCACACAGGTCTTTAGATTAGACTGACCACAAAAATAACATTGATGTCATAAAATTTCTAGGAGTAGGTTGTCGCAGTGTAAAATAGTTCACTTCCTGTTGCCAATAGGTGGCGCTATGACTATAACTGAATATTGGCATGTAGATCTCTTCAGGTCAAGAGTCTTATCCAACATGTGAAGTTTGGGGCAGATTGGACATTGTATGTCTGAGTTACAGCAACTTCCTTTTTCATGGCGAAACATCGAAATTTGTCAGGCCACCATGGACACGCCCTTTAACGAAACCTCAAGTCCTTCGCAATTTAACATCGCAAATGGCTTTAGATTACACTGACCAAGTTTGGTGTTCATCTGAATAAATCTCTAGGCGGAGTTTGTTAAAGTACAACCCCTGAAAATGGCAAAATCAACACCAATTTTGCAGGGAAAATTCAAAATAACCGACTTCCTGTTGGGATTAGGATTTCGTACCAAGAGACTTTTTTGTAGGTATTGGTGTGTTACATGTGTGTACCAATTTTTGTACATGTACGTGAAACAGCTCGAGGTGCACTCCGTTGAAAGTGTATAGGTGGCGCTATCGAGCCATTTTGCCACACCCGATGGAATATTGGCCTTCAGATCTGTTCAGGCCAGGACTTTTATCACACGTGTGAAGTTTGGGGAAGATCGGACGTTTTATGCCTGAGTTATAACATCTTTTATTCCTATGGCGAGACTTTGAATTTTGTCACAGCGCCATGGACACGCCCCTTAACGAAAACTCAAGATCTTCACAATTTAACATTGCACAGGCCTTTAGATTATACTGACCATAAAAAAGACATTGATGTCAAAAAATTTCTAGGAGTAGTCTGTCGAAGTGTAAAATATGTCACTTCCTGTTGCCTATAGGTGGCGCTATGACTATAACTGAATATGGGCATGTAAATATGTTCAGGTCAGGAGTCATATTAAACATGTGAAGTTTTGGGCACATTGGACATTGTATGTCTGAGTTATAGCAACTTCATTTTTCATGGCGAATCATCGAAATTCGCCAGGCCGCCACGGACACGCCCTTTAACGAAAACTCAAAATCTTTGCAATTTAACATCGCAAAGGCCTTTAGATTAGGCATACCAAATTTGGTGTTGATCTGAATAAGTTTCTAGGAGGAGTTCGTTAAAATACAACTCATGGAAATGGCAAAAATGAAAAAAATTTGCTCATAATATTAAAAATAACTGACTTCCTGTTGGGTTTAGAATTTTGCTCTAAGAGACTTTTTTGTAGGTATTGGAGAGTTACATGTGTGTACCGATTTTCATACAGGTACGTGAAACATAGCTCGAGGCGCACACCGTTGAACATGTAAAGGTGGCGCTGTCGAGCCATTTTGCCACACCCTCGTCTGAAACCCATATTAGATGTACATTTTCGCCGGTTCTGAGGTGTGTGCAAAGTTTCATGACTTTTTGAGTATGTTTAGGCCCTCAAAAATGCGATTCATCCTGGAGAAGAAGAATAATAATAATAATAATAATAATTAAAGCTGCAAGCAGCGATGAACGGGCCCTCGCACCCGGGCTCACCGGCAGCGAGTGGCTTTAGTAAATAGGTGAACGGTGAGAAATATGCATTTAAACTGATAAATATAAGTGGAATATATCAAAGTTTATTCCATATATGTGCCAATCTTTCTGTTGCCAGCAGGAGGCGCTATCATTATAATGGAATATTGGCCTTCAGATGTGTTCAGGGCTGCACTCTTATCGAACATGTGAAGTTTGGGGAAGATCAAACATTTTATGCCTGAGTTACAACAACTTCTCTTGCTGTGGCGAGACATCAAATTTTGTCATTTTTGCCATGGACACGCCTTTTAACGAAAACTCAAGATCTTCACAACTAAACATCACACAGGTCTTTAGATAAGACTGACCACAAAAATAACATTGATGTCATAAAATTTCTAGGAGTAGTTTGTCGCAGTGTAAAATATTTCACTTCCTGTTGCCAATAGGTGGCGCTATGACTATAACTGAATATTGGCATGTAGATCTGTTCAGGTCAAGAGTCTTATCCAACATGTGAAGTTTGGGGCAGATTGGACATTGTATGTCTGAGTTACAGCAACTTCCTTTTTCATGGCGAAACATCGAAATTTGTCAGGCCGCCATGGACACGCCCTTTAACGAAACCTCAAGTCCTTCGCAATTTAACATTGCAAATTGCTTTAGATTACACTGACCAAGTTTGGTGTTCATCTGAATAAATCTCTAGGAGGAGTTCGTTAAAGTACAACCCCTGAAAATGGCAAAAACAACACCAATTTTGCAGGGAAAATTCAAAATAACTGACTTCCTGTTGGGATTAGGATTTCGTACCAAGAGACTTTTTTGTAGGTATTGGTGTGTTACATGTGTGTACCAATTTTTGTACATGTACGTGAAACATAGCTCGAGGTGCACTCCGTTGAAAGTGTATAGGTGGCGCTATCGAGCCATTTTGCCACACCCGATGGAATATTGGCCTTCAGATCTGTTCAGAATAAATATAAGTAGAATATATCAATGTTTATTCCATATATGTGCAAATCTTCTTGTTGCCAGCAGGTGGCGTTATCACTATAATGGAATATTGGCCTTCAGATGTGTTCAGGGCTGCACTCTTATCGAACATTTGAAGTTTGGGGAAGATCAAACATTTTATGCCCGAGTTACAACAACTTCTCTTGCTGTGGCGAGACATCAAATTTTGTCATTTTTGCCATGGACACGCTCTTCAACAAAAACTCAAGATTGCCACAATTTAACAGTACACAGGCCTTTAGATTAGACTGACCACAAAAATACATTAATGTCAAAAAATCTCTAGGAGTAGTTTGTCTCAGCGTAAAATATGTCACTTCCTGTTGCCAGCAGGTGGCGCTATGACTATAATTGAATATGGGCATGTAGATCTGTTAAGGGCAGAAGTCTTATCTAATATTCAAAGTTTGGGGCAGATTGGACATTGTATGTCTGAGTTACAGCAACTTCCTTTTTCATGGCGAAACATCGAAATTTGTCAGGCCGCCATGGACACTCCCTTTAACAAACCTCAAGATCTTCCCAATTTAACTTCGCAAAGGCCTTTAGATTTAACTGACCAAGTTTGATGTTGATCTGAATAAATCTCTAGGAGGAGTTTGTTAAAGTACAACCCCTGAAAATGCCAAAAACAACACCAATTTTGCAGAGAAAATTCTAAATAACTGACTTCCTGTTTGGATTCGGATTTTGTACCAAGAGACTTTTTCGTAGATATTGGTGTGTTACATGTGTGTACCGATTTTTGTACATGTACGTGAAACATAGCTTGAGGCGCACTCCGTTAAAAGTGTATATGCACTCTGTTGAAAATGTATAGGTGGCGCTATCGAGCCATTTTGCCACACCCAATGGAATATTGGCCTTCAGATCTGTTCAGGCCAGGACCCTTATCACACATGTGAAGTTTGGGCAAGATCGGACATTTTATGCCTGAGTTATAACATCTTTTATTCCCATGGCGACACATCAAACTTCGTCACGGCGCCATGGACACGCCTTTTAACGAAAACTCAAGATCTTCACAACTAAACATCACACAGGTCTTTAGATTAGACTGACCACAAAAATAACATTGATGTCATAAAATTTCTAGGAGTAATTTGTCGCAGTGTAAAATATTTCACTTCCTGTTGCCAATAGGTGGCGCTATGACTATAACTGAATATTGGCTTGTAGATCTGTTCAGGTCAAGAGTCTTATCCAACATGTGAAGTTTGGGGCAGATTGGACATTGTATGTCTGAGTTACAGCAACTTCCTTTTTCATGGCGAAATATTGAAATTTGTCAGGGCGCCATGGACACGCCCTTTAACGAAACCTCAAGTCCTTCGCAATTTAACATCGCAAATGGCTTTAGATTACACTGACCAAGTTTGGTGTTCATCCGAATAAATCTCTAGGAGGAGTTCGTTAAAGTACAACCCCTGAAAATGGCAAAAACAATGCCAATTTTGCAGGGAAATTTCAAAATAACCGACTTCCTGTTGGGATTAGGATTTCGTACCAAGAGACTTTTTTGTAGGTACTGGTGTGTTACATGTGTGTACCGATTTTTGTACATGTACTTGAAATGGAGCTCGAGGCGCGCTATGTTGAAAGTGTATAGGTGGCGCTATCGAGCCATTTTGCCAGACCCGATGGAATATTGGCCTACAGATCTGTTCAGGCCAGGACTTTGATCACACATGTGAAGTTTGGGGAAGATCGGACATTTTATGCCTGAGTTATAACATCTTTTATTCCCATGGCGAGACTTTGAATTTTGTCATGGCGCCATGGACACGCCCCTTAACGAAAACTCAAGATCTTCACAATTTAACATCGCACAGGCCTTTAGATTAGACTGACCACAAAAAAGACATTGATGTCATAAAATTTCTAGGAGTAGTCTATCGAAGTGTAAAATATGTCACTTCCTGTTGCCTATAGGTGGCGCTATGACTATAACTGAATATGGGCATGTCAATCTGTTCAGGTCAGGAGTCTTATTAAACATGTGAAGTTTTGGACACATTGGACATTGTATGTCTGAGTTATAGCAACTTCATTTTTCATGGCGAATCATCGAAATTCGCCAGGCCGCCACGGACACGCCCTTTAACGAAAACTCAAAATCTTCGCAATTTAACATCGCAAAGGCCTTTAGATTAGGCTTACCAACTTTGGTGTTGATCTGAATTAATCTCTAGGAGGAGTTCGTTAAAATACAATGCATGGAAATGACAAAAATGACACAAAATTTGCTCATAAAATTAAAAATAACCAACTTCCTGTTGGGTTTCGGATTTTGCTCCAAGAGACTTTGTTGTAGGTATTGGAGAGATACATGTGTATACCAATTTTCATACATGTACGTGAAACGTAGCTCGAGGCGCACACCGTTGAATGTGTATAGATGGCGCTGTCGAGCCATTTTGCCACACCCACTTCTGAAACCCATATCAGATGTAAATTTTCGCCAGTTCTGAGGTGTGTGCAAAGTTTCATGACTTTTCGAGCATGTTTAAGCTCTCAAAAATGCGATTCATCTTAGAGAATAATAATAATAATAATAATAAATGGAGCAATTCCAAGAGGGTCCTCACACCATCGGTGCTCGGGCCCTAATAATAATAATAATAATAATAATAATAATAATAATAATAATAAACGGAGCAATTCCAAGAGGGTCCTCACACCATCGGTGCTCGGGCCCTAATTAAAGCTGCAAGCAGCGATGAACGGGCCCTCGCACCCGGGCTCACCGGCAGCGAGTGGCTTTAGTAAATAGGTGAACGGTGAGAAATATGCATTTAAACTCATAAATATAAGTGGAATATATCAAAGTTTATTCCATATATGTGCCAATCTTTCTGTTGCCAGCAGGTGGCGCTATCATTATAATGGAATATTGGCCTTCAGATGTGTTCAGGCCAGGACTCTTATCGAACATGCAGAGTCTGGGGAAGATTGAACATTTTATGCCTGAGTTACAACAACTTCTCTTGCTGTGGCGAGACATCAAATTTTGTCATTTTGCCATGGACACGCTCTTTAACAAAAACTCAAGATTGCCACAATTTAACATTACACAGGCCTTTAGATTAGACTGACCACAAATATACATTAATGTCAAAAAATCTCTAGGAGTAGTTTGTCTCAGCGTAAAATATGTCACTTCCTGTTGCCAGCAGGTGGCGCTATGACTATAATTGAATATGGGCATGTAGATCTGTTAAGGGCAGAAGTCTTATCTAACATGGGAAGTTTGGGGCAGATTGGACATTGTATGTCTGAGTTACAGCAACTTCCTTTTTCATGGCGAAACATCGAAATTTGTCAGGCCGCCATGGACACTCCCTTTAACGAAATCTCAAGATCTTCCCAATTTAACTTCGAAAAGGCCTTTAGAATTAACTGACCAAGTTTGGTGTTGATTTGAATAAATCTCTAGGAGGAGTTCGTTAAAGTACAACCTCTGAAAATGCCAAAAACAACACCAATTTTGCAGAGAAAATTCTAAATAACTGACTTCCTGTTTGGATTCGGATTTCGTACCAAGAGACTTTTTCGTAGATATTGGTGTGTTACATGTGTGTACCGATTTTTGTACATGTACGTGAAACATAGCTTGAGGCGCACTCCGTTGAAAGTGTATATGCACTCAGTTGAAAGTGTATAGGTGGCGCTATCGAGCCATTTTGCCACACCCAATGGAATTTTGGCCTTCAGATCTGTTCAGGCCAGGACTCTTATCACACATGTGAAGTTTGGGCAAGATCGGACATTTTATGCTTGAGTTATAACATCTTTAATTCCCATGGCGACACATCGAACTTCGTCACGGCGCCATGGACACGCCTTTTAACGAAAACTCAAGATCTTCACAACTAAACATCACACAGGTCTTTAGATTAGACTGACCACAAAAATAACATTGATGTCATAAAATTTCTAGGAGTAGTTTGTCGCAGTGTAAAATATTCCACTTCCTGTTGCCAATAGGTGGCGCTATGACTATAATTGAATATGGGCATGTAGATCTGTTAAGGGCAGAAGTCTTATCTAACATGGGAAGTTTGGGGCAGATTGGACATTGTATGTCTGAGTTACAGCAACTTCCTTTTTCATGGCGAAACATCGAAATTTGTCAGGCCGCCATGGACACTCCCTTTAACGAAATCTCAAGATCTTCCCAATTTAACTTCGAAAAGGCCTTTAGAATTAACTGACCAAGTTTGGTGTTGATTTGAATAAATCTCTAGGAGGAGTTCGTTAAAGTACAACCTCTGAAAATGCCAAAAACAACACCAATTTTGCAGAGAAAATTCTAAATAACTGACTTCCTGTTTGGATTCGGATTTCGTACCAAGAGACTTTTTCGTAGATATTGGTGTGTTACATGTGTGTACCGATTTTTGTACATGTACGTGAAACATAGCTTGAGGCGCACTCCGTTGAAAGTGTATATGCACTCAGTTGAAAGTGTATAGGTGGCGCTATCGAGCCATTTTGCCACACCCAATGGAATTTTGGCCTTCAGATCTGTTCAGGCCAGGACTCTTATCACACATGTGAAGTTTGGGCAAGATCGGACATTTTATGCTTGAGTTATAACATCTTTAATTCCCATGGCGACACATCGAACTTCGTCACGGCGCCATGGACACGCCTTTTAACGAAAACTCAAGATCTTCACAACTAAACATCACACAGGTCTTTAGATTAGACTGACCACAAAAATAACATTGATGTCATAAAATTTCTAGGAGTAGTTTGTCGCAGTGTAAAATATTCCACTTCCTGTTGCCAATAGGTGGCGCTATGACTATAACTGAATATGGGCATGTAAATATGTTCAGGTCAGGAGTCGTATTAAACATGTGAAGTTTTGGGCAGATTGGACATTGTATGTCTGAGTTATAGCAACTTCCTTTTTCACGGCGAAACATCGAAATTTGTCAGGCCGCCATGGACACGCCCTTTAACGAAACCTCAAGTCCTTCGCAATTTAACATCACAAAGGCCGTTAGATTAGGCATACCAACTTTGGTGTTGATCTGAATGAATCTCTAGGAGGAGTTCGTTAAAATACAACGCATGGAAATGACAAAAATGACACAAAATTTGCTCATAAAATTAAAAATAACCGACTTCCTGTTGGGTTTCGCATTTCGTACCAAGAGACTTTTTTGTAGGTATTGGTGTGTTACATGTGTGTACCGATTCTTGTACATGTACGGGAAACGGAGCTCGAGGCGCGCTACGTTGAAAGTGTATAGGTGGCGCTATCGAGCCATTTTGCCACACCCGATGGAATATTGGCCTACAGATGTGTTCAGGCCAAGACTCTTATCACACATGTGAAGTTTGGGGAAGATCGTACATTTTATGCCTGAGTTATAACATCTTTTATTCCCATGGTGAGACTTTGAATTTTGTCACGGCGCCATGGACACGCCCCTTAACGAAAACTCAAGATCTTCACAACTTAACATCGCACAGGCCTTTAGATTAGACTGACCACAAAAAAGACATTGATGTCATAAAATTTCTAGGAGTAGTTAGTCGCAGTGTAAAATATGTCACTTCCTGTTGCCAATAGGTGGCGCTATGACTATAACTGAATATGGGCATGTCAATCTGTTCAGGTTCGGAGTCTCATCAAGCATGTGAAGTTTGGGGCAGATTGGACATTGTATGTCTGAGTTATAGCAACTTCATTTTTCATGGCTAATCATCGAAATTCGCCAGGCCGCCACGGACACGCCCTTTAACGAAAACTCAAAATCTTCGCAATTTAACATCGCAAAGGCCTTTAGATTAGGCATACCAACTTTGGTGTTGATCTGAATTAATCTCTAGGAGGAGTTCGTTAAAATACAACGCATGGAAATGACAAAAATGACACAAAATTTGCTCATAAAATTAAAAATAACCGACTTCCTGTTGGGGTTCGGATTTTGCTCCAAGAGACTTTTTTGTAGGCATTGGAGAGATACATGTGTATACCAATTTTTATACATGTACGTGAAAGGTAGCTCGAGGCGCACACCGTTGAACGTGTATAGGTGGCGCTGTCGAGCCATTTTGCCACACCCACTTCTGAAACCCATATCAGACGTAAATTTTCGCCAGTTCTGAGGTGTGTGCAAAGTTTCATGACTTTTCGAGCATGTTTAGGCTCTCAAAAATGCGATTCATCTTAGAGAATAATAATAATAATAATAATAATAATAATAATAATAATAATAATAAACGGAGCAATTCCAAGAGGGTCCTCACACCATCGGTGCTCGGGCCCTAATAAACGGAGCAATTCCAAGAGGGTCCTCACACCATCGGTGCTCGGGCCCTAATAATAATAATATTAATAATAATAATAAACGGAGCAATTCCAAGAGGGTCCTCACACCATCGGTGCTCGGGCCCTAATAATAATAATAATAATAATAAACGGAGCAATTCCAAGAGGGTCCTCACACCATCGGTGCTCGGGCCCTAATAATAATAATAATAATAATAAACGGAGCAATTCCAAGAGGGTCCTCACACCATCGGTGCTCGGGCCCTAATAATAATAATAATAATAATAATAATAATAATAAACGGAGCAGTGCTCGGGCCCTAATAATAATAATAAACAAATCAGATACAAGAGGGTCCTCGCACCTCGGTGCTCGGGCCCTAATAAACAAAGCAGATACAAGAGGGTCCTCGCACCTCGGTGCTCGGGCCCTAATAAAAATACAGATGTTTGCAGTATTGGTACAGGTACTTCTCAATGAAGTAGAATATTGTGAAAAAGTTCATTTCAGTAATTCAACTCAAATTGTGAAACTTATGTATTAAATAAATTCAATGCTCACAAACTGAAGTAGTTTAATTCTTTGGTTCTTTTCATTGTGATGATTTAGGCTCACATTTAACAAAAACCCACCAATCACAATCTCAACAAACTTCATAAGACCAAAAAAAAAAAAGAAATTGTGAATTGTTGGCCTTCTGGAAAGTATGTTCATTTACTGTACATGGACTCAATACTTGGTAGGGCTCCTTTTGCTTCAATTACTGCCTCAATTCGGCGTGGCATGAAGGTGATCAGTTTGTGTCACTGCTGAGGTGGTAAGGAAGCCCAGGTTTCTTTTACAGTGGCCTTCAGCTCATCTGCATTGATTGGTCTCTTGTTTGGTCTCTTGTTTCTCATTTTCCACTTGACAATACCCCATAGGTTCTCTATGTGGTTCAGGTCTGGTGAGTTTGATGGCCAGTGAAGCACACCAACACCATGGTCATTTAACCAACTTTTCGTGATTTAGGCAGTGTGTGTACAGTCGTGGCCAAAAGTTTTGAGAATTACATAAATATTGGAAATTGGAAAGGTTGCTGCTTAAGTTTTTATAATAGCAATTTGCATATACTCCAGAATGTTATGAAGAGTGATCAAATGAATTGCATTGTCCTTCTTTGCCATGAAAATTAACTTAATCCCAAAAAAACATTTCCACTGCATTTCATTGCTGTCATTAAAGTACCTGCTGAGATCATTTCAGTAATCATCTTGTTAACTTTTTTTTGGAAGATGGCCTGGTGTCAAGAAGGGCAGCAAAGAAGCCACTTCTCTCCAAAAAAAAACATCAGGGACAGATTGATCTTCTGCAGAAAGTATAGTGAATGGACTGCTGAGGACTGGGGCAAAGTCCTATTCTCAGATGAATCCCCTTTCCGATTGTTTGGGGCATCTGGAAAAAGGCTTGTCTGGAGAAGAAAAGGTGAACGCTACCATCAGTCCTGTGTCATGCCAACAGTAAAGCATCCTGACACCATTCATGTGTGGGGTTGCTTCTCATCCAAGGGAGTGGGCTCACTCACAATTCTGCCCAAAAACACAGCCATGAAGAAAGAATGGTACCAAAACACCCTCCAACAGCAACTTCTTCCAACAATCCAACAACAGTTTGGTGAAGAACAATGCATTTTCCAGCACGATGGAGCACCGTGCCATAAGGCAAAAGTGATAACTAAGCGGCTCGGGGACCAGAATGTTGAAATTTTGGGTCCATGGCCTGGAAACTTCCCAGATCTTAATCCCATTGAGAACTTGTGGTCAATCCTCAAGAGGTGGGTGGACAAACAAAAACCCACTAATTCTGACAAACTCCAAGAAGTGATTATGAAAGAATGGGTTGCTATCAGTCAGGATTTGGCCCAGAAGTTGATTGAGAGCATACCCAGTCAAATGGCAGAGGTCCTGAAAAAGAAGGGCCAACACTGCAAATACTGACTCTTTGCATAAATGTAATGTAATTGTCGATAAAAGCCTTTGAAACGTATGAAGTGCTTGTAATTATATTTCAGTACATCACAGAAACAACTGAAACAAAGATCTAAAAGCAGTTTAGCAGCAAACATTTTGAAAACTAATATTTATGTAACTCCCAAAACTTTTGGCCACGACTGTAGGTGCCAAATCCTGATGGGAAATGAAATCAGCATCTACAAAAAGCTGGTCAGCAGAAGGAAGCATGAAGTGCTCCAAAATTTCTTGGTAAATGGGTGCAGTGACTTTGGTTTCCAAAAAACACAATGGACCAACACCAGCAGATAACATTGCACCCCAAATCATCACAGACTGTGGAAACTCTGGACTTCAAGCAACTTGGGCTATGAGCTTCTCCACCCTTCCTCCAGACTTTAGGACCTTGGTTTCCAAATGAAATACAAAACTTGCTCTCATCTGAAAAGAGGACTTTGAACCACTGGGCAAAAGTTCAGTTCTTCTTCTCCTTAGCCCAGTTAAGACGCCTCAGGGGTGGCTTAACAAGAGGAATACGACAACTGTATTTAAATTCATCTGTGTGTGGTGGCTCTTGATGCCTTGAATCTAGCCTCAGTCCATTCCTTGTAAAGTTTACTCAAATTCTTGAATCGATTTTGCTGCTTCTGCGGTTCTCTCGGTTGGTTGTGCATCTTTTTTTCTCTCCACACCTTTTCCTTCCACTCAACTTTCTGTTAAAATGCTTGGATAAAGCACTCTATGAACAACCAAGCTTCTTTGGCAATGAATGTTTGTGGCTACTTGTGAAGGGTGTCAATGATTGTCTTCTGGACAACTGTCAGATCAGCAGTCTTCTCCATGATTGTGTAGCCTAGTGAACCAAACTGAGAGACCATTTTGAAGGCTCAGGAAACCTTTGCAGGTGTTTTCAACTGATTAGTTAATTGGTATGTCACCATATTATAATTTGTTGAGATTTTTGTTGAGAAGTTAGAGTTTGTTACCAGTAAAAAAAAAAAGTTGACTTTAGAGCTATACAAATAAAGGTGACTTGTCTTACCGTGATTTAAACAAAAAGTATCAGAAGTGAGCGTTAACCCTTTCATGCATGAATTATGATAACCTCAGTCAGGATTTTTTCCCCTATGTGTTTTTATTGCTCTTAGGGCATGAAAAACAAGAATTGATTTTTATTTATTTTTTTTTTTTAAATTTCAAAGAGATCTTCGGATGTCCACTTGAGTGGACAGCATGCGGTTGGTTTAAACTGAAGATATACTGTATTAAATATAAGACAATAATCAAACAGATAAAGTATGTTAATTTAACAAACTAATCAATGCAATTATATGAAATAATGTGAAAACTATCAAATATATGCAAAAAATATAAATGCAAAATATTGCAATGGCTTCATACAACTTCATACAAATTGCACTTCGCGTATCTATGATATCAGAACATGAGGACGTGATTCCATCAGAATCTTCTACAGCCTGTCAAGGTACAACTGTGGAAACCACTCAGATGCTCCCTCCAGTGCACCAGAGTATGGAGATTTACCCTTATTAGCTGATAATTATGATTATGTTCAAGATGGACATGCACATTTCTATCATAGCCCTCCTCTGAGAAAACCTAGCGATACGTTTTTTCAATCTCATCTGAAATGATCAGTGTTGGGGGTAACGCATTACAAGTAACATGCATAACCCATTCAGATTACTTTTTTGATGTTACAAGTAAATTAATGTGTTACAAGTAACATGCATTACCTAATCAGATTACTTTTTGATCTAACAAGTAATTAACTACAAGTAATGTGCATTACCTAATCAGAGTACTTTTTGATGTAACGAGTAAAGAAATGCATTACAAGTAACATGCATTACGTAATCAGATTACTTTTTGATGTTATGAGTAAAAAACGCATTACAATAACGCACATTACATAATCAGATTACTTTTTGATGTTATGAGAAAGGAAACGCATTTACAAGTAACATGCATTATGTAATCAGATTACTTTTTGATGTTATGAGTAAAGAAACGCATTAAAAATAACATGCATTACGTAATCAGATTACTTTTTGATGTTATTAGTAAAAAACGCATTACAATAACATGCAATATATAATCAGATTACTTTTTGATCTAACAAGTAAAGTAATGCATTACAAGTGTCATACATTATGTAATCACATGACTTTTTTCGATGTCAATGAAAATTACATTCTAATAATACAAATACATTTATTTACAGTAGAAAAATTCAATGCATATTAAGTTTTTAAGTTTTAAATTTCATGTGATTAATCAGAGTTTTCTCTCAATCTAAAATCAAAACTGGGAAAATTTTACTGTGATATGACTCATTAGATATTGCTTTATGCTGCAATATTTTTTTTACCTACAAGAGTCTCCTAGGATAGAAGGAATGGGTGGATATTCTGGAGCAACTTGGCATGTCTGACTGACCCTTGGCCATCTTGGTTTGGAGGGGGGAAAAAATCGAAACACAAAGGCTTGCCACTTGGTTGCAATTTATAGGATGATGCACCGGGGTCCAATGAAGAGATTGATGTGCAACTTTGCCATAAAAACCCGTGCAAATTCAAGAAAATGCTTTTTTAACAGCTTTCCACTGTAGTGACCACTATGCGTGATTAAGCAATAAGATACTTGTCAAAATCTATGCTGTAGTCGATCATTACAAATTAGGAAAGGCAGTTGTAACAAAGTATTTAGTAGGAAGAAGGAAGTGACCAGGGTTGGCGTTGGAGACTCTTAACACACAAAATAAAAATAGCGCACCCAATGCGTTCACAAAATGATAAAGACAATCTTTCACTTGATCTCAGCTTCTTCAGGCAGAGCAGTGTCCGAGTCTCTGTCCCGTCTCTCTCTGCCAGCATACTTTACAGCCTCCCCTTTAACCAGTCTCTCCAAGCCAATTACTGCAATCAGACACAGGTGTTCATTATTTTGCACTTAACCCATTTATTCACCGCTCGTCTCCCGACTTTCTCTCCCACTGCAGCCTGCACGCCCCCCTCGCCACATACCCCCACAGCCCGACTCAGGCCAGGAAGCCCTCCAGCCTGCAGCACCCTTCCCCCATTCCTGGAGAGAAAATCGGCTACAGCCATCCGTACACCCGGCCTGTGGATCTTGAATTTAAAGGGCTGTAGTGCCAGATACCAACGAGTGATCCACGCGTTGGTATCTTTCATGTGGTAGAGCCACTGCAGGGGCACGTGGTCCGAACAGAGGGTGAATTCCTGCCCAAGGAGATAATAGCAGAGGTTGAGGACCGCTCACCAGATCACCAATCACTCCTTCTCAATGATGCTGTACATCGTTTTTCTCTTAGAGAGCTTTTGACTGATGTACAGCACCAGTCGCTCCTCACCCTCTACCTCCTGGCAATTTCTGCCATCTTATTAATTTGGGGACGCACCTGTCCGTGACCCAAGTGGAAGCCCAGATACCTGACCTCCACCCGCCCAATCGCACACTTCTTTTGGTTGGCCGTTAGCCTGTCCCCTCTCAGCACCCGTAGGAGAGCCCGCAGATGTTCCATATGACGCTGCCAATACGGACTGAAAATGATGATGTCATCCAGATGTCCATGAGCCGCTGAAAAGTGGCTGGGGCCCCGAACAAGCCGAAAGGAAGGGTAACAAATTGGTGTAATCCAAACGGCGTCGTAAAGCCTGTTTTTTTCTCGGGATAAGGGCGATAATATCAATATCCCTTAGCTGTCCCCAGCCGATCGAGCAATTCGTCAACCTGGGGCATTGGATAGACATCAAATTTCGATAATGCATTCACCTTGCGATGATCCACATAGAATCGAATGGAGCAATCTGTTTTAGGAACCAAAACTATCAGGCTCTCCCAATCGTTGTGGGATTCTTCTGCTACCCCCATCTCTAACACCGCCTCTAATTCAGCCTGAACCACTTTTTTCTTTCAACCGATATGACCGGCTGTGAATAACCATGCCCGGCTACATCTCAAAATGGTGCTGGATGAGATTTGTTCGACCTTGCAGGTACGAGAACATGTCCGCAAACTTTGCTTGTATTTTTGCCACATCAGTGAGCTGGGAGGGCAAGAGGTGATCACCCCCTGGCCCTGGCGCCCCAATTACATAGCCGGCTATGCTTGTCCTGGGCCTGTAACAAATTCTCCATAGCGAGCTGCCCCAAAGTGTGGAGTTTTGTTCTCAGGTCCAGCACATGCTGAATTTCGTTTTTGCTACTCGAAGGTCCCTCCTCCAAAGCCTCTCTCAGGACGTCAAAAACCCCACGGGGCTGGTGACCGTAAGGAAACTTGAAGGGGGAAAACCCTGTGGAGGCTTGCAGGACCTCACACACAGCAGATAAATAGATAAATTTATCCCAAATTTTCCGTCTTCATGAACGAACTTTCTAATCATGGTCTTCAACATGTGATTAAATCGTTCCACCAGCCTGTCCGTTTGTGGGTGATAGACGCTGGTGCGGACCAACTTAATGCCCAATAATTCATAAAGTTTGCGTATTGAATGTGACATAAACACCATGCCTTGATCAGTAAGGATCTCTTTTGGGATCCCCACTCGGGAAATTATATGAAACAGGGCCTCCGCCACACTTTTTGCGGAAATGTTGCAGAGTGCCACTGCCTCTGGGTATCGCGTTGCATAATCCACGAGGACTAATGCAGAGCGATGTCCTCGTGCTGACCATTCTAATTCCCATACGAATTTTCTCGAAGGGGACCTGCATTTCATCCCAAGACTTCTGCAGAGGAAAATCATCACAGTCTGGGAGGATTAGCCTCTCAGTAGCGCTCCGTTCCTCTGGTCGCAGAATCTGTCTTTTGTGGGTCCGCCTCTCCTACCTGCATGGCCGCCTCCCCTCCCTGCTTAAAAATGTTGTTTGTTTTGTTTTATTTAATTTAATTTAATAATTCGCACTTAATTTAGTAGCTTAATTCATTTAAACTGTCTTTTATTTTTTGCAGTCTTAACTTCTCGCATGCTATATCAGTAAAAACAAACGTATGGGCATACAAATATCTAACTGGAATGAAAGCAAGTGTATACTGTGTAATAAAAATCAGAATTTCTCTTTGATTTTCTTGCCATATAAAATAGACGTACACCATTGAAACTTTTACAACATTACATGAAAGGCTAAATATTTCATCTCACGTAATGCATTGAAATGAGAACGGCGCAGGGTGTCTGGGGTTGTGTGATTAAAAAAGATTACAAAAGTTGTAAAACATCTAAAGGTTTTCTGGGTTTGTAACTCATTTGCAAACTAATGAGTCTCGTGAGATCTGAAATTGTAAACTTTGGTGTTGTGTATCAGCTGTAGTTCAGAGATCATGATCACTGATCAACAGATCATGATCACTGATCAAAGGATCTGCATTGCATCTATTTGTGGCATGCAACTGTGATTGTGAACTTTCTAAGGATGTTCTTGGGGGTTCTTTTATAATCGTAATTTGGTGAGACTGTGAGGGTCTGTTTGTTTGTTTGTTTGTTTTTAATTTGTTAGAATGTTGGGTAAAATGTTCAGTGATCAAGGGATCTCCATTGCAACTATTTATGTCGTACATCTGTGAGTGTGATGTTAGCTGAAAGTTCATTTCCTGGTCAAAAGGAGGTGAAACCTATTTAACCTTTTTACGACAAACATTTGGTGTATTGTTAGGTAAAAAAGAAAATATTTTTCTAAGAAAAACAGGAATGTTAATCATGTAGATCTGGTGGCTGTGTTTTACAGCAGAAACAACAAAGAAAAATATTTTAGTTAAATTTATTATTTTTTATTCACAACTTGATTTTTCAAGCTTTAACACAAACATACACTGCAAATGCAGACAAGTACACAAACACAAACATACAATCACACACACACAAACGCAAACATAAAGAAAACATGAACATGGACACAAACAAACACAAACATACAGACCGTACAAACAAACACAAATATACACCCAAACTCAAACAAGTACACAAACATACAAACAAACAAACTAGGTCACAAATACAAACATACACACAAAACAAACACTCATGCAAAACATACACAGAAACATAAACATACTGTACAAATCAAACGTACAAATGTAAATAACAAAAACAAACATACTGTACAAACAAACATACAAAATGACAAATGAAAAGATACTGTACAAACAAACAAAAAAATATAAACTAAAACTTACAAACAAACAAACAAACAAACACAAATATACACCCCAAACTTAAACAAGTAAACAACATACAGTCAAACAGACTAGGACACAAACACAAACATACTTGCAAAAAAAAACACTTACACAAACACACACACACACACTGTACACCCCAAACTTAAAGTCGTGGCCTAATGGTTAGAGAGTCGGACTCCCAATCGAAAGGTTGTGAGTTCGAGTCCCGGGCCGGCAGGAATTGTGGGTGGGGGGAGTGCATGTACAGTTCTCTCTCCACCTTCAATACCACGACTTAGGTGCCCTTGAGCAAGGCATCGAACCCCCAACTGCTCCCCGGGCGCCGCAGCATAAATGGCTGCCCACTGCTCCGGGTGTGTGCTCACAGTGTGTGTGTGTGTGTTCACTGCTCTGTGTGTGTGCACTTCGGATGGGTTAAATGCAGAGCACAAATTCTGAGTATGGGTCACCATACTTGGCTGAATGTCACTTCACTTCACTTCACTTCACTCTACAAACAAACAGACACAAACATACAAACACAAACATACTGTACAAACAAACATACAAATGTAAACAACAAACACAAACAAACAAACGTATAAACTAAAACTTACAAACAAACACAAATAAGTTCCCAAAGAAGTTCAAAATCACTCTCACTGACCTTTTCCTGGACTTTGCCCTACTGGTGGAATGACCTTCCGATCTCAATTTCGTACAGCTGAGTCTTTACTCATTTTCAAGAAACATCTAAAGACTCATATTTTTCGCCAGCACTTAACCAACTAATACTAGCACTTTTCTTTCTTTTATTGTCTTTCATAAATTTTTTTTCAAAAAACCCTGGCTATGCGTTCTGTACTAGACTAACTAGGACTTGTCATGGCACTTGTATACTGTTGTTTTTCTCTTGTTGATCTGATTGCTTCTATTGTTCTCATTTGTAAGTCGCTTTGGATAAAAGTGTCTGCTAAATGATTAAATGTGAATGTAAATATACACCCAAACTCAAACAAGTACACAAACTTACAAACAAACAAACTAGGGCACAAACACAAACATACATGCAAAAAAAGTTACACACAAACACACAGAAACACACTGTACAAACAAACTTACAAAGGTAAACAACAAACACAAACATACTGTACAAACAAACATAAAAACGTAAACAACAAACACAAACATAGTATTGGGTACTGCCCCATTAAGAAGGTTGTTTCAGGGCTCATGTGATTGCTGAGAGAGGGGGCTGATAAAAAGGCCATGTTGTTCTCATGTTGGAGCTTGCTGAACTTTTATAACAATTCCAGATTGAAAATATAATTTGAACAATATATTCCCAGCGTGGTGACTAATTCTTATGTTGTTTTAAGTAATCTGAGGTTTCTAAAGTTATCTCTCTGAAGATCAATATTTGTGATTAGTGCCATAGTGACTAAACGGTTACAATTATACACTTACGTTTGCTGTTTGTGTAGACATATGTTGTTTATCATGTTCCTTGTTGAAATATTTGTGCAATATGTTGCATTTATTTGGTAAACAAAGTTAATACTGTTTAATGAAAATGTGATATATGAAACATAGCTAAATATTAATTGTGAACTGTTTTGTGTTTACAGTTTGACCACACATGTATGCACATACAAACATGAAATAATTTTAAACTACAGGTAACCAACAACCAATCAACCAAAATGTGTATTATTTGAGTTCTCCACTAGTGGAATAAAGAACAAAATCAAGTTCCAAGTTAATGTTATCATTTCATGGGAAACATTAAAGTCAAACACGAGGAAGAAAGAAAATTACTAACAATATGGACCAAGATAACGAAGAAAGTTCTACCCCAGATCAACAACAAAATGGTCTCAAGCATCAACGTGGAGATACAAAGGCTGCTGTGACACGCTTGATGACACAGATTACAACCACTATGAACTGTAATCAGCCCACAGAGGTAGAGATGAAACTTGCTTCTTTGGATCAGGCGGTTTCATGAGATTCATGACATGTACCATAAGACATTAGAAGATGATAACCTTGATGCTTCTAAAGGCTATTTAACATCAGTCCTGTGGGATGTGCAAGACTTACAGCACACAGTCTTAAGGCCGGGCATACACTGCGATTTTCATCCGATTTTGAGCCGAATTCTGACTCGTTTGACTCTTTTTCGGGTCGGGCCGATTTTCAGCATTGTAGTGCGTCGTTTGTCATGCAGTATTTGTGCAGAGTACAAGGGGAAACGAGAGGCGATTAACCTCTCCCGATGGCAATGGGTTGGTCGGATGGATTTCTGACATGTCAGAAATTTTGGTCGCCTCTCGTGAGGTATCGCACCATTGAAGCAGGGCTACGAACCGATTTTCCGCATTTCCCTCACTGCGCAGGCGCGAAACCATAAACGAAACCATGGCGACACGGCATGTAGTGTGGACTGAAGTGATGGAGGGAAAACTTGTGGAGTTATGGCAGCAACATGTCAGCCTTTTCGACGTGTCATCGTCAACTTACCACGACAGGAATGCCAGAGAGAAAAGTTGGGAGGACATACAAATACAGTAAGATTGTTATTCATGCCGGCGCTAATGATGTTCGACTTCGCCAGACAGAGATCACTGAAAATAACATTAAAGAAGTGTGTGAACCAACCATGATGTCAGACACTGTAATATGCTCTGGTCCCCTCCCTGCTTACCGTGGTGACGAGATGCATAGCAGATTGTCATCACTCAATGGCTGGATGTCTAAGTGTTGCCCGCAGAAAAACATAGGTTTCTTAAGACAATTGGACGAGCTTTTGGGGCAGACTTGACTTGTTGAAAAGAGATGGTCTTCATCCCTCCTGGGGTGGCGCCACTCTTCTCTCTAGAAATATGGCAAATAGTCTTAGAGTTTATACCTGACTAACTGGGGCCCAGGTCAGGAAGCAGACAGACTGGCTAAACCGACCGTCTGCTAGCTGCCTCACGTCACAGAGTTCAGTTAATACTCAGCACATAGAGACTTTTTCACCTAGATTTCACACTATAGAGACTGTCTCTGTTCCCCGAAATAGAAAATACAAAAAACGTCCAAACCAAGTTAAGATTAACAATTTAATTGAGGTACAACAAACAAAAAACAGATGCAATACGGATAAACAAATGATAATGCTTGTCTAATTGAATATCAGATCCTTTCTACGAAAACATTTTTTGTAAATAATATGATCACTTATCATAATCTATATGTGCTCTATTTGACAGAAACCTGGCTAAAACCTGATGATTACATTATTTTAAATGAGTCCACCCCCCAAGATTACTGTTATAAACACAAGCCGCGTGTAAAAGCAAAGGTAACAAAATAACAAAGTTTTCAGGATTTCTCAGAAGGCAGGCTTCAAGTATAACTTGTTTGAAGTAATGGTGCTTCATATAACATTATCCAGAGAAACAAATGTTACATTACATTACATTTATTCATTTAGCAGACGCTTTTATCCAAAGCGACTTACAGATGAAGACAGTGGAAGCAATCAAAAACAACAAAAAGAGCAATGATATATAAGTGCTATAACAAGTCCCAGTTAGGTTAACACTGTACACGTAGCATGGGATTTTAAATAATATAATAAATAAAAAGAAAACAGATAGAATAAAAAATAAAAATAAAAATAAAAAAGAATAGAGCAAGCTAGTTAGAGGTCTTTGCACATACACACACATACATATACAATTGCATAATGAATGAAAAGAAAATAGAATATAAAAAGATTAGAAAGGTAGTTAGATTTTTTTAAGAATAGAATTAGAATAGTGAGTGTTAAAGTTAGAGGGTCAAATAAAGATGGAAGAGATGTGTTTTAAGCCGATTCTTGAAGATGGCTAAGGACTCAGCTGCTCGGATTGAGTTGGGGAGTTCATTCCACCAGAAGGGAACATTTAACCTAAAAGTCCGTAAAAGTGACTTTGTGCTTCTTTGGGATGGCACAATCAAGCGACGTTCACTTGCAGAACGCAAGCTTCTAGAGGACACATAAGTCTGAAGTAACAAATTTAGGTAAATGGGTGCAGAGCCAGTGGTAGTTTTGTAGGCAAACATCAATGCCTTGAATTTTATGCGAGCAGCTATTGGAAGCCAGTGCAAATTGATAAACAGAGGTGTGACGTGTATTCTTTTTGGCTCATTAAAAATTAATCTTGCTGCCGCGTTCTGAATTAATTGTAAAGGTTTGATAGAATTGGCTGGAAGACCTGCCAAGAGGGCATTGCAATAGTCCAGCCTGGACAGAACAAGAGCTTGAACAAGGAGTTAATTACAAATGTTAATTATAAATCCCCTGTGATGTTTGTACTGGCTACTGTATACAGGCCACCAGGGCACCATACAGACTTTATTAAAGAGTTTGGTGATTTTACATTCGAGTTAGTTCTGGATGTTAACCCTCTGGAGTCGATTAACGCGGACACGTCGTTATGAGTTATTTTCTCCTGATAACCCCGAAAAGAACTTAAATTACACTTTCAGATTTAATCGTACAGATAAAAGCAATACATCAATCGAATCTGTAAAGGGTCTACTTTTTTTGGATACAGACATAATAACAACAAAACTTTGTGCACTTATAAAATAAAGATAACAAATAAGGTGTGCTGTCTGCAGCCTTTGTCTGCGCTGATCTTCATGTACAAACACATCATTAAAATGAACTGTAACTCCGTGAATACTCAACGAAAAGACATGAGAGAGATATCTATAGAAAGCTTGACATGTCTACTTTTAAACTAAACAAGTGCCGCCAAAAACAGATATTCTGTGATAAAGTAATCCATATGAAAACAACGCGATGTCTGTTTTTCTCGTCTCCCTTCATTATATCTAATGTGACCACGCCCCCGCGCTGAACGCTCTATTCAAATTCAAACTGAAGCGCGCGGCTTGAATATGCCCACACAGAAGAAAAAGCAGCGAGACTGTTCTTCAAGTTTTTTTTATTTTCTGTTTGCTTGGCGATGAGAGGAATAAGACATAAATCACCCCAAAAAGATGTGATGTGGTTGAGGATTTGAGAAATGGATTTCCTCAGAAAAAAAGGATGAAGTGCTTTATTCAGCAGAGATCATAACATGAGTAAGTCTCTTTTTATTTATTTATATACTTGTACTATTTTTCACATAACGTGTAAACATTTTACTAGTTAGACTTTTTCCAAAGACTTTTTCCAAACTATAATTCCTGACTAAATGTATAATCAAGTGAAATATTATGAAGTTTCAATAACAATATACAATACTCTACCATTCAAAAGCTTGATGTAAATAATGTAAATGTAACAAATAGATAACTGTAACAAATGTAAAAACAATGCTGTTCTTTCAATTTATTCCCCCTAAAAACCCTGAAAAATATTCTCAGCTCTTTTCAACATTAATAATAATGATAATAATAATAACAATAAATGTTTTTTTTTTTTTTTGTAGAAAATAAGATTGTTAAAAGGATTTCTGAAGGATTGTGTAACTGGAGTAATGATGCCAAAAAATTTGTTTGAAAGTCAGCTTTGATTGTTCTAATAAACTGTTTAACTGCTCCCCCAAGTGGATATTAAATTATGTTGTGGGATAATTAAATATATTCTTAATAAACTACAAACATAAAATTATATACATTAATTTTGTTCTCACATTCTTTCTTGTACCTCCTCACTCACAGTGGCACAGCTGACTGAGAGGCTCATTATGCAGCTCATTATGCAGGCCTTTGTCTTCTCAGGTGTAAATCACAATGATATTCATGATAGTTGACGCCTACTCGCATATGACTTTTACCAACAAAAAGTGTCTTAGAAAATTTAAATCAATATATTGTTTTCTGTAAGTGAGTAAACAAGATGATTTTCACATAATTTAGAAATAAAAATTCTAGGCTACAAGCTCCAGTTCTCAAAAGTCCCGGGAACCAATGTTCTCTATGTGTTTTATGGTCTTTTTCAAGTGTTTTAACTTTTAGTTTTTCACTAACCACGCATAATATTTTTTTTTCTCAAAAACACAATCATGTACATACATACATGCTGCTCACATATTATTATAGCCCAGTTTGTGCTGATTACAGTAAGATTAGACTTTACCCATTTTGATATTTATAAGAAACTGAAAAAAGCACAAATGTCAGGGCATGACAAAACTTCTCCAGGCCCCAAAAATACCCTTAGACTCCAGAGGGTTAACACCAGCCACCGAGTTAGTGGCTGGTGTCTCTATATTCACGTTACTTACAATAGAATCACCAATAACTAGAGCACTTTCATCAGATTTCTCAGTGGGTGCATCACTGAGTGGGGAGAATCTGTTTAATATTTTGATCGGAACAGAAGAGCAGTGTTTTGACCCATGACTATGCTGACTCACTGTCACCCAGAGAAGAAACAGCCAGCAACAGAGTAGGACAGCAGCTTGTGAGAGTTTTGTCTTGGTTTCTCATTAGACTTCTGTGTGATCGTCATTGCTAGGAACGTTTTTGGTTTAAATTGTGTGTGTATTACCCTGGTAAATACGTGCTGAAAGTGGCGCTTGGTTTTGCGTTTGCCTATCGCGGGACTGCACAGTTTCGATTTGCTAAATAGTGAGGCGTGGCCAGCTGACTTCAATCACAGGTAATCAGGCAAATACAAAAGTGGTAGGTTTCGCGGCAGCGGTCGCGGCAGCTCTCGTGTGAATCCTCCTCGTGTGAAGACCAACGAGGGTAAAGACCATCGACTCTGCGCGACTCCACCGAGAAAGGACACCGACAGAGCACTTGAGTATTGCTTTTTGCCCCTTTCTTTACTTTTTGTATAGCTTTTCCTCAAATATTTCTTACACTTGTAGTCACTATGTGCTTTCAGATCTCTACTATCACTACTAACACTTGAAGAGCATGCTACGTACATCGCAAGAAGGCCTGTCTGACAAACCTACGGCCTGTCCCTCTGACCTCTACTACTACTACGCTCTCTATTCCAGTTGGTCTCTGGAACTGCCAGTCTGCAGTTAACAAAGCAGACTTAATTTCATCTATTGCTACTCATTCTGGTCTCAACCTCATGGCACTGACTGAGACTTGGATCAAACCTGAAGACACTGCCACCCCTGCAGCCCTCTTCACTAATTTCACTTGTTCCCACACTCCTAGTACCACTGGGAGGGGTGGAGGTACTGATCTCCTTATATCAAACGAATGGAAATTTGATCTTCAGCCATCACCTACAGGTAACGGTTCATTTGAATCACATGCTATTACTGTAAACCACCCTGTTCAAATCCACTTTGTGTTCATTTATCGTCCCCCAGGTTAATTGGGAAACTTCTTGGAGGAGTTGGATGTGCTGCTATCAATCTTTCCTGAAGATGGTACTCATCTGGTACTGCTTGGTGACTTCAACATCCACCTAGATAAAGTCAAAGTCACCTTTATTTATATAGCGCTTTAAACAAAATACATTGCGTCAAAGCAACTGAACAACATTCATTAGGAAAACAGTGTCAATAATGCAAAAATGATAGTTAAAGGCAGTTCATCATTGGATTTAGTTATGTCATCTCTGTTCAGTTAAATAGTGTCTGTGCATTTATTTGCAATCAAGTCAACGATATCGCTGTAGATGAAGTGTCCCCAACTAAGCAAGCCAGAGGCGACAGCGGCAAGGAACCAAAACTCCATTGGTGACAGAATGGAGAAAAAAACCTTGGGAGAAACCAGGCTCAGTTGGGGGGCCAGTTCTCCTCTGACCAGACGAAACCAGTAGTTCAATTCCAAGCTGCAGCAGATAACCCCTAGATAAACCCCAGGCTGCTGACTTCAAAACTCTGCTTGCCTCATTTGATCTCAAGCAAGTGTCTACTACAGCGACTCAAAAATCAGGCAACCAACTGCACCTCATCTACACGTGCTGTTGCTCTGTGGACAACTCTTCAGTTGCTCCACTGCACACCTCAGACCACTTCCTCTACTTCTAACCTAGCACTTACTCCTGAAGCGGCTCACACTCCAACGCAGGTCACCTTTCGACGGAACCTACGCTCACTCTCTCCATCGCGCCTATCTTCTGTGGTTTCATCCTCGCTTCCTGCACTCTCTCAGTTTTCAGCTCTGGACACGAACAGCTCTACGGACACTCTTTGCTCCACTTTAACATCTTTTTTGGACAACTTTTGCCTACTGTTGTCTAAACCAGCACGAACCGCCCCATCTGCCCCCTGGCTGTCCGAGGTTCTCCGTGAACATCACTCTAAACTCAGGGCTGCAGACAGGAAATGGCAGAAATCAAGAAACTCTACCGACCTCAGTGTGTATCAGTCTCTACTCTCTTCCTTCTCTGCAAATGTCTTCACGGCTAAAACATCCTACTACCACAACAAAATTAACAGCTGTTGTGATGCTCGGACACTCTTCAAGACTTTCTCTTCTTAATCCGCCGCCGCCACCTCCTACATCGACTCTTACAGCGGACGACTTTGCAGTTTTCTTCACAAATAAGACAAGAACCATCAGTGACCAATTCTCCACACTGCAGACTGAGGACAACTTCACAATGACTGACGCACACTCTTTCTCCTCCTTCTCCCCACTCTCAGAGATGGACGTTTCCAAACTTCTCCTGTCCAATCATCTTACTACTTGTCCACTTGATCCGATCCCCACTCACCTCCTTCAAGCGATCTCTTCTTCAGTCATACCTTCGCTTACTCACATTATCAACTCCTCTCTTCACTCTGGAACATTTCCCTCAGCATTCAAGCAGGCTCGGGTAAGCCCACTGCTCAAGAAACCATCTCTAAATCCAGCGCTTCTTGAAAACTACAGACCAGTATCCCTTCTTCCATTCATTGCAAAGACACTTGAGCGAGCTGTGTTCAACCAGCTTTCTATGTTCCTTGTACAGAACAACCTCCTGGACAGCAACCAATCTGGCTTCAAAAGTGGCCACTCAACTGAGACTGCTCTGCTCTCAGTTACTGAAGCCCTGCGACTAGCAAGAGCAGCTTCAAAATCCTCAGTACTCATCTTACTGGACCTGTCTGCTGCTTTTGACACCGTTAATCACCAGATTCTCCTGTCCACCCTCAGAAAGATGGGCATCTCTGGAACCGCACTCCTGTGTGTTAAGTCCTACCTCTCTGACAGATCCTCCAGTGTGTCTTGTAGGGGTGATGTTTCTAAGTCACAACACCTTACTACTGGGGTTCCTCAAGGCTCAGTACTTGGACCACTTCTCTTCTCCATCTACATGACGTCATTAGGATCTGTCATTCAGAAGCATGGCTTTTCTTACCACTGCTACGTTGATGACACCCAACTCTACTTCTCATTCCAACCAGATGACCCGACGGTAGCTGCTCACATTTCAGCCTGTCTAGCCCCTTTCACACTGCACGTCGGACCCTGCATATTGCCGGAACATTGCCGGGTCGGCTTCTGTGTGAAAGCAACCACGTCCCGGGGATTGAACCCCGGATTGAACCCGGGTCGGAGACCTAGTAACATTGCCGGGTTCAACCCGGGATGAGCGATGTGTGAACAAAATCCAGAAACTAATGCCGCAACGGATGTGACGTAGTGATGATGTAGTTATCGTGCGACTCCTTGAGCTTGTTTTTTCAATAATGCCACCCTGCAGTGCCAGAAGAGCTAGTCGGTGTTTTCAACGCAGAGAGTGTTCGTATACAAAAGAAACTAAAATTAAACAAACAGAAATGTGCGCAAACTGGACAGAAGTCGAGACCACGGAGCTCCTTACTATCCGCGCTGAAGCTGAGATCGTTCGCCAGCTCAGTGGAACAGTACGTGATGCGGTCGTGTATGAGCAAATAAAAATAAAAATGCAACAGCGTGGTTTCTCGAGAGAGAGCGCAGGTCATCAATAAGCTGAAGGCTTTGAAAAAAAAATTTCACCAAGTGCTGGATCACAACGGAAGGAGCGGCAGTGGAACACTAGACTGGCCTTACTTCGATTTATGCTACAGCATATGGGGAACAAGCCACTCGGCTAACCCAGTAGCGTTACTGGGCAGTATGGCGGCGTCTCCGTGTAGGAATGATGAACAAGAGACAACAGCAGAGGTAGCCGCTTCTTCTTGCACCATTGTGTCCACAGTTGCGTCCAGCTCGGAGACCATCGAGGCAATTGCCAGGGAAAGTAATTCAGGTGAGTTACATAACTATGCTATTATGTACCTTGCTGGACTGTTTGTTCTTTGTCTGCCATGTATCACATGCTTCCCTCAGGTTACTAAACCCCATTGTTTTGTCTTTTCAGAATCACCTCAACCACCACCTGCGAAAAAAGCCAGAAAACACCAGTCCAGAACAGATTTGATCATGAAAGAGGTGAAGGACCTCTTTTTTTAAATGGACCGAGACTTTGAGGAGAGGGAACGTGTCCGTTTGGCTGAGCAGAGGGAGTATGAAAACCAGTTGAGGAGGGAGGCGAGTCAGGCAATAGTTAATAGTTGGTGATGTAGGGGAATTTACAGTTAAAACCCAAGGACCAGATATGTCGCATTGAAGACCAGGAGTCAGAGATGAGTTCAATTAATAATAATAATTTTACTTGAATAAAATAGTTTACAATTTCATCAGCAGAAGTCAGCTTCAATACTCTCGACGGAGTTCGTAGGCCGCCCCCGTACAACTCAAAATCACACAGTTATACCCTGACAGAGGATACTAATTGTGTCAATACAGTCAACAAAAATCTGATTGGTTCCAAAACCTAGATAAACTCTCCAAAGACGTATATCTGATACGCTGGACACTGGCAGTTGATCGTTTGTCCTGGGACTGTCTGAGCTTCTCCCTGTACAGACAGATACTAACACACATACACAGAGAACTTATCTAAAATTCAAGGCTTTCTAGCACTGGCGAGTGTCTTATCATTACGGTTGGATACACACACATAATATGTGGACATTAATCTTGAGGAAAAGAAATACAGGGTAGAACAGGATTCTTTAATATCTCATAAGTGCACATAAGGTTACACATTTCACTCTTGCCATAACTTGATTAATAGTCAAACAATAAATCATGTAATAATATAATTAATATCAGTATGAAGAATATGGCAACTCGGCATTCACTCCTTCAGTGATTTTAATATCCATGTTGATAATGAAAAAGATGCACTGGGATCAGCATTTATAGACATTCTGAACTCTATTGGGGTTCGACAACACGTTTCAGGACCTACTCATTGTCGAAATCATACTCTAGATTTAATACTGTCACATGGAATTGATGTTGATAGTGTTGAAATTATGCAGCCAAGTGATGATATCTCAGATCATTATTTAGTTTTGTGCCAACTTCATATAGCCAAAATTGTAAATTCTACTTCTTGATACAAGTATGGTAGAACCATCACTTCTACCACAAAAGACTGCTTTTTAAGTTATCTTCCTGATGTATCCGAATTCCTTAGCATATCCAAAACCCCAGAACAACTTGATGATGTAACAGAAACTATGGACTCTCTCTTTTCTAGCATTTGAAATACAGTTGCTCCTTTACGCTTAAGGAGGGTTAAGGAAACCAGTCTGACACCATGGTATAATGAACATACTTGCAGCCTAAAGAGAGCAGCCCAAAAAATGGAGCGCAGCTGAAGGAAAACAAAACTAGAGGTTTTTCGTAGTGCTTGGCGGGAAAATAACCTATCCTACAGAAAAGCATTAAAAACTGCTAGACCCGATTATACTTTTCTTCTCTTTTAGAAGAAAACAAACATAACCCCAGGTATTTATTCAATACAGTGGCTAAATTAATGAAAAATAAAGCCTCAACAAGTGCTGACATTTCCCAACATCACAGCAGTAATGACTTTATGAACTACCTTACTTGTAAAATTGATACTATTAGAGATAAAATTGTAACCATTCAGCCGTCATCTACAGTTTCGCATCAGACAATGCACTATAGACCCCGTGAGGAACAGTTCCACTCATTCTTTACTACAGGAGAGGAAGAATTATATAAACTTGTTAAATCATCTAAACCAACAACATGTATGCTAGACCCTATCCTTGATTCCTTCAACTCAAAAGTTAAGAATGTTATTGATGATATTGCTCCAATAATAGTCAGTAAGAAAACAAACAGACAGAAATCAGTTTGGAGAAGATCAACAGCAGTTCAGACTATGAAAAGACAATGCAGAAAAGCCGAGTGGATGTGGCAGAAGACAAAACTTGAAATTCACTATAGCATCTATAAAGACAGCCTTCATGCTTTTAATGTGAAACTAGCCACAGCTAGACAGAATTTCTTCTCAAACCTTATAAACAGTAACTTAAATAACACTCGTACTCTTTTTGCCACTGTTGAGAGACTGACAACCCCAAGTCAGATTCCCAATGAAATGCTATCAGACAGCAAATGCAATGAGTTTGCTTCCTTCTTTTCTGAGAAGATCATCAATATCAGGAAGGTGATTAGCACATCCTCAAGTAAAGTCAGACAATATCAAAAAGATACTATGTCTGTTTTGAAACAATTGATAGCAAAATTCTGGAAGACATAGTGCAGCACCTAAAATCGTCAACCGGCTGTCTCGACACACTTCCCACAGCTTTTTTCAAAAGTGTGCTTAACTGCTTAGAAGCAGATCTTTTAGAAGTGGTGAACGCCTCACTTCTTTCTGGGACGTTTCCAAACTCCCTGAAAACTGCAGTTGTTAAGCCCCTCCTGAAAAAGAGCAATCTTGATAACACCATTTTGAGCAATTTTAGACCAATATCTAATCTTCCTTTTATAGGCAAAATTATAGAAAAGGTAGTTTTTAATGAGATTAACAAATACTTAACCTCTTAGCCCGCACCCCGACGCCCTCGTCCTGAAAGCCACTCAACTTGCACGTGTCAGTGTTTATGAATAGATTAAGTGAAACGGGACAAATTTAATCTTGACAAACTATGTATCATTATAAAGATCTAAGCATCAAGCATCGACGACAGATCGCTGTTTTTCAATGGAAAGCTTATAAAGACTGTATTTGCTACATTTGTGTAAGCAGTACACATAAAAAACATGAACATTAGAAACGCTGTACATACCAGATCCGTCGTAATAACGAGTCATAAACACATGCACAGCTGTAAATCCCGGTTTATTTAGAGAGGTAAGGGTCCACTGAACAACATCTCATGAAGCACGTTTAGTCAAACGAAGCAATAACGTTCTAATATCGATCATAATTCCTTTGTTTACGTTTCAGTTCTTCAGCGACAGAACTGTTTGTGTCTGTTATGGAATAACTCACGGTCGGAAACTGCGTCTTGGTAGTAAAAAACGGCATGGTTTTGCAGCGTACAGTGTCACAAACAGAATGAGACAATCCACCGGAAAAAAGAATGAATGAAAGATAGGCAAAAGATAGTGTATTTAAATTCTGGCGCTCCCTCGTGATACGCTCTGACGCACCTGTCAGCTGATGGAGGCGGAACTTATAGCGATCGCCTTTTGCTTTGTTTTATTTTTCAACAGTTTTTATATATGTGAGTGTGTTTTATGTTGAATGTGAATTAGGGCTGGGCGATATGGCCTTTTATAAATACCGCAATATTTTTAGGCCATGTCACGATATGCGATATATATCTCGATATTTTGCCGTAGCCTTGAATTAAAACTTTGATGCACACCAGTATGATGATTCTATATGTCTACATCAAAACATTCTTGTTCATACTGCATTAATATATGCTAATTTTAAACTTTCATGCAAAAAGGGGGATATCACAACTAAGTCAAAGTTAACAATAGTATTTATTAAACAGTGAGTGGTGCAAACATAAAATTGTCAACAGAAAGTGCATGTTTTGTGCAAAATTGTCAGAGACAACATTTCAAAACAAGACATTAGGGCACGCTTGTGCATGCTGTAACTCACATGGCATTTCAAAACACAAAATTAAAGTGCACTTCTTGTACATAATGCCACTACAATAATTTAAAACAAATAAAAAAGTGCCCTTTTGTGCATGTTGTCATTAAGATGACATTTCAAAACAACACTAAATTTAAGTGCACCTTTTGTGCATAATGCCACTAGGATATTTAAAACAAATATAATGCGCTTTTGTGCAGGGTGTCACAGGTAATTTCAAAATCAGTAAAATAAAAAATAGCTGCATAATAGGAAATCAAATGTTGGAAAAGAAAGTGTATTTATAAAAATGACCCTCCTTTTAGTTTTTTAATAAACAATCCTATGGTTTCAAACACAATACCTAAACATAAAACAATTCACAAAAGGTGAATCTGGTCCATTATGGAAAAGTTTGCAGCTTTAGTTTTGGTTTCTTCTGCATGAAATATATGGCACAAATAAAAAGTAAAAAAATATGTAGTTGTATTTCGTGCATACTATGTTGTCCCTTTGTAACAACAACCAGGGAATACCAGGTTGTTTAGAGGTTTTGTGCCAAAAACACAAGCCTATCAACGGCGTCTGGTTTGAGAGATGCTCGATGGCATGTAACTATATTACCACTGGTACTAAATACCCTTTCCGATGGGGAACTGGTGGCGGGCACACACAGATATTTTTTTGCCACATTTTTCAGGTTTGGGAACATTTCCTCATGGTCGTTCCACCACTGCAATGGATTTGCTTCACTGTCAACATTAACAGACTGCAAGTAGGCAGACAACTCTTTTTCAATAAGCTCTCTCTGCGACAGTGTGGCGGAAGATGTTGCTGCAGTTTTAAAGAAGCTGCCCAGGGATTTCTTCCTTAGTGGCTCTTCTGGCTGTGATACCGTTGTTGCATCTTGAGGCAGTGAAGCAGCCAACTCAGCTGTGCCCTGGTCAGTCTCATAGAGCATTGCCTCCATCTCGGTTATGGCTCTGCTCTTGATGGCATCCACCTTTTTTTCTGTACAGTATGTTATCTTGAACCTGGGATCCACTAAGCCTGCCATGTCCAGCAGGTCGTTAGTGGAAGGATCAGAATACTTCTCCCTCAGGTAATCCAGGATGGAGGCTTTGATAGACTGGGTCAGTGGGGTGTCATTCTCCTGACGTGCCAAGAGGCTGGACTGGAAGAGATGGAGAACAGGCTTGACACAGGACACTGTGACATAGCTCTCACCGGATAGAGCGTCGGTGAATTCCAGGAGAGGTTTGAGAGCCTTGTGCACTGACTCTAGAACTTCCAGGTCTTGCCAGGTGAAAACGAGATGCCGGGTTTTCTTGTCTGCAGCCAAGACTTGAGAAATAGCTTGCTCCTGCTCCAGTACCCACTCAATCATCTTCTCTCGGGATCCCCACCTGGTAGGAGACTCACTGATGAGCTGGTGTGCCGGGAGATTTAGCTCTTGCTGCGCTGTGGCCAGGTCTCTCCTCCTCTTCCAACTGAAAGAGAAGCTGCTCACTACCTTCTTGCACACAGCAACAGCACGGTCAATACGGGGGTCCTTCATGCTTCTCTCTGAGAATGAAAACAAACATTTAAAATGTTATAATAATTTAAAAGGGTATAGTAATTGTGAAGAAATCCACTCAGCCTAACACTAAACTAATTCTTTGTAATTATTTATTTATATAGTACTGTGTAAAAGTGAAGCTGCTATCAAAAAATATAAGTTTCTAAATATAAAAAATGCACAATAAAGGTGCCTAAGCTAGTATAGTACAGTATGTACTTTTTTGAAAAATCACTCGCATTCATTCTCTCTCTCTCTCTCTCTCTCTAATAATATTCAATACAGCTTTATTGGCATGGGAAACATATGTTATGACAAGCTGAGCCATCGCATTAATTATCGCGGAATCATATATCAATAAAGATAATTACTATTTTATTACAGTGGTAAAAAACACTCACCAATTGCAAGATGCAGGCGATGGCCAAAACACTGTAGACGTGTCCAGTGGTTCAGGCTCACAGCTTTGACGATGTTAGCGCCGTTATCGGTGGTGATGCACACCTGACGAGCTTCATTTAAATTCCATGACATGAGAGCATCTTGCAGGCCTTGTGCGATGATCCCGCCAGTGTGATCCTCAGGAAGAAAGCTCGTCTGAAGGCACTTGCTTTTCAACTCCCAATTGTCTATAGAGTGGACCGTCAAACTGAGGTATGGCTCACATGTTCGGCTGCTCCATATGTCGGCAGTTGTTGAGAAGTGGGTCACATTTACAAGCTGACTGGCCAGCTCTTCCCTCACTTTAATATACAACTCATGCAGCGCTTTCTCTGCAAAATATTTGCGACCCGGCAGATTATATCTTGGGTCAAGTGTGTTGATGAGCTTTCTGAACCCGGGCTTTTCAACAACATTAACCGGGGCCATGTCTTTCGCGATGTGGTGGGTTACTGCACACGTTATCTCTTTCTGTTTTTGACTGTTTTTGTCGTACGGCGTTGATCTGGAAATAGAAGAGGCCAGACTCAGTTGCGTGAGTGCTGGTTGCTTAGGCACTTTCTTTGATATTGCACCGCTTTGAGATGTTGTCGTGCGGAGTTTCAAGCACTCTTCATTTTCTAGCGGGTGGGTTTTCAAATGGTGATATAAATTTGATGTACTACTACATTTTGAAGCGATGCTTTTGCGACAGATTTTGCATATCACCGTTGTTTGTTCAACATCTTCCTTCTTGAAACCAAACCACTGCCAGACGATGGATCCTGTGCTGTTTCTTTTTTTTATTAATTCGTCGTCCTCCATGTGTAACCGTTAGCACCTGCTGCCGCTATCTTTCTGCTGGTCGAGGGCGTATGACGTTGCATGCGCGACAGACTGACATTTGTAACTATGCGTTTGTTTTGTCTCTCTGTGAGAGGGAAAGATCGCGAGTATGTAAAAGTTAATCTACAAACAAGCATCAAAAATAAAATAAGCTTCTTAACTTAGGTTATCAATGTGATCAGTATGCTTGCGCTTCGATGCTGGACAGGACAAGAGGGGAAAAAACAGGAAAAAAAATGTCCACGAGTTTCACGATATAGTAATTTTCTACATCGCACGCACTACAAGCCGCGACATATCGAGTATATTCGATATATCGCCCAGCCCTAATGTGAATGTATCAGCATGATTACCATCTGTTTGAGAGCAAATCAGCCCAAATCAGCTCGCTATTACTGCATGATCACTGCTATCAAAGTGACCGCGTCTATATGAATAGAGAGAGTGGATTATTTACTTTAGGGCACATTTGTGTTATTACCATTTGTATAAGGGTGTACTCACACTAGGCACGGTTGCCATGAACCGGGCCCCGAGTACGATTGTCCCCCCTCCCCACTCCCCCTCTGGTTTGCACTCACATAAGGTTTCAGCATTCGTGCCGGAGCACGCTTACGTCATTATGGTGCGACGGTTTTGGGATAAACAGGAAGAGCGGCGCTCTCTGAACACAATGGAGTCCATCGCTCTGTTTTCTTTGTGGATAATTTTGTTTTGTTTGGTCCACGGTGGTCCACAGCCCTCTCACAGCCTGTTGTTAAACAGATTTGTCGCCTTAGTGGCGCGAAAATTTTCACGTAATCGTGCTGCTCGTATGAGGAGGTTTGCAAGGTACCAGCTGAAGTGCAGCAAGGACTTTGCAGCTTTGATTACGGACTACAGTTCCCGTACATCGACAAGGTAAGAATTAATATACTGAAATGTCATTGAATACAATTGAAAAGTGTATTGTGAAATTTGAAATACAATATGTGTATAATGTTTTTTTTTGTAATTATGACAGTAGCGTTCTAAAGCTAATAATCATGTAACTTAATATCATTTGCTGGTTAATATTAGCTACATTCTTGTATTAAGACACCTGTATTCAACGGGAGACATAACTGTTATGTATGCACTGGAGTAGTAGTTTGTTGTTTATTTAATTACACTTCAAAGTGCTGTAAGGTAATTGTGTATGCATAAACTATATACAGTTAACAATAATTCTCCATTCTGCTGCAGGACCATATGGATTCGGCAGAGATCTGGTGTGTGGTGGCAGCATGTTCTCAGCAGCTGGACAGACTGTGAGTGGAAGGCTAATTTCAAAATGAGAAGGACATCATTCTTGCAGTTGTGCAACAGCCTGCAGCCGCACCTTCAAAGACAGACCACTTCATTCAGAAAACCAGTTGCCGTGGACCAACGAGTTGCAATATGCATATGGAGACTGGCCACAAATGTAGAGTTCAGAACCATCTCCCATTTATTTGGGATTGGTCAGTCAACTGCTGTTAGCATTACCAACCATGTAGCCTCTGCAATTGTGAAAAATTTGCTTTCCCTTTTCATCAGAACACCATCTGAACAGGAATTTGAAAGCATAATTCAGGGATTCAGAGACAGGTGGGGCTTCCCACAATGTGGAGGAGCTATTGATGGCACTCACATTGGGATTTTGGCTCCACCTGTTAGCTCTGCAGACTACTACAACCGGAAAGGCTTCTACTCTGTTATTCTGCAAGGTGTGGTTGACAACCGACTTATGTTCTGGGACATTATTGTGGGATGGCCGGGCAAGGTTCATGATGCAAGAGTTTTTGCCCATTCATCCTTGTTTGAGTGAAGTGACATTCAGCCAAGTATGGTGACCCATACTCAGAATTTGTGCTCTGCATTTAACCCATCCAAAATGCACACACACAGAGCAGTGAACACACACACACACTGTGAGCACACACCCGGAGCAGTGGGCAGCCATTTATGCTGCGGCGCCCGGGGAGCAGTTGGGGGTTCGATGCCTTGCTCAAGGGCACCTAAGTCGTGGTATTGAAGGTGGAGAGAGAACTGTACATGCACTCCCCCCACCCACAATTCCTGCCGGCCCAGGACTCGAACTCACAACCTTTCGATTGGGAGTCCGACTCTCTAACCATTAGGCCACGACTTCCCTAAAGAGGGGTAGAAGAGGGGTCAGGGTAATACACTGTTCCCTCGGATAACAGAGAGGTTTGAAGGAGTAGATGTGCCAGCAGTGATTTTGGTGGATGCTGCATATCCATTACTGCCATGGTTGTTGAAACCATATCCAGAAAATCAACAAACAACCCCTGCACAGGCCACCTTCAACAACCGCCTCAGCAAGGCATGGATGACTGTGGAAAGGGCATTTGGCCTCCTGAAAGGAAGGTGGAGATGCTAAATGAAGAGGTGTGATTGCCGCATAGACAACATAAACACTATTATCAGCGCATGTTGCGTTCTGCACAATTTTTGTCTAGTAAATGGTGAGGAATGTGAGGAGATTGCCACAGAAGAGGATAATACCTCATAATACAGCCACTAGTTCAAATGCCACCAGAGATGCATTGTGTTCATATTTCTCAAATTTGTAGAGAGATAGTGTATATTTCAGGAGGATGGTTTTCATTACATACTTCTGTGTCATGCCGCTACTACATTCAGTGCATGTATATTTATTGTATTTACTGGTTTACTATGACTTATTTTTGTGCTGTTGTCAATAAAGTCATATTGTTCATTTCAAGAACAGTGCAGGAGTTATTTGCGAATAACACACAAAACATAAGATGATGCCGAAAAAAGTTTTAATCATAAACTCAGGAGCACTTCTCACAGGAAAAAAAAAACAGTACTTCACAGAACACGACCATGTACAGTGGTGAAACAAAATAAGAAAATAAATCAAATACAAAGTGCTATGTATCAAGGCACTGCTGGGAAAGAAGTTTTCTCAAAAATGACAATTTGCTTGCAGTATACCTTACTTCAATTTGCAGACATACCTGAATGTCATTATTCAATACAGCATAGAAGAAGGTATATAAACATGAAATTCAAAAAGTTTGTGTGAAGTCCAGTGAGTGTATATGGAAAGGTTTGAGAGAACTATAGGCTACCTAGTGTGTGTGGTATATATTGTAGAAGTTCGAGGTAGAATTATAAAGTGTAGAGGTTTGAGGTAGTGCATAGTGTTAGGTTAAAGTGCATAGTACTATGCACTTTAGAACTTGGAACTTTTGGTCATATTTACCTATAACAAACATGTTATTAATTAAAAAAACAAGATAAAACTTAACAATTATAATGACCCAGCTGGCATTTTAACGTAGAGTCAGCGTTGAATCAACGTCAGGCGTCAGTGTTGGATAACCATTGGATTTTGTTTAGATTTTGCAAATCTAATCAACGTTGAAATAGCAACGTCATTCCAACGTCAATCTAATCAACGTTGAAATAGCAACGTCATTCCAACGTCAATCTAATCAACGTTGAAATAGCAACGTCATTTCAACGTCATGTTTCTCAACATAGGTGAATTTGCCAACATTGAATCAATATTGATTTTAGTTTAGATTTTGCAAATCCAGTCAACGTTGAAATTTCAACGTCACTAAAGTCCTGCTTTTCAACAGTTTATTTTGTTAAACTGTTTTCACTAAAGTATTGATGTGTTCAACAGCAAGAACAAACACTTGAAATGGATACATAAACACTAAGTTTGTGGACATGCAGAGTCAGCTAGGAAAAGCCAATTGGTAAAAGCAAGACCAGGAAGAAGATTAATAAAGACATTTCACTGATGAAGAAACATGCTTTATTATGGCAAGTGTGCCAACATTTCACACAGACGCGCGTCGAACTAGAAGAACAGCCCAAACATTGGGCCACATTGAACACGGCTGGTTATCTTTCCTTTTTTCTGCCACCGCCACCCATCCTCTCTGGTGCATATTTTAAATATTTGGCCATGTGTTCATTTATTTTTGTATCAAATGAGCTGAACACCACGTCTGAGGAGAAAAAAAAAAAATCAGTATTAGCAAACGCTAACCTCTCAAATATTTTGCAAATATCAACTTGTGGCATTGCCAATGTTTCAACTATATAAATTAGTATTCATCAACATGCAAGGTCATTGATAATCATGTGCTTGGGTGTGCAACAAAAGGCAGTTGGTAGTAACCAGTACTGCCAGTAGAGCCCAGAATGGAGTATTATATATAATATTAGAGTATGCTCTGTATAGTCCTCCAACTAAAATTATTTCTTATCAATTATTATTCTGCTTACTATATTCTATATTATTTAAAACATTGTTACAAAACTAGTATTTTAAAGCAGACTCACCACAGATGATCTTGTAAAGGCGGGTCTTCATAAAGGGCACCTTCTCACTTCTTCCTCTGAGGCTCATTATAGCCATCATTTTATTTGTCATAGTTCTGCCATGGTAAAACAGATTTATATTAGAGTATTATATTGCAATCAAGTTCATTATGAAAATGTTGCGCATGACAGTATATGACAGGGAACATCACTATGGGGTGTAACGGTTCACAAAAATTCACGTTTTTTTTTTTATTAAAACTACCATCATAAAGTATGATTTTTTTTTACTTTGAGCAATTCTAGAGCTATAATTGACTCTTAGAAGCATATAAAACAAAAAAGCTCCTTGTAAAAAATTAAATGTAATATTTTGTACTTATAAACAAATGTTTATTTTAGTTCAGATCAACATATGAGAGCAGCAATGTTATTTATAATGTAGAAATAAAACTGACGTAACATTACTTGAAAGCATTGTAGCCTACTATTCCTGCCAAACTTCCAAAGTTAGTTAGTTTTACTACAGTAAATCCATGGCTGGCTTCCACGTCAGCGTTTGATCCGTAAATAACGGAGAAATGTGACTGTTTCTCACTAGATCTCGCAGCGATGTTTTATTACTTCAGTGGCGAATTCAAATGAGTGCTTCCTTTACTGGATCTCTTAGCGCTGTGTAGTATAAGATCGCTCGCACTGCTTTGGTCCAAACTTCACGAGTAGCTCAGTTTCATTCCACTTACATTACGTTTGCCATTTGATGTTATGGTCGCGCCAGCGTCTCTTACATTATGAGCAAGCTCACGACGCGGTTATTTGAAATAACTGTTCGGTTTGAAAATGCGTACCAAACACTGAACCGAAAGCCTCGTACCAAACTGTTCAATACGCGTACCGTTACACCCCAACTATAAACTAATGCAAAAATGGAACAAAGTTACTTACGCAGCCATTGACTTCTTTACATGGTCTGCAGCATCAACCCCTCCTAACCTCTTCAGATGTTTACTCTGAAAAGGAACAAGAAATTACCTCAAGGGCATCCAAGATGAAGGTGTCTTTGTTTCTGCAGTAGTTTCAATTTTGATATTTTAGGTCAGACCGTTCTTGTCTGTCAGTCATATAATGCAGGTCTATGGTCATTGTCTCAAAGAGCATTCACAGAGAAGTCCAAATTAAACAATTCCCCACCGTAAGTACACATTGATGGCCTAAGACACGAAACGAGCGGTTTGTGTGAGAAGAGAGAGTATTAATATAGTTTTTACCTCTTGTACACAACCACGTCCAAGTGATCTGAGGGCGCATGCGCTTCCTGGTGTGTGACGTGTGCAAGCGTTCTGGATTAGTCTGCGCAAGCGCCGGAAGTGATCTCACACACCAGGAAGCACACGCACACTCAGATCACTTGGACGTGGTTGTGTACAAGAGGTAAAAACGATATAAATACTGTTCATTTTCTCACACAAACCGCTCATTTCGCCATCAATGTGTACTTGCGATGGGGAATTGTTTAATTTGGACTTCTATGTGGATGCTCTTTGAGACAGTGACCATAGACCTGCATTATATGACTGACAGACAAGAACGGTTTGACCTAAAAATATCAAAATTGAAACTACTGCAGAAACAAAGACACCTACATCTTGGATGCCCTTGAGGTAAGCTAAAACATACCAAAATTTAATTTCTAAGTGAAATATCCCTTGAAAAAGCCAATTCTCAAAATGGAACTGCCAGCACTTTTCAAATGTAACCCTTTTGTTGCGGTTTTTTTTATAGCACTTGTCCTGCTACATTACAACTACAGTGGTACATTAGCTGCTACTAGCATAACACACACACACCTCAGAAGTGCATGAAGCCAGAGGCACTTCCTGCTGTAAAGACATTACCCGGATCAAAACATACTGTGCACGCTCTATAGGCCACTCTTTGTCTTTTCGGTCTCTGCTGTTGTCTCTTAATCAAAATGTGAAATGCCCCATGAAGCTGTACTTATTAGATCAGTTTGAGTGTTGTCTTGCACCCAATCAGGGAGAGGCATAATATCTCTGCGAATCTTTAGCACTGAGCCCCATGTGCATTAGAGCTGTGAAACTATGTTTCACTAGCCTGATACTCAGACCCCAATACCACCTGAGGGTTAAAACTTACCAGTTCTGCTCCCTCATTAACGTCCTCCAGGCGATCCTCTAAAGCTTTAAGCTCTTCTTCAGTGTTTGCAGGATTTAATTCATATACTGTTCCAGCAGAGGTGGCAACGTAAATTCTATCCTTGATATCAACAAGGAGCTGAAGAACTCTCTTCTGAAATTCTAGCCAAAAAAGCGACCAATTATTATTTTTATAATGTAGTGAGTATGCTCTACACCACAGTTTTCATTTGTCCAATAAAAATAAAAAATAAAAAAAAGATTATTTGTGATATTTCTAAATTTCTATTCATAATAAATCTATACACTTAAAATAAAACAACTTTAAAGTAACTTGTATTTACTAGACAATTTTCACTTGAACACAAATTTTCACATAAAATAAATAGAAAAATCTGCTAGTGGAGCAACTTTTTTGCTTGTGAAAAAAAAAGAACACCACATACATGTGTTACCATGTGCTCATGTGAAAAATCAGGTTACTTTGAAGAATCAGCAAAGGGTCATATTGAACTGTTAAGTCTGATTCAACTAAAACTTTGGTGACAGCTAGGGGCACTGGAAGACTCCTAATTATTCGTCAGCAAAATTAAGAGAATAACTTTACTTTTTTCTGACATCGGAAAGTCTTCCCTCCTTAATTTGTTTGACCCTGAAGAACCCCCATGCCATCTCTGAGAAAGGGATCTGGACAAACTCTCTTGGCCAGGCCTAGGGCTGAATGATCTGGTTTAAAAAAAATAAAATAAAAAAAGATTTCTACAGCAGTTATTGCAAATGAAGTATAATTCTAAGTAGTTGGATTTATCATTTTGTGTCGCAATTTCTATTTTTACAACAAAAATAATAATAGTAATATGAACATGACTTTCGTTGAGGTCTGTGCCAAACATTTTCTTACATCTGGAAGATGTGTAGTTCAGACTGCAGCTTTACAGTGCTTCATTTATAGTGAAAATAGTATTTTTGATCATATTTGAATTAAATACCTCCGTCCATGAGTGGAAGAACCTGAGGAACGCCCACGCCGTCTCGGAGAAAGGGATCTGGACAAACTCTCTTGGCCAGGCCTAGGGCTGAATCTGTTTTTTTTTTTTTAATAATAAAAAAAAATTCTACAGCAGGTATTGCAAATGAAGTATAATTCTAAGTAGTGGGAATTATTATTTTGTGTCGCAATTTCTATTTTTACAACAATAATAATAATAATAATAATAACATATGACTTTTGTTGAGGTCTGTGCCAAACATTTTCTTACATCTGGAAGATGTGTAGTTCAGACTGCAGCTTTACAGTGCTTCATTTATACTGACAATATGGTATTTTTGATCATATTTAAATTAAATACCTCCGTCCATGAGTGGAAGAACCTGAGGAACGCCCACGCCGTCTCGGAGAAAGGGATCTGGACAGACTCTCTTGGCCAGGCCTAGGGCTGAATGATCTGGTAAAACAATAAAAAATAAATGAAAATTGCTACAGCAGGTATTGCAAATTAAGTATAATTCTAAGTAGTGGGAATTATTTTGTGTCGCAATTTTATTTTTTCTGGGTCAGTACATCAAACATTTTCTTACATTTGGAAGTGCTAAAGCACTCCGTGCATCTGGTTCGTCCAGTTTAATTTTGATGTCCATACCAAATCAAATCTAATAATAATAACAACAACAACAACAATAACAGTGCTTTGTTTATACTGGCAATATTGCACTTTTGATCATATTTCATGATCATAGATCATACCTTCAAACATTAAAAAAAATCGGGATACTGTGAGCACATTTTCAAAAGTCCCGTCTCCACACCGAAGTAAAGGAATTGGCCACCACATAGATCCCTGACTTCTATTTCAGGTGGAGTTCCTAAAAGGGTTCTGGCATCTTTTGGCAGCCGGTGGCCATGTTTGCATAACACCAAGAGCAGCTCATCAACCGATGTGCGCGTTGCCTTGTTTTTTACAGCCCATTTTGCCAAATCAGTTCTTAGATCACTTGACAAAGTCACCTCGGACAAAGTTTCAATTTCTGACTCACTTTCACCATCACTGTCTGGAGGGTGACGATCATCTCGATACTCGTCTTCTCCTGTATCAGAGTGCTCTTGAGTCTGTATGTCTGTTGGACTATCAGCAAAAGAGAGGCCAGGATTCTCATTCTCATTTGAGGGACCTGGATTCTCATCTGAATCACTAGACTCCACCAATGCCCGTAATTGTACATTTTGTCGTCTCCATTTTTTGTGATACATCTGGGCGTGAAAAGATAAAAACTAAACATTTTTAAGCATAAATGTTTAATAAAGAAAATCATAATAAAACATTAAATCAAGCTGTGCTCATCATTTTTTAAATAATATCTTCCAGTAGGGATGTTGCGGTGACGGATTTTTTCCACCGGTTAATCGACGTGTAAAAAAAACGGTAATCCCGGTGTCACCGGGGTTGCGTGTCGGGGATTTCGGGAGGCCGAAAATGCGGTCGTGCAGACGTGCACACGTCTCAATTTACTTTCACTTTAATTAGCGGCAATTCAGTAGCATTTGTTTGAATTAATCATGGGTTAATTTATTTTATTCTTAATAAAAATACACAAAACAATAAGACACTCGCTTGTATTACACACATCTTTATTGCAAAATGAATAATAACTTAACACACCATGCAAAAACTAAACGAAAGCACTTATGAAACACCTTTAAAGTGCATTTATTAACAAAACGAACCACTGCACACATCGTGCAAGTATCAAACAAGACTAGTTAAATAATTATAAATATTCGTTAAATAAAGTTAAAAAAAAAACAAAAAAAAAAACACCGCACAACCATCGAATATGAAACGAACGAACATCAAAAACTTCGTTAAATAAGGTAGCCTACCCGAATAATCACTGGACACTTAAGTGCAAAAAAAAAACTAATATAAAAATTAAACTCACGTTAAGCTGTTAAAAAAAAGAGGTAGGCCTATTAACTGCATACACCGTACAAAAAAAATTATAAATAGGCTAAATGAGAAACAATAAACGAAAAACCTTCATTTTAAATTGCAACAGTTCGCTTTGAAACCAGATCTTCTGCCATCCTTTGCCAGTTAGCTCGCCTCACTCTCCTCAAATGATAAATGAAATCGGACACCTGCTGCTTTACTGCGGCGCTCGTTCCGCTTACGCTAAATTACGAAGGCACGTAGTCACTAACTGTATTAAGTGCTTTATCGCTATAGGCTAAAACTTCAACACGATGGGGACGGTGCCGGTGGTCAAGTGCTATGACCGGTAGGTGGGTTAAACACCGTGTATCACCGGTAACACCGACTATCGTAACAAGCCTATCTTCCACATCAACCTATATTAAATTATACAAAAATGTAAATAGTTTTATAACAGTTACTTTCAGATTCAAATAGTTGGGTCAAATTGGTTGGGTTAGGTATGGAGACAACTCACCTTTGAAGGAGACTTTCAGGTGTTCTCCATAAAATATCTGTAATAGATAAGGAAGAAGAATGAAATAAACATTATTTTTAAAGTTTGTGTATGAAAAGTGTGTCAATGTGCTAACACCCTAGCGCGCACACACACACTCCCTAGCACACAGAATGGCGGTTCGCCGGTTAAACTAGTCTGCCAGTACACACTCACAGACGCACCGACGGTTGGTGGTTAACATTAAACTAGCAAACAACGGCGGTTCGCTGTTAAATGTAAGTCTGCCCATAAACAGAACGGCGGTTCGCCACTTCGCGGTCAAACTATTCTGTCTGTACAAACACACACACACGGTTGGTTAACAAGCTAGCACACAACGGCGGTTCGCGGTTAAATTAACTTCTGCCCACATGCGTGCACACACACACGGCGGATCGCGGTTAAACGTCTGCCCATACACACAATATTAATTAACACAATACGTATTAATATGTGGGCCAGAGTCAGGCACACTCAAAATGTATTTAGGAATTTTCTAGTTATGAAATGCGACTTACCGTTTCAGCTGTTACCGCCAGATTCCGCCCAAAACGGTCCAGTGTCAGAGAATATTCTGAAGATGACGACGCAGACCCACTTCGCGCATGCGCAATTGTCTGGAACCGTAAGAGCCAATAGAATCTAGTCACCGCCTTTAATTGTGTGATGGACAACCGCCGTCCTCCAATCAAGTACTTATAATTGCTCTCAGTAAAAAAAGGCTTTTTTATGCTTTTATATTGTCAACAACAGTATGTGCCATATCTCATATAACAAAAAATAATTCACATGCCTCAACAAGAAGAACATAATAAAAAAAATAGATATACATTATAAAAATTCCATAGGATTACAATGCAATTTATACTTTAGGTCAGCACTCATTATATTTTATTATTTATGTTATGTTAAAATGTTAAAGGAGCATTAATTACTTTAATTGCTTTACTATTTTATGATTTTGACATCACATCTACATTTAATTTCAAGCACTATAAAAAGAGAGCTTTACCTTGCATTTATGAATGTGAAATTTACATAGAAATAAAATAAATTTTAAAATAAAACCAAACTCTTTTAAAGAGCAATCCTTTAATACAAAAAAAAATCACATGTTTGTAAGATAAAGAAAATGTTTTTAAAATATTATCAGCAATGAAAATCTTCACCGCAAGACCAAAAATGAGAAATTGTTTCAGTGGAGCATTCACAGAAAGAGCATTTTAAATAATTTAAATTTGTGTAGGAATACCTTTGTAGGATAACCTTATGAGGAGGAATTTTTGAGGTAATGACCAAACTTGAGTCCAATTTACATTATTAGAGAAATTGTTCCAGTAGAAATTGTCTCTCTTAAAAACATAGATCTAATTTTAAAATTGTTAGGCTTTAACTCTGAGAAACAGATATTGCTGACAGGTATGTTCAGGTCTAGGAGGACAGACAGAGAGTGTGGATGATACACTGCTTTTGAACAGCATCTGTACACCTTTAGGTATATTGCCTTAAAGCCCCTTAGAATTATTTTAATAGTTCAGTTCTAACCCTAACCCTAGTACTGAGTCTGCAAATGTATAAATTCCCTTCATTATTAAATAACTAATTCACTAACAACCCATTACTAAACCAAATAATGAAAAAATAAAGACTTATTTCTATTCAAAATATCATTATTGCAGAAAAACAAACGTTTAATTCAGAGTTGATCTTTCAACGTTGTATCATTATTCATGTATCAACACTTTTTCAACAGTTAATTGATCAGCATTGTTTGGGTGTTGGAACATTATTTTTCTACTGATATATTTCAACAAAATGTTTAAAAGTCATGGCTGTAAAAATAATGTTGATTTGACGTACAACTCAAAAATGTATTTTTATTTCTATGTTGAATCCGTAGTGAGTCAACAACACCACTTCAACTATTTAGTGTTTAACGTTGTTTTGACGTTGAATTAATGTTACTTAACAAACGTTTAATTCAGAGTTGATTTTTCAACGTTGTATCATTATTCATGCATCAACACTTTTTCAACAGTTAATTGATCAGCATTGTTTGGATGTTGGAACAACGTTATTTTTCTACTGACATATTTCAACAAAATGTTTAGAAGACATGGTTGTAAAAATAATGTTGATTTGACGTACAACTCAAATTTTATTTATATTTCTATGTTGAATCCATAGTGAGTTAACAACACCATTTCAACCATTTGGTGTTCAACGTTGTTTTGACGTTGAATTAATGTTTTTTCTTAAACTGACATTATTTCAACCACATTTAAACGTTTAAGGTCAGTCGAATCCCAGATAGCAAACGGATGTGGGCCACTTCAGGCAATGATGCGGCACTGCAGGCCTTTTTATGGCCCAGACAAAATGGATGTAAATCTGAAGTGGTCCATATGTAAAAAAGCAAATATGGCCCAAATATCTAAAATCACATGTGGGCCTTCTTAGGCAAAGATGCGGTGCTTACGGCAATGTGTAATTTGAATGTGACCCTAAAGTGGCCCATGTGGTAAATAATAAATATGGCCCAAATATCATAAAACAACAGTGGGCCACCTTTGGCAAAAATGTGGCACAACCGACAAAGGCTAATCTGGGTGTTAACCAAATATGGCCCACATATGTTAAAGCAATTATGGCCCTGTTATCTTAAAATGTATGTGGGCCAGTTTTGGCAAAAATATGGTACAGTGAGCACTGGCTTATCTGGCTGTGAGCCAAAAGTGCCCCACATGTAATGCTGCAAATGTGGCCCATTCATCTTAAAACTTATGTGGGCCAGTTTTGGCAAATATATGGCATATCAACATTGGCTCATCTGGATGTGAGCCAAAAGTGGCCCACACATAATTCTGCAAATGTGGCCTATTCATCTTAAAACATATGTGGGCCAGTTTTGGCAAATATATGGCATATCAACCATTGGTTTTTCTGGGTGTCAGCCAAAAGTGGCCCACGTATAATTCTGCCAATGTGGCCCATTCATCTTAAAACATCTGTGGGCCAGTTTTAGCAAATACATGGCATATTAACCATTGGTTCTTCTGGGTGTGAGCCAAAAGTGGCCCACATATAATGCTGCAAATGTGGCCCATTTATCATAAAATGTATCTGGGCCAGTTTTGGCAAATATATGGCATATCAACCATTGGTTTATCAGGGTGTGAGCCAAAAGTGGCCCACATATAATGCTGCAAATGTAGCCCATTTATCGTAAAACATATCTGGGCCACTTTTGGCAAATATATGGCATATTAACCAATGGCTCATCTGGGTGTGAGCCAAAAGTGGCCCACATGTAATGCTGCAAATGTGGCCCATTTATCATAAAATGTGTCTGGGCCACTCTTGGCAAATATATGGGATATCAATCATTGGCTCATCGGGGTGTGAGCCAAAAGTGGCCCACGTGCAATGCTGCAAATGTGGCCCATTCATCTTAAAACTTATGTGGGCCATTTTTGGCAAATATATGGCATATCAACATTGCCTCATCTGAATGTGAGCCAAAAGTGGCCCAAATATAATGCTGCAAATGTGGCCCATTCATCTTAAAACTTATGTTGGTCATTTTTGGCAAATATATGGCATATAAAGCATTGGCTCATCGAGGTGTGAGCCAAAAGTGGCCCACATATAATGCTGCAAATGTGGCCCATTCATCTTAAAACATATGTGGGCCAGTTTTGGCAAATGCATGGCATGTCAACCATTGGTTCATCAGGGTGTGAGCCAAAAGTGGCCCACATATAATGCTGCAAATGTAGCCCATTTATCATAAAACGTATCTGGGCCAGTTTTGGCAAATATATGGCATATTAACCATTGACTGATCTGGGCATGAGCCAAAAGTGGCCCACATATAATGCAGCAAATGTGGCACATTTATCATAAAATGTGTCTGGGCCACTTTTGGCAAATATATGGCATATCAACATTGGCTCAGCTGGATGTGAGCCAAAAGTGGCCCAAATATAATGCTGCAAATATGGCCATTCATCTTAAAACATATGTGGGCCAGTTTTGACATATATATGGCATATCAACCATTGGCTCACCTGGATGTGAGCCAAAACTGGCCCACATATAATTCTGCCAATGTTGCCCATTCATCTTAAAACATATGTGGGCCTGTTGTGGCAAGTATATGGCATATCAACCATTGCCTCATCGGGGTGTGAGCCAAAAGTGGCCCACATATAATGCTGAAAATGTGGCCCATTTATTGTAAAATGTATCTGGGCCAGTTTTGGCAAATATATGGGATATAAATCATTGGCCCATCTGGGTGTGAGCCAAAAGTGGCCCACATGTAATGCAGAAAATGTGGCCCAGTTATCGTAAAACATTTCTGGGCAAATATAGGGCACAGCATGCACATGGCTCATGTGGGTGTGGGTGTGAGCATAAATATGGTAGGATGCAGCAGACACTAGGTACAGGCTGTGAATGTGAGGAATGTGATATATTGCATTGGCAGGTCTTATAATCAGCTGACATATGTTGTGTAAATAGTATCTAGAAAAGTTCAAGTGTCTAGGTTCTAATAAGTTTTTATAGTTTTGGGATGTGCCTTTAAATATTTGTTTGCGATAATTTTGAGTTGCTTTTTGTGCAAAACCTGGGTCGCAATGATTTTGCAAAGTAGGAAATATTCCTGTATCAACATATTTTGTTGATTTTGGAGGTACATTCCTGTTCAAAAAAATAGTGCTAACCTTTTCCCCGAAGGGCACTGCGCATGGCACAGGGAATAAGGGAACATCGATATATCACTTCACAGGAAGTGGAGAGCGATAATCCCCCAACTGTTATGAGCGGTTATTGTCAGTGAAGTCCACTTCAACTGATATACCGTGCTCAGGGAGTAGGGAGCAGTGAACACTGCATAGGGACCCTGTCGAATGGAACGCACCTCTAGAATGGAGGTTCCAGGGGGCCTCAACCATCTTCCAAAAGGGAATCAAAATGACTTAAAATTATTTAAAGAGTAGGTAACACACAGTTTCTGACAATCTAACGTTAAACTTGAATACCTAGTATTGCATCCTTCATATCTCCGAAAAGTCTTTAGTTTTACAGTATTTATAAAAGATAGATATGCGCTGTTCTGAGTCTTTCCGAAACAGCTCCTGGACATATTAGACCCCCCATAAAAAAATTTAAAAAATAAGACAAAACAAGTTAAAACAACCAAAAATAAAGATATTTGGTATTTTTTTTTATAGCAAATGTACATCTTTTTTAATTTTTTCAAGCTCTGTAATATTTTATTAGGTAGAAGTTGTGAGTGAGGGGGGCCTTCAAATAGGGGGCCTAGTCGTAAAAAAAAAAAAAGGTTGTGATGTGTCAAGTGACCCCTAAAGTGTAATATTCTAACAAGCTAACAAATAAATAAATATTTTAATTTGTCTAATATTTTGGCTAAATATTGTAATAATATTGTAATTTATAACAGTCATCTTTATGAACAACAGTTTCTTTCTTAAAGATTAAAACATGATAATACTAAATAATTACTCAAATAAAAACTCGAATATTAAAAATATACTAACATATTACTCAAATCAGTGTGCTAAAATGCTCAAGCAGATACATATGGTTCGTACACTTTTTTTTTTTTTAGCAAACTTCTTAGAGATAAGATCTATATTTTGTTCAAATAAAATTTTTAGCAAGACTGTATTTGTAGTTTATTCTGTCTGTGGGCAAAAAAATAATAAATTATAAATAAATAAATTAAACATTCAAACTGGAACGATTTTCCTGTTCCCCGCCTTTTAAATTCAAACGTAGGTGTGGAAAAGGCGCCGGAAACGCCATTCAAACGCCGGAAGGTGTGGAAAAGGCGCCCAAAAAAAAAACTTTACGTTAGTTGGAAGGAGGACAGAACCTGCAGAAATTCAAGGTAAGGTATAGGTTAAATATTAATAATATAAAATGTAATAATGTAAATAGCCTATAAATAATAATAATAATAATAAAAAAAAAACATCGGAGGGTGAATCGTGACTCATTAATTAATTTATTTATTCCCCCACATTTAAACATAATCGGAAGGCGTGGAAAAAGGCGCCCAAAAACAAAACGTTAGTTGGAGGGAGGACGGCGGAACCTGCAAAAAGTCAAGGTAAGATAACTGATAAATGTGTCTTTTTGTTAGCGATTACATATTCAGTTGGAGTCCACATGTTATGTGATGTATAGAGGTAATGACATAATTTAGCAAATTTGCATAGCTACGTTCTACCAGTAATAATACAGCTAGCTTGCATGTGTGCAGCTGTGGACCGCGCTTAATTTCAATACAAGAACAACAAGTAGAAAGGTGCAGGTTTCTAAAAATGAAAAGAGCACAATAGGCTACCTACAACAAGGTTTAATCTGGCTGCAGAGGAACAGAACCGGGGTTGCCTGATATAAAGAGACAAATCCCCGAAACACATCTTCACACTTGCGCAATACGGAAATATCTACTAAGTGTGCTACTTATCTTTGTCAACCTGGCAACCATGTGTACGCGTGCTCTCTCTCCAACGGACAAACGCGCTTGCGTTCAAAAAACACCGGCTAGCTTGCAGTTTACCCATTTTGTGGATACAATCGAAACTGGCTAATATGAATTAATTTATTATTTATAAATCATTTCATCCCATCCAACAGTCTTTTAAGTACATTTACTGATTGTTTATTTTTAATTTAATATTTAAATTATTATTGGTGTAGGTTCAATTTTTTTTTATTTATTGTTATGTATTTGTAATACTTTATTTTCTCCTTCATTTCCTGTATATCTTTACCTTTCTGTGGGCCTATATTATGTTAATACTGAATCATACAGTAGATTTGCTCATGTTGCATAATATTTATATTTTTAGCAGAGGTTTACAGTGTTGAGCATTGTAACCAGTCACACCTGTTTCTGTTGAACTTATTACTGCAATGTCCAATAAGAGGTGATATTTTATGTTCATGGCTATTTGTGTTAATTTACACAGATTAATGCTGCTCATGTATTTACACAAGCATTGTATAACGTAAAAAAAGCCTAATTTGATTATTGTTCTTGATATTGTAATTATTAATGTTGATTATTATGCAAATCAAGGCTTCAACCTGGTTATTTCAGCAGCACTAAAAACAAAGGTTAAACTGGGAATAAAGTATAAAGAAAGTGAGCAAAGAACACTGAAGCGGTTCATAAATTCAGTCTAAAATGATGTTGATGTTTTATGCTTAAATAATCACTGAAGCTGAATGCACTACTTTAGCAAATGAAGATTCAGAATTCAGAGCGCGCTCACTGAACAATTCAGCGGTGACTAATCAAAATGCCTCTGATTGGACATTGTGGTCATAAGCTCAGCACAAACGTGTGTAATCCTCAACGCTGCAAACCGCTGAGATCAGTCTCCCACCCCGTAGTCAGTTCTGCACAGTGAAAGTATTTAACTCATGTCTTTTTGAGTTTTTACATTGTTTTTACAATTACATGGTTAGTTCGTGTTACTTAATACATAACTACTGTTAACAAATGAGACCTTATTGTAAAGTGTTACCAAACTGTTTAATGCGCAGGTAGTTCCAGTCCATTTACTCACCATTCAATATTTATGTGATGCTTCCAATAAAGGACACACATACTGCTGTTTTTGAAGTTTTTAAAACTTGCAGCTTCACTTTTAGTTGAAAGAACCTGCAGAGATGCAGGTAATTCATGAACGCATCTCTCACTCTGTCTTAGGCATGTCGTGATTGTTAAATAACTGATTGCGTTATCCAATCTAAATTGTAATGTTGACATGCACTCCCTGTAAATTTGCTTTGAAACGATATGTATTGTGAAAACCGCTATGCAAATAAATGTGAACTGAACTGAATTTTTTATTAGGCACAAGGGGGAGTCAGACCAAAAGACATTTTGATTCCCCTTAGTCAAGATCTTTCTTAAATTTATGTTCGCATTTATTTTCAGATCATGCCACCCTTGCTAGATGGTGTAAAAAGTTACATAGTATACCTGTAACAATAACACAAAATAAATACAATGCCTACCTTTTTTGTTTTGTGTTTTTATTTTATTTTTTCTTGTAATTTTATTTTGTTTAGGGAATTTTGGCTTCTAAATTCTTACTGAGTCAACTGTTTTTTTTCTTCTTCTTCATTTTTGTGTCCTTTAAAGGCCTGCAAGATTGCCATGATGCTGATGGGCCCAGTCAAGGAGGTCAATAAATCCTATAAGTTTGGATTGTTCCTGTTGCCAAGGTTCTGCAGTGTTCACTTCTACAATGTCGGACAAGTTTGTTTTTTGGATGAGCTAAGCTATACATAGCTACTGGAAACATGTTTTGTTTTTATTTCGTTTCTACAATATTTTCTATACACATATTTTGTGTTTATTGTACTGTTTTTTTTCTCCATGTTTAGATTGCTTCCCAGTTTTGGAAATGTAATCATGCAATGGGTTTTTCATTGGCAATATTAATAAATAATGCAATTTTTTCAGAAATGTGTTTGGATCATCTGTTGTAAAATAATATTTAGGTAGGCCATTTTTACATTTCTCTTGACTGTATGTTGAATAATGTTGATGCAGAACTCACTTAGTGTCATTGATATTTTGTCACTGAGTTTCCAAAGTTTTAATGGCACGGCATGCACACACACGCCGTACACATACACAGTTACAGTTAATTTGTTTCATTCTTAGTGGACCAGAACTGGTAAACAGGAGTGTATTGTCAAAGTGCCATCGTTCCATGCTGCAGTGGGCAACATTAGGCTCATGTGTGGTTTATGTGGTTTGTTACATGTGGCATTGCTATGGCTTCCATGAGATCCAAATGTGGCAAACAGGATCTGGCCGCCCAGTTGCCATCATTCCACGTGGTATGTGGGCCAGGGCAAGGTATTGCATTTGGGTCAAATCTGGGCCAGAATTCAAAATAACTGTGGCCCAGATTTGGGCCAGTCCTACTTTATTTGTTTTATCCTCGGCTGACATGTGGCAGTGCTATGGCTTCCATGTGGCCCAGATCTGGTAAACAGGAGCGGGCCGCCCAAGTGCCATCATTCCACGTGGTGTGTGGGCCAGAGCAAGATATCGGATTTGGGCCAAATCTGGGCCAGAATTCAAAATAACTGTGGCCCAGATTTGGGCCAGTCCTACTTTATTTGTTTAGTCCTCGGCTGACATGTGGCATTGCTATAGCTTCCTTGTGGCCGAGATCTGGTAAACAGGAGCGGGCCGCCCAAGTGCCATCATTCCACGTGGTGTGTTGGCCAGAGCAAGGTGTCGGATTTGGGCCAAATCTGGGCCAGAATTCAAAATAACTGTGGCCCAAATTTGGGCCAGTCCTACTTTATTTGTTTTGTCCTCGGCTGACATGTGGCATTGCTATGGCTTCCTTGTGGCCGAGATCTGGTAAACAGGAGCGGGCCGCCCAAGTGCCATCATTCCACGTGGTATGTGGGCCAGAGCAAGGTGTTGGATCTGGGCCAGCATTAAAACTAACTGTGGCCCAGATGTGGGCCAGTTCTGCTTCATTGGTTTTATTCATGGCTTAAATGCGGCATTGCTATGGCTTCCTTGTGGCCCAGATCTGGTCAACAGAAGCGGACTGCCCAAGTGCCATCATTCCTACCATATGTGGGCCAAATGAAAGTGTCAAATTTGCGCCAGATCTGGGCCACAGCTATTTTGCTATCTGGGATGCCAGCTGGGGAAAGGCAACGTCCAAATACAATAACACCATAAAAACATGGACGTAAACAACTGTGCCTTTACAGGTTGCGATAAACATGTGTAGAGTTATCAAGCTCAGAGTAGGATGATGATGTCTCAGCATGGTAGGGATACTGCAGATGAGGAGGAAGAGTAGGAGGAGGAGTAGCAGCAGGAGGAGGTGTAGGAGGAGGAGCATGAGGAGAGGGCTGGTGATGAGAGTGTGAGGGAATCATGGTATCAAACAGTCTGTTCATGGTTTGCAGGAACATCATGTTTGTTTCTTGGCGTTCCTCCCTCTGCTGTTGCAGTCGACGCTCCTCCATCTGTACTTGAGCCTTCATCCAGTTATCAAGCATTTATTTTTCTTGCTGGTAACGCAAGTGCTCCCCTTGCATGAATTCTTCATGCTGTTTTTTCTGCATATCTAGAAAGGCAGTCATCGTGTCACTCACTTCTACCTTTCTCTTTCTCTTTTGCCTTGTTCTGAAGGTATTGTCTCAGTGTTATCTGATGTGTCCTGTGTCTCATCACCAGTGTTTGAAGCGATTGTTGAGTCTGAATTGACCGATGTAACTACAGAAATAAAAGCAAAATAAACACAAAAGGTAATCATTTTAATAATAACATTAAACAAACATCCCTTATGTAAACTAATTTTTTTCTTTTTGTAGTAAAACCCAGTTTTAACAGCATACCCATGGTCAGTTTGTGGAAACCAAGATTTTACTACAGTAACCATGGTTTCTTGGTTGGATTCATAGTAAAACCTTGCGTAATTTACTTTAGGGACATGCACATACTGATTTAAGAGAATAGCTAACAAATGGAACTGGTATGTATGTTAACGTTACTCACAGCTCTGTGATCTCTCCAGTCCTGTGTTCTCCGTATCAGATGACGTAGAATCTAGCAATCTTCGTGGATGGGACTCCAGCACATTCGGTTGGCTAGAAGGTTTGCTGCCAATTATACTGTCGACAGCGTCACACCATTGAAATTTTTCCTTTTCTTCTGCAGAGCTGCCCGATTTACGGAGTGCATCCCGTACCCTTAAATACTGTGCCCGCAGTTTTTTTACCTTGTCTCTACACTGCTCGTTAGTTCTTTGATATTCATGATGAAGAAGATAGTCACAGATTTTTCTAAATATATCTGAGTTTTTATGCATTTTGTCCAGCTGTTCTTGTATGCTCTCATCTGCCCAAATTTCCAACAAGCATTGCACCTCTGCCGTAGACCAAAGCGACCCTTTCCCCGCCATGTTGGTTTTGGAGCGTCGCAAAACCGTGACGTCACGCGTCCTGTTCCGTGCTCCAGCACGGTTAGCGCTCACATTGCATGCGAACCGCGTCCGAGTCCAACTGAACCGTGCTCTGGCCCACCTCTTCCAAGCGGGCCAGGGCCGGCTAATCGAGCCGCGCCCGGGCACGGTTCGGAGCACTCACACTAGTCAAACGCACTCGGGCACGGTTCAAACTGGCTAGTGTGAGTACACCCTAAGTGGCCATCAGCACATCAGCACTTATTTGCATCGTAATTCATTGTAAATGCTGCATTTCTAGCAATCTCAGGATTTTCTGTAATTGGAAAACAAAGTTAGATCTTTTTTTTATTTTTCTTATTATTCTTATTTTTCTTACTCAAATTATTCTTCTTATTTTCTTATATTTGGGGGGTGGGGGTCTAGGCATAGTTTCAGAAAAATATTTGCAGGAGTCTCATTTTTCATGATATCTTATTCAGATTTATTCAGATGTGGCTTTCAACCCATTACTTTTCTAGATTGCTCCAGGACTCATTTCATGTATTTTTATATCAAATAAAAATAAAATTAAAAAATATTTAAGTGTGGTAAAAAATAAATTCACGACACTTCAGTGTCTATAACTTTTAATATTTTTGAGCATTATCAAATCTGGTTGATCAAAGTAAAGCCCACAGTGTCTTCTTTCCAAAGACACCAAAATTATGTTTGTAACACACTGAAGTAGGAAACTGTTACAATTATAAGTTAGGTATAGCACTTTCAGCTGTGAGTCCCATAATGGGGGGTGCTGGCTAACAGGTTAAACTCAAATGGATACCTGGACAATTTTCAATCTGGTTTTCGACCGCATCACAGCACAGAGACAGCACTCATTAAGATAATAAATTATATTCACTTAAATTGTGACTCTGGCAAAATATCGGTGCTGGTATTGCTAGATCTCAGTGCTGCGTTTGACACTGTCGATCATAACATACTACTAGAGAGACTAGAAAACTGGGTCGGGCTTTCTGGGATGGTACTCAAATGGTTCACGTCATACTTAGAAGTGAGATTATTATCTAGGAGAGCATAAGTCTTAGTGGAAGTCCATGACATGTGGAGTCCCACAAGGCTCAATTCTTGCACCGCTCTTGTTTAGCCTGTATATGCTTCTACTAAGTCAAATAATGAGAAAGAACCAAATTGCCTATCACAGCTATGCTGATGATACCCAGATTTACTAAGCCTTATCTCCAAATAACTACAGCCCCATTGACTCCCTCTGCCAATGCATTGATGAAATTAATAGTTGGATGTGCCAGAACTTTCTTCAGTTAAACAAGGAAAAAACTGAAGTCATTGCATTTGGAAACAAAGATGAAGTTCTCAAGGTGAATGCATACCTTGACTCTAGGAGTCAAACAACTAAAAATCAAGTCAGGAATCTTGGTGTGATTCTGGAGACAGACCTTAATTTCAGTAGTCATGTCAAAGCAGTAACTAAATCAGCATACTATCATTTAAAAAACATTGCAAGAATTAGATGTTTTGTTTCCAGTCAAGACTTGGAGAAACTAGTTCATGCCTTTATCACCAGCAGGGTGGACTATTGTAATGGGCTCCTCACCAGCCTTCCCAAAAAGACCATTAGACAGCTGCAGCTCATCCACAAAGTTGCTGCCAGGATTCTGACTAGAACCAGTAAATCTAAACATTTCACACCAGTCCTTAGGTCCTTACACTGACTTCCAGTTACATTTAGAATTGATTTTAAAGTACTTTTACTCGTATATAAGTCACTAAATGACCTAGGACCGAAATATATTGCAGATATTCTCACAGAATATAAACCTAACAGAGCACTCAGATCACTAGGATCGAGTCAGTTACAAATACCAAGGGTTCACACAAAACAAGGGGAGTCCGCCTTTAGTTACTATGCTGCCCGCAGTTGGAATCAGCTTCCAGAAGAGATCAGATGTGCTAATACACTAGTCACATTTAAATCTAGACTCAAAACCTATCTGTTTAGCTGTGCATTTATTGAAAGAGCACTGTGCTATGTCCAAACTGATTGCACTATATTTTCACTGTTTATTATGTAAAATAATTTTCTAAAAGTTTTTAATTTTATTTTAAGTGAATGTTTTAATCATTTTAAAAGTTTTAAAATTGCTTGTTTTATTGTTGTTATTATTTTTCATGATTATTTTACTTTCTTTTATGTAAAGCACTTTGAATTACCATTGTGTACGAAATGTGCTATAAATAAACTTGCCTTGCCTTGCCTATACCAGCTAAACTCCTAAAAGAGGTGCTTCCAGAAGTCATAGATCCTCTTCTGACTATTATTATTTCCTCATTGTCATTAGGATATGTCCCCAAAACCTTCAAACTGGCTGTTACTAAGCCTCTCATCAAAAAAACACAACTTGACCCCAAAGAACTAGTTAATTATAGACCGATCTCGAATCTCCTTTTTCTGTCCAAGGTACTAGAAAAGGTAGTATCCTCACAATTATATTCTTTGTTAGCTTTCTTAGATTTAGCTTTATATGTTACCCTTGGGAGATATCATCAGGAAACATGGTGTTAACTTTCACTGTTATACTGATGACACTCAGCTCTATATTTCTTTGCGGCCCAGTGAAACACACCAATTTGAAAAACTAATGGAATGCATAGTCGAAATAAAAAACTGGATGACGAGTAATTTCTTACTGCTAAATTCTCAACAAAACAGAGGTGTTAATTATAGGACCTAAAAACTCTGCATGTAATAAAATTGAACACTGTCTTAAGACTTGATGACTGCTCTGTCAATTCTTCGTCATCAGTTAGGAAACTAGGTGTATTATTTGATAGCAATCTTTCCTAAGAAAGCCACGTTTCTAGCATTTGTAAAACTGCATTTTTCCATCTCAAAAATATACATAAATTACGGCCTATGCTCTCAATGTCAAATGCAGAAATGTTAATCAATGCATTTATGACCTCAAGGTTAGATTATTATAATGCTTTATTGGGTGGTTGTCCTGCATGCTTAGTAAACAAACTACAGCTAGTCCAAAATGCAGCAGCAGGAGTTCTTACTAGAACCAGGAAGTATGACCATATTAGCCCAGTCCTGTCAACACTGCACTGGCTCCCTATCAAACATCGTATAGATTTTAAAATATTGCTTATTACTTATAAAGTCCTGAATGGTTTAGCACCTCAGTATTTGAATGAGCTCCTGTTACATTATAATCCTCCATGTCCACTACGTTCTCAAAACTCAGGCAATTTGATAATACCTAGAAGATTAAAATCAACTGCCCGTGGCAGATCCTTTTCCTATTTGGCGCCTAAACTCATATAAGGAATAACCTACCTAACATTGTTCGGAAGGCAGACACACTCTTGCAGTTTAAATCTAGATTAAAGACCCACCTCTTTAACCTGGCTTACACATAACACACTAATATGCTTTTAATATCCAAATACATTAAATAATTTTTAGGCTGCATTAATTAGGTAAACCGGAACCGGGAACACTTCCCATAACACCCAATGTACTTGTTACATCATTAGAAGAATGGCATCTATGCTAATATTAGTCTGTTTCTCTCTTATTCCAAGGTCACCGTAGCCACCAGATCCAGTCTGTATCCAGATCAGAGGGTCACTGCAGTCACCCGGATCCAGTACGTATCTAGACCAGTTGATAGATTGGTACCTAGATAGGACCTCTACATCCCTGAAAGATAGCGGAAACCAGGACAACTAGAGCCCCAGATACAGATCCCCTGTAAAGACCTTGTCTCAGATGACCTCCAGGACAAGACCAAAGAAAACAGATGATTCTTCTGCACAATCTGACTTTGCTGCAGCCTGGAAATAAACTGCTGGTTTCGTCTGGTCAGAGGAGAACTGGCCCCCCAACTGTGCCTGGTTTCTCCCAAGGATTTTTTCTCCATTCTGTCACCAATGGAGTTTTGGTTCCTTGCCGCCTTCGCCTCTGGCTTGCTTAGTTGGGGTCAACTCATCTACAGCGATATTGTTGACTTGATTGCAAATAAATGCACAGACACTATTTAAACTGAACAGAGATGACATCACTGAATTCAATGATGTACTGCCTTTAACTGTCATTTTGCATTATTGACACACTGTTTTCATAATGAATGCTGTTCAGTTGCTTTGACGCAATGTATTTTGTTTAAAGCGCTATATAAATAAAGGTGACTTGACTTGACTTGCTTTACAGTGGTTTCAATGGATCATTTGCTTCTAAGAAGCTAGTTCATGCTCTTAAACTGGAATCATGCAAAATAAACATTGAACTGAACACTATGGAGACCAAAAACCTCAGCGTAGTCCCCTTAACAGTGGATCTACAAGTGGAAGATGCTCAACAAAAGAACTCTTTCCTGATGAAAGGGTTGCTCTGTCAAGATCACTTGAAAATAAGTCTGGACAGCCTAGTCACACTGGATGCTGATCTAGCTGATAGGTCTAGACCAACAAGACATACTTGCTGCTCTTGACACATGCTGTGGTGAGTCTGGCGAAACCATATGCAATTCTGACTGGCCTGGGATGGACACTCCATGGACCAATAGCTGATGGGTCTACATCTGTTTCTGCCAATTTTATTCGAGCTGACCATTCTTTACAACAAGATGTTGAAAGATTTTGGAAATTGGATGATCCAGTGCTTGTGAACCATGTTTCACTGTCAGTAGTTGATGAGCAAGTTTTGGCCCTATGGAACAAAGAACATCCACCAAGACTGCCCAATAACTACCCAATGGCCAAGCATTGATTAGACCTTTTATGAAAAAGGCTAAAGAAGGATCCAACTTTGCTTCAGAAGTATACAGAGGGTATTAGAGACTCTTTGCGCAAAGAATATGCAGAAGAGGTCGTCGACATTAACAGAAAAGATGGCTGTGTGTAGTACCTGCCACATCATCCAGTGCTACATCCACGTAAGCCAGAGAAAGTTTGTATCGTCTTTGATTGTGCAGCACGGTACCAAGGTTCTTCATTAAATGACCAAATTCATCAAGGCCCAGACCTTACCAATAAGCTGCTAGGAGTCCTCCTCAAGTTCAGACAATAACCCATTGCTATGATTGCAGACATCGAAAGCATGTTCTATCAGGTCTGAGTGCTATCTGATGAAAGAGATGTGCTTTGCTTCCTGTGGTGGGAAGATAACAACCCGAACAAACTACCTAAGCATTAATATATGACGGCCCATCTGTTTGGAGGTGCCTGGAGTCCAAGAGGATTTGCCATTTGAACGAACACTGGATGCCTTTGGTATGTAGAACAAGACTGCATCACATTTGTTGTCAAGTCAGTGGATAAGCCTGTAACAAAGAGAGGAATGTTGAGCACTACCAGTTCCATCATGATCCTTTAGGATTTGCAAGCCTTTTCGTGCTCAAAGCTAAAGCAATCTTTCAAGACTTGTGCCGCATGAAAGTTGAGTGGGATTAGGAGTTTCCAGTGGACATAGCAGCACAATGGCACAGATGGTTGAACGACTTGCCTCTGTTGTCAGCACTGACAATTCCAAGATGCCTTAGACCAACATACGTACATAAGTTGCCATCACTTTTCTGATGCTTTGGAACTGGCTTACAGTGGTGTATCACACATCAGGATTGGTGGCACCTGCAGGCTGGTGATGTCAAAGGCCAGACTTGCTCCTATCAAGCCAGTTAGCATACCACGACTGGAGCTACTAGCAGTAGTTGTTGCTACGGAGCTGGATCAGCATATCAAGCAACAAGTAGAGATTCCAATTGAAAGGACTTTATTTTGGACGGACAGTACTATTCTACTTCAGTACATTAAAAACATACATTGTCGTTTGCAGACATTTGTCACCAACCGTATATCAAAAATAACATGAACGCTCTGAATCATGCCAGTGGAGACATATTGATTCTGCTTCTAACCCTGCAGATGATGTCTCTTGAGGGATGAGTATGAGAGAGATTTTGGCAAGTGAACGATGGGTATCTGGTCCACACTTTCTTAGACACGATGAAGAACATTGGCCTGCTCAGCCTATTATAAATGATTATCTAGATGTAGATCTAGGAGAGCATAAGTCTAAGTGGACGTCTATGACATGCGGAGTCCCACAAGGGTCCATTCTTGCACAGCTCTTGTTTAGCCTGTATATGCTACCACTAAGTCAAATAATGACAAAGAACCAAATTGCCTATCACAGCTATGCTGATGATACCCAGATTTACCTAGCCTCCAAATGACTACAGCCCCATTGACTCTCTCTGCCAATGCATTGATGAAATTAATAGTTGGATGCGCCAGAACTTTCTTCAGTTAAACAAGGAAAAAACTGAAGTCATTGCATTTGGAAACAAATATGAAGTTTTCAAGGTGAATGCATACCTTGACTCTAGGGGTCAAACAACTAAAAATCAAGTCAGGAATCTAGGTGTGATTCTGGAGACAGACCTTAGTTTCAGTCATGTCAAAGCAGTAACTAAATCACCATACTATAATTTAAAAAAACATTGCAAGAATTAGATGTTTTGTCTCCAGCCAAGACTTGGAGAAACTTGTTCATGCCTTTATCACCAGCAGGGTGGACTATTGTACTGGGCTCCTCAAAAAGACAATTAGACAGTTGCAGCTCATCCAGAACGCTGCTGCCAGGATTCTGACTAGAACCAGAAAATCTGAGCATATCACACCAGTCTTCAGGTCCTTACACTGGCTTCCAGTTACATTTAGGATTGATTTTAAAGTATGTTTACTTGTATATAAGTCACTAAATGACCTAGGATATGCTCACTGAATATAAGCCTAACAGACCACTCAGATCACTAGGATCGAGTCAGTTAGAAATACCAAGGGTTCACACAAAACAAGGGGAGTACGCCTTTAGTTACTATGCCACCCACAGTTGGAATGCTAAAACAGTCACATTTAAATCTAGACTTAAAACTCATCTTTTTAGCTGTGCATTTATTGAATTCATCTCGAAGTTGCTCACACCCTAGATACTTATTCTTTTATCAAGACATTACAGCGATTCATTGCCAGGAGAGGCCCACTTTCTGAAATACGGTCAGATAACGGGACTAATTTCGTTGGTGGATTATGAGAATTGCGGAAAGCCATCAGTGAATGGAACCAATAAAAGATTTCTGATTACTTGCTGCTGCAGAACAATGTCAAATGGATCTTCAATCCACCTGCCGCCTCCCACATGGGTGGTGTTTGGGAGCGACACATTCGCACCGTTTGTTCCATTCTAAACACTGTCCAATTGCAGCAGGCACCAGATAACGAGGGTCTAACAACACTGTTTTGTTGTGTTGAGTCTATTGTTAATGGCAGACCAATCAATAAATGGCAGATCCTCTACCACTCACCCCAAATCATCTGTTGTTACTCCATTCCGGTCCAACTCTACCTCCAGGAGCCTTTCGTAAAACAAGATGTTTACCGATGCAGATGGCGCCAGGTCCAGTATCTTGCAGATATCTTCTGGTCAAAATGGATTAAATAATATTTGCCTGCACTGCAGCAACATCAGAAATGTCTACAACCAAAGCGCAATCTTCAAGTAGGAGATCTAGTGATCATTCTGCATGAAAATACAGCACACAATCACTGGCCACTAGGTTTGATTACTCAAGTTTATCCAGGTACAGATGGACTTCTGCGTACTGTGGAAGTGAAAACACAGGCAGGATTATTCAGCCGTCATGTGGATAATATATGCCTTCTGGAAGACAGTTTTATCAGTTGAACTAGTTTAGTTGAGGCATCACCTTTTCTTTCTTTGAATGATCTGTTTGGGTCATTGGTGGCCGGGATGTTGGGATGTTTTATCACGTGTAATAATGTTTAATGTAAATGTGATATGTGAAACATGCTAAATATTAATTGTGAACTGTTTTATGTTTACATGAATGCACATATAAACATGATTTCTAAACTATAAGTAAACAACAACCAATCAACCAAAATGTGTACGGTGTGAGTTCTGCACTAGTGGAATAAAGAACAGTTGTCATAAGGTTATTTGCAACAAAAAGTGCAATTTATCAACCCGCATCTGACGTCTGATGGTTTGTGATGACATAAATATCTTACTGATACAGATGTGTTAAGATGTCATGTATCTGTAAAAATAGTTTAAAAAGTAATCTTTTTTAGCTTTCATGTAGGATTCATGTCCACACTCGAGTGTTTTAGTAAGAATCCTGATATGAGACAAATGAAAAAAGAAGAGTTTATGCATTTCTCTTGAATATGTATACAGTAACCAGTGAGTACATGAAGCAGAATAAATACATGTAAATGAATTGTGGTTCTGCCATGTTAATTAATAAAAATAGACTTAATTCATATATCATATGAAGTGAAAAAAAAAAGTGAAGTGACATTCAGCCAAGTATGGTGACCCATACTCAGAATTTGTGCTCTGCATTTAACCCATCCGAAATGCACACACACAGAGCAGTGAGCACACACACACACACACACACTGTGAGCACACACCCGGAGCAGTGGGCAGCCATTTATGCTGCGGCGCCCGGGGAGCAGTTGGGGGTTCGATGCCTTGCTCAAGGGCACCTAAGTCGTGGTATTGAGGGTGGAGAGAGAACTGTACATGCACTCCCCCCACCCACAATTCCTGCCGGCCCGGGACTCGAACTCACAACCTTTCGATTGGGAGTCCGACTCTCTAACCATTAGGCCACGACTTCCCCATATCTTACGTTCTTTTCAAAACACAATAAACATTTTTATGACTTCTTAAATGCAAACAACCAATTTTGTTGAAGAAAAAAAAAACAGTGTAATGTTTCTTAGTTAGAATGCTTATAGTTTGCAGTAAAATCACATCTTTTAAGCTAAAACATTTTTCTTTCAAACACTCTCATGCACCCACACAGCTTTCACAGACACCCCTCACAAACTGCCAACAACATCCTTAATTTTTTTTTTTTTTTTACATTTAGCTGTGACCCTGATGGAATTATTTTATGCACCGTTTTGGGAAGGTTACTATTGAATTGTAATAGGTTATAAATGAAAAGTTACCCTATTTAAAATCGAATAAGTAGTTTAACTATTTCAATTTCTTTAAAAAAGTCATATTACTGATTACATTTGATTACATGTTTTATTACTTTTCTCCCAAATAGAAAATAAAACAGTTATCGGATAAGCATGTGTCCTTAACTCCTGAAACATCTTTGTCTCATATTTTAGAGCAGTCAATGCAGTTTATGAAATATATGAATTAAATCTATATGTGTGTGTAAAAATATTCAGATGTAACCCCCTCTGTAACCGTTACAATTTTCATAATTAACTGCAATGTAATTATATTTTTTTTCTCAGTAACTGTAACTGATTACAGTTATGTTTATTTTGTAATTAAATTAAATAATTTAGCTATATATAACTAGTTGCTCTCTAAAACTGTTTATGCATTATTACAATAATAGATGGTGAAAGAGTTGATTAACCTCTTTAATGTTAAAAATGCGGACAATATCACTTAACACTAGTTTGGTAAACAAGGGTTTGCTCATAAAACAAGCCAGACAAGCCATTGCCATACAGAAATGTATTATAGAGATGCAGTAAGATAAAACTGCATGCGTGATTAACCGACTTATCACATTTAACATATTATTACATTGACCTAGTTTATGATGAAATATAGGCGTGAGCTAACAGTCTGTAAAAATACCGGTCACACTCAACATGCAGAGAGAGAGAGAGAACTCAACAAACATACCCACTTGGGGTCACGAAACACCCTAACACAACACACATTCTCCAGAATGGTGCTTATGATGGGTTCATAATTTTCATGATGAAGACAGGCAAAGATAAAGAAAATTATTTGGTTTCAGGAACACACGAATCCTAATGCCTAATGCTTCAAAAATAACATAACAATGGTTGCTCCATTACAACATAGCCAACACTTCAAGCCTGTTTTAGCATATGTATATCATATTATTCTTGAATATAATTGTTTAGTCATAAAATATGTTTTAACAGTTATTAAACATTTATGTTTTTAGTTTTTACAAAGGTGTTCAATTGAACATGATTAACTAATACGTCATTCAAGCACTGTAGACCTTCAGGTCAGGGAACTAGACCTTCAGGGTCGGGATCCATATCCCAGAATACTCATACATGGCAGTGCTCTAAATTGTTGGACTTCTGATTAAATGCACGCTCAGATACCCTATATAAAAAGACTCACATTTCCACACTTTTTGTGAAGTATACGCTCCTTACTAGCCTGACTACGTCAGACTTCGTACTTCTGCTCAATTTCAGTTCGCTTCTGTACTCAGTTTGAGATAGCCAACTATCTCCTAGGTCTTATGTAAAAACAGGTAGAAATTTTTCACCAATTACGAAATGATGTTGATTTATTAAAAACATTAATTCTTTTAACATACATTTAAATCTATCTTTGCGGCCTCCCGTGTTAGGGCTGTGGGTAACACTTTATTATAACGTTCTGTTGTAAGTTATTTATAAATTATTAGTTAATTATGAACTAATCATTTACAAAAATTACTAAACATTCATAAATGATTAATAAGTAATAAGTTAACATTTTATTTATGTTTTATTAACTTATAAGTTATTAGCGCTGATCTTCATTTACAAAAACGTCATTAAAATGAACTGTAACTCTGTGAATACTCAACGAAGAGACATGAGAGAGATATCTATAGAAAGCCTGACATGTCTACTTTTAAACTAATCAAGTGCTGCCGAAAACAGATATTCTGTGATAAAGTAATCCATATGAAAACAACGTGATGTCCGTTTTTCACGACTCCCTTCATTATATCTAATGTGAACACGCCCCCCGCGCTGAACGCTCTATTCATATTATGTTTCACTGAAGCACGCGGCTTGAATACGCCCATAACAGAAGACAACGCAGCAAGACTGTACTTCAAGTTCTTTTTATTTTACTGTTTGCTTTGCGATGAGAGGAATAAGACATAATTTACCCCAAAAAGATGTGATGTGGTTGAGGATTTGAGATTTGTATTTCTTCAGAAAAAAAGGATGAAGTGCTTTATTCAGCAGAGATCATAAACATGAGTAAGTCTCTTTTGATTTATTTATATAATTGTACTAGTTTTCACATAACATGTAAACATTTTACTAGTTAGACTTTTACCAAAGACTTTTTCCAAACTATAATTCCTGACTAAATGTATAATCAAGTGAAATATTATGAAGTTTCAGTAACAATATACAATACTATACCATTCAGAAGTTTGATGTAAATAATATAAATGTAACTGTAACAAATGTAACAAACAATGCTTTTCTTTCAATTTATTCCCCCCTAAAAAACCTGAAAAATATACTCAGCTCTTTTCAACATTAATAATAATAATAATAATAATGATAATAATAAAGTGCGTAGAAAATAAGATTGTTAAAAGGATTTCTGAAGGATTGTGTGACTGGAGTAATGATGCAAAAATTCATTTTGAAAGTCAGCTTTGATTGTTCTTAATAAACTGTTTAACTGCTCCCCCAAGTGGATATTAAATTATGTTGTGGGATAATTAAATATATTCTAAATAAACTACAAACATAAAATTATATAGATGTATTTTGTCCTCAAATTCTTTCTTGTAACTCCTCCCTTTCAGTGGCACACAGCTGACTTAAAGGCTCATTATGCAGCTCATTATGCGGGCCTTTGTGTATGGGGCGCCGTTTGTAAAGCTGCTCATGCTGAAAATAGCAGCAACATTTTGTCACATTTAGCTTCAAACAATGTAAAAAAAACGGTATAAATTTTTTGACGGTCACTTTTTAGCACATTTACAACAATATTTGTCAACTTAGAGATATTTTAAATAGTTAAATATAAATATTAAATGTTAAACCTAAATGTTAAATCTAAATGCTAAATCTAAATGCTAAATCTAAATGTAAAATCTAAATCTAAATGTTAAATCTAAATGTTAAATCTAAATCTAAATGTTAAATCTAAATGTTAAATCTAAATCTAAATGTTAAATCTAAATCTAAATGTTAAATCTACATATAAATATAAAATATAAATGTTAAATCTAAATGTTAAATCTAAATCTACATTTTAAATCTAAATATTAAATCTAAATCTAAATGTTAAATCTAAATGTTAAATCTAAATGTAAAATCTAAATGTTAAATCTAAATCTAAATGTTGAATCTAAATGTTTCAGGTGAAACTAAATATTTAGCAAATATGCAAATTCAAAATGTCGGAAGTGCCAAAATAAAAGCTCGATGAGGTCAGTGTGTGTTTATAGCATTGTGTTAAATAAGGAAAAAAATCATCTCATCCTAGGAAATTAACTCTTGGACATGGATTATCGTTAAATTGCCTACCGTATTTTCCGGACTATAAGTCACACTTTTTTCATAGTTTGGCTGGTCCTGCGACTTATTTATCAAAATTAATTTGACATGAACCAAGAGAAAACATGACCCTCTACAGCCACGAGAGGGCGCTCTATGCTGCTCAATGCTCCTGTAGTTTTTATATTTTTAACTCCACTAATGTGATTTTTTTTTTATAGAATTAGAAAACCCAAAATCGTTATCTCTATAATATTTTTTCAATTATTTTATGTGATTTTTTTTCCTGTATAGGATCTCATATGATGAACACGTACAATTTTTATTTACTGTTTTATGGTTTTATGATTGTTATTGTTAAATACAACCGTCTTATCCTGATCTTTTATGTTATAACTTTGGCAATAATAATAAAAAGAGGTACAGGTGCACTACCACTTCACAGCATCACTAACTCCACAGTCCAGTACAGTTTCTCTCAGCGACTCTGCAATGTCTGCACACGTCGAACAGCTGCTCGAAGATCTCACCTTTGGAGAAGACTGATGATTTTATACTCTAAAAATGTAAGTATTACTACTCAAAAATGAAGATTACCCCATAATGAACTGCATCCTTTGCCCACCCCAACACTTACATGCAATAATAATGATAAATGCCAACCAATAATTATATAATTTTTTTTCCTTAAAATTACATTTTAGTAAAAGAAGCAAAATGTATTTTCTGTCATGACATAGCTATACATGAATATACACTAATGCAGTTGATGTGAATGCATCAGTTTTCAGTCAAGCAATTAATACACGAATAGATAAAATATTTATATTTTATTTACTGACAACAAGAAACATGTTTAAATGATTAAAAGAAAGTATAAATGTTAGCATCACAATAAATGCATAGATGTACAAGTCAACAACACATGATACAAAGCTTCATTCAAACTTACTGTTCTAACAATCATGTATTTACAGATGGTGAACCCCACATCTTACTATCATCTGAACACAGCTGTTCTGATTCTGCTGCTGCGCTGTGCTTCACAGTCTCACTCTTCTCAACGGGGATGTCGTTGAGCAACAGGATGAGGAAGACCATGATGTCGGCTCTCTGAACCACACAACCTTGAAGCGAGAGCAGAAGAACACGTGCAGGACAATCTGACTGCTGTGTCTGCTCCAAACAATCGTGTGCCTGCTCTCCACGAGCACCACTACCTTTAAAACATTTACACATAGTTTACAAGTACATGCATTAATTTATTATTTTTGTAGTGGGCTAAACCACTGAACTGGTTCAAAACCAGCAGTATGTCTGTGAGCACGGCTCTTTTCTCCAGGTGGATCAGAGGATTGTAGGCCCCTGTAATAAGAGCACTGTCAATGACTTCAGATAAAAGCTCCATCACATTTTTTGATGATGCTTTTGAAGCTTCTGAAAGTCAGCCTTCATTGTATAAACAGAAACCAGCAGAACAAACTTTACCAAAATCAAATCCTCAAGTGTCTTTTGGTCTTTCTCTAGATGCTCTCGCTGCTCTGGGGCCACCGATGAGGAAGAGACCACAGCAGCATCTGGTCCTGATGAGACAGTAAGAGTTGGAGTGATGGAGCATCTCATCCATATCTCTGGACCATTTCCGGATGCTGCAGTGGACTTCTCCATCCTCAGTGCACACACCAGTCTGCAGAAATTTTCATAACCTACACAAATACACACACACACACACACAATAAAAAAAGTCATTACTTTATTCTTTTGTTTCAGGTATTTCCTTTTTTCCCCTTTCCTTGCAGGTCCTGCTCCACCACAAAAGATCTGCAGCAAATGCACAGAAATCAACAATAAGAAAAGTGCTGTTATAACTCTTTGAAATTACACTAATTAAAATGTTTCATTTATTTTTGTATTGTACTTACACAAATCCTTTGATGGCAGCATTCCTTCATCAGTCACTCTACAGCAGATAAACATAATCTGTTCCTGTAACATCCAGACAAGAGTCAGTTTCCTCTGTGATTTATCTGTGATATAATGCATCTGCATGTTTTAGTAAATGATGTAACTCGCTTTTTATCCAACACAAATGTTTCTAAAATTATCAATATTGCAAATGGACAAATAAAATAGATAACCTGTGTTTAGTTACTTTATGTAGATTTGTTTGTTTACATGACTTACACTCATCTAAAGCAGTGTTGACAACAATGAGTGAACTCAGATGCCTGTTTCATGTCTGTTAAATGTGCTCACCTGCAATACTTATCAAAGACTATCCTGTCAGATGATAGACATTTAGTAATAGTCTTCAAGATGTATATATGGTTTATATAAATCCACTTTTGAGTCGTGTACTTAATGGAGCTCCCCTGTTAGTTATTCATTATATAACGTGTTTTTACAGCAAAATCACAAATAGGCTATATTATGTAAGTAACAAACAGGGTTTAGATTAAGCCAGGATCAGGCCATGGCTCAATTAGTCTTGCCTGTGAAACCGGAGGATAGCGTCTTTACACCTTTTGCTTATATGTTACTGACTTTACACCTTAGATTTAATAGATTATTAACTCCAAAATCAATACCACTGTATGAAAATAACTTGTACTCTTAAATTTAAATAATTATTTCTTGAAAAAAATATATTCTCACCATTGTAACTCACAGCAAGCCGTCATATTCGTCTTCTTCCCAGTTTAACGGCGGTTGGCATCCAGCTTATTGGTGCAATAATGCCCTCTTCTGTTCCTGAGTGTGGATCAGATGTTTTCCTACTAAACGTACACAACGAGTACATTTTTCCAAACGTGTTTATTATTTTAGGTAGTCATTATCACGATAATCCATGTCCAAGAGTCAATTTCCTCGGATGAGATGATTTTTATTCATTCCTCATTTAACACGATGCTTTAAACACACAGTGACCTCATCGAGCTTTTATTTTGGCACTTCCGGTATTTTGAATTTATTATATTAGCTAAATGTTTAGTTTCAACCGAAACATTTAGATTCAACATTTAGATTTAGATTTAACATTTAGATTTTACATTTAGATTTAGATTTAGATTTAACATTTAGATTAAACATTTAGATTTAGATTTAACATTTAGATTTATATTTAACATTTAGATTTAACATTTATATGTAAAATTTAGATTTAGATTTAAAATTTATATTTAACATTTATATTTATATTTAACATTTAGATTTAAATTTATATTTAACATTTAGATTTAGATTAAACATTTAGATTTAGATTTAACATTTAGATTTAACATTTAGATTTAGATTTAACATTTATATTTAGATTTAGCATTTAGATTTAACATTTAACATTTAGGTTTAACATTTAATATTTATGTTTAACTATTTAAAATATCTCTAAGTTGACAAATATTGTTGTAAATGTGCTAAAAAGTGACCGTCAAAAATTCATACCAGTTTTTTAAACATAGTTTGAACCTAAATGTGACAAAATGTTGCTGTTATTTTCAGCATGAGCAGCTTTACAAACGGCACCCGGTATTTGTGTTCTCAGGTGTAAATCACAATGATATTCATGATAGTTGATGCCTACTCGCATATGACTTTTACCAACAAAAAGTGTCTTAGAAAATTTAAATCAATATTTTGTTTTCTGTAAGTGAGTAAACAAGATGATTTTCACATAATTTAGAAAGACAAATTCTAGGCTACAATCTCCAGTTTATTCAAGTGATTTAACATTTTTAGTTTTTCACCAATCACGCATAACATATTTTTTTTTCTTCTCAAAAACACAATCATGTACATACATGCTACTCACATATTATTATAACCCAGTTTGTGCTGATTACAGTGAGACTAAACTTTAGCCATTAAGATATTTATAAGAAACTGAAAAGATTTCAGGGCATGACAAAACTTCTCCAGGCCCCATAAATACCCTTAGACTCCAGAGGGTTAACGATTTACAAATGTGTTGTAAGTTATCTTAAAAAAAGTTGAAATCATGAAATAAATCAAAATGATCATTAGTAGATGGTTTCTAAGTTATTAGTTAATCATTGAAGTATTTATTTCAAAATTGTTTTGTATAATCTCAATAAACAATTGTTAATCATGCACAAATGATTATGATTAGTAAATTAGTAAATAATCAGTATATGATTTATTGGCGAATTTGTTAGCTGGTCTGTGTTCAAATGCATAAACAAGCAGTTATGCTAAAGCACTATTTTTTAAGAAGAGTAACTCATTTGTTTTGGATAGTTTTCACTTTAGATTAGGGGATGCAGAATGTTTTATAAATGACTTGTGTACATATACAAATAATTTTGTATGTATAATTTCCTTAATAATTTCCTTAAGCGTAAAGGGGCAACTGTATTTTAAATGCTAGAAAAGAGTCCATAGTTTCTGTTACATCAAGTTGTTCTGAGGTTTTAGATATGCTAAGGAATTGGGATACATCAGGAAGGTTACTTACAAAGCATTATTTTGTGGTAGAAGTGATGGTTCTACCAGACTTGTAAAAAGAAATAGAATAAATTACAGACTGAGAACTGAAGAGTAATAGTTTTTAAAAGGTTTTTCAAGGATCGAATGGGAGGATGCTTGACAGATGTTTTAAGGGAAGAATGTTCCATAATCTGGGAGCCACAAGACTGAAAGCCCTAGCTTTCATAGTCACCAGATGAAATTTAGGGGTTTACAATCCCTCATTAGAAGATTGTAACGAGTGAGCAGGTACATAAGTCAAGTCAAGTCACCTTTATTTATATAGCGCTTTAAACAAAATACATTGCATCAAAGCAACTGAACAAAATTCATTAGGAAAACAGTGTGTCAATAATGCAAAATGACAGTTAAAGGCAGTTCATCATTGAATTCAGTGATGTCCTCATCTCAGTTCAGTTTAAATAGTGTCTGTGCAATCATTTGCAATCAAGTCAATGATGTCACTGTAAATGAAGTGACCCCAACTAAGCGAGCCAGAGGTGACAGCGGCAAGGAACCAAACTCCATCGGTGACAGAATGGAGAAAAAACCTTGTGTCATGGCTCGAAAGAACAGTCAAGGATTCAATAGCAAGTGAACTAGTGTTTAATGACACAAAAGAACAGAGGTAGTGTAGGTCAAAAGACCACAGGCATAATCAAATACCAGGCTCGGCAACGCAGGACTCAGGGGCAGACAGCTAGCAGGAGACCAGAACACGATCCTCCGAACAAGGCAGAAATCCAAACGGACACCAGGAACTGGGGCGAGGAGAAATGATGGAGCGTGCCGACCAGAGAACCTCCACAACCATCTGACAAAGACAGGAAGGAGTGACAAACAATATATAGGACATACTCATTCAAAACAGCTGGTGCTGATCAGCTCATCAGCGAAACCCGAGCCGCGCTGATGAGCCGCACCCATTCAACCCACGTGCACCCACACAGCGAGGGCGAAACCTTGGGAGAAACCAGAGTTTTTCAGTTGGGGGGCAGTTCTCCTCTGACCAGACAAAACCCGCAGTTCAATTCCAGGCTGCAGCAAAGTCAGATTGTGCAGAAGAATCATCTGTTTTCTGTGGTCTTGTCCTGGTGGTCATCTAAGACAATGTCTTTACAGGGGATCTGTATCTGGGGCTCTAGTTGTCCTGGTCTCCACTGTCTTTCAGGGATGTAGAGGTCCTTTCTAGGTGCCGATCCATCAACTGGTCTAGATACGTACTGGATCCGGGTGACTGCAGTGACCCTCTGATCTGGACACAGACTGGATCTGGTGGCTGCAGTGACTTCGGAATAAGAGAGAAACAGACTAAAATTAGTGTAGATGCCATTCTTCTAATGATGTAGTAAGTACATCGGGTGTTATTGGAAGTGTTACAGGTTTACCTAATTAATGCAGCCTTTTGATATTCTAGGTATTATCAAATTGCCTGAGTTTTGAGAATGCAGCGGACGTGGAGGATTATAATATAACAAGAGCTCATTCAAATACTGAGGTGCTAAACCATTCAGGGCTTTATAAGTAATAACCAATATTTTAAAATCTATACGATGTTTGATAGGGAGCCAGTGCAGTTTTGACAGGACTGGGCTAATATGGTCATACTTCCTGTTTCAAGTAAGAACTCTTGCTGCTGCATTTTGAACTAGCTGTAGTTTGTTTACTAAGAATTTAGGCGGTGTCGCTGTTGGACAGTGTTTTCTCTACTTCCTGTTGGCCTTCTGTAGCAAATCGTATTTTTTCTCTAGAATCTTTATCTTACTATCACTCTCTGTTTTTTAAAGTGGTAAAATATAACTTAATTTACACCATATTTCTGATATTATCGATCAATCTTATCAGATTAACTTTGATCGTTCACTTTTATTTTATATCTGTGAGTGCAGTACTCCTGCAAAGCATTAGCACTCGTTAGCTTGTCATTAGCGTTTTCATTCGAACCTATCGCTGTTTTCTTTTCTCCTCTCGCTCCAGTTTTTCACAAGTTCATCAAACAACCGCAGTAAGAATTTTCATCAAGCACGGTGAGTAATGGCTTCTCCCGTCATTGTTACTTGCACCTCTTGCCACATGTACAGTTTATCTATCTCTGTCGCTGATGAGGGATTCACATGTGATAAATGCAGGGAAATAGTTAGGCTGACAGAGAAGATTTCAGAATTAGAGACACGCATCCAAACTTTAATTGAGGACAGTAAAAATGCTAGGGTTCTAGATACGGCTTTGGATGCGTCTAGCTCAGGGATTCCTGTACATTGTTCGGTTCCGGAAACAGAGCCCCTGCAGCTGGGCAACTGGGTGACGGTGAGGCAGCGTAGTCGTGGGTCAAAACACCGCTCCTCTGTTCCGATCAAAACATTAAACAGGTTCTCCCCACTCAGTGATGCACCCACTGAGAAACCTGATGAAAGTGCTCTAGTTATTGGTGATTCTATTGTACGGAACGTGAATATAGAGACACCAGCCACCATTGTCAAATGTTTACCGGGAGCCAGAGCGCCTGACATCTTGGCAAATTTAAAAGTGCTGGCTAATGCTAAACGTAAATACAGTAAGATTGTTATTCATGCCGGCGCTAATGATGTTCGACTTCGCCAGTCGGAGATCACTAAAAATAACATTAATGAGGTGTGTGAACTTGCAAGCACGATGTCAGACACTGTAATATGCTCTGGTCCCCTCCCTGCTTACCGTGGTGATGAGATGCATAGCAGATTGTCATCACTCAATGGCTGGATGTCTAAGTGGTGCCCACAGAATAACATAGGTTTCATAGACAATTGGACGAGCTTTTGGGGCAGACCTGACCTGTTTAAAAGAGATGGTCTTCATCCCTCCTGGGGTGGCGCCACTCTTCTCTCTAGAAATATGGCAAATAGTCTTAGTGTTTATACTTGACTAACTAGGGCCCAGGTCAGGAAGCAGACAGACTGGCTAAACCGACCGTCTGCTAGCTGCCTCCCGTCACAGAGGTCAGTTTATTCTCAGAACATAGAGACTTTTTCACCTAGATATCACACTATAGAGACTGTGTCTGTTCCCCGAACTAGAAAAAAAACAAAAAACGTCCAAACCAAGTTAAGATTAACAATTTAATTGAGGTTCAACAAATAAAAAACAGAAGCAATATGGATAAACAAATGATAAAGCTTGGCTTATTGAATATCAGATCCCTTTCTACGAAAACACTTTTTGTAAATAATATGATCACTGATCATAATATAGATGTACTCTGTTTGACAGAAACCTGGCTAAAACCTGATGATTACATTATTTTAAATGAGTCCACCCCCCAAGATTACTGTTATAAACATGAGCCGTGTCTAAAAGGCAAAGGTGGAGGTGTTGCTTCAATTTATAACAACGTTTTCAGGATTTCTCAGAGGGCAGGCTTCAAGTATAACTCGTTTGAAGTAATGGTGCTTCATATAACATTACCCAGAGAAACAAATGTTAATGATAAATCCCCTGTTATGTTTGTACTGGCTACTGTATACAGGTCTAAAATTGATACTATTAGAGATAAAATTGCAACCATTCAGCCGTCAGCTACAGTATCACATCAGACAGTGCACTATAGACCCCCTGAGGAACAGTTCCACTCATTCTCTACTATAGGAGAGGAAGAATTGTATAAACTTGTTAAATCATCTAAACCAACAACATGTATGTTAGACCCTATACCATCTAAGCTCCTAAAAGAGGTGCTTCCAGAAGTCATAGATCCTCTTCTGACTATTATTAATTCCTCATTGTTATTAGGATATGTCCCCAAAACCTTCAAACTGGCTGTTATTAAGCCTCTCATCAAAGAACCACAACTTGACCCCAAAGAACTAGTTAATTATAGACCAATCTCGAATCTCCCTTTTCTGTCCAAGATACTAGAAAAGGTGGTATCCTCACAATTATATTCCTTCTTAGAGAAAAATGGTATATGTGAGGATTTCCAGTCAGGATTTAGACCGTATCATAGTACTGAGACTGCTCTCCTTAGAGTTACAAATGATCTGCTCTTATCATCTGATCGTGGGTGTATCTCTCTATTAGTTTTATTGGATCTTAGTGCTGCGTTTGACACAATTGACCACAACATTCTTTTGCATAGACTTGAACACTTTGTTGGCATCAGTGGAAGTGCATTAGCATGGTTTAAATCAGTTCGTAGCAGTGAATGAAGATGTATCCTATCGATCACAAGTGCAGTATGGAGTACCTCAAGGCTCAGTACTAGGGCCTGGATGACGAGTAATTTCTTACTGCTAAATTCTGAAAAAACAGAGGTGTTGATTATAGGACCTAAAAACTCCGCTTGTAATAACCTAGAACACTGTCTAAGACTTGATGGTTGCTCTGTCAATTCTTCGTCATCAGTTAGGAACCTAGGTGTACTATTTGATCGCAATCTTTCCTTAGAAAGCCACGTTTCTAGCATTTGTAAAACTGCATTTTTCCATCTCAAAAATATATCTAAATTACGGCCTATGCTCTCAATGTCAAATGCAAAAATGTTAATCCATGCATTTATGACCTCAAGGTTAGATTATTGTAATGCTTTATTGGGTGGTTGTTCTGCACGCTTAGTAAACAAACTACAGCTAGTCCAAAATGCAGCAGCAATAGTTCTTACTAGAACCAGGAAGTATGACCATATTAGCCCGGTCCTGTCAACACTGCACTGGCTCCCTATCAAGCATCGTATAGATTTTAAAATATTGCTTATTACTTATAAAGCCCTGAATGGTTTAGCACCTCAGTATTTGAATGAGCTCCTTTTACATTATAATCCTCTACGTCCGCTACGTTCTCAAAACTCAGGCAATTAGATAATACCTAGAATATCAAAATCAACTGCGGGTGGCAGATCCTTTTCCTATTTGGCGCCTAAACTCTGGAATAACCTACCTAACATTGTTCGGGAGGCAGACACACTCTTGCAGTTTAAATCTAGATTAAAGACCCATCTCTTTAACCTGGCATACACATAACATACTAATATGCTTTTATTATCGAAATCCGTTAAAAGATTTTTAGGCTGCATTAATTAGGTAAACCGGAACCGGAAACACTTCCCATAACACCCTATGTACTTGCTACATCATTAGAAGAATGGCATCTACGCTAATATTTGTCTGTTTCTCTCTTGTTCCGAGGTCACCGTGGCCACCAGATCCAGTCTGTGTCCAGATCAGAGGGTCACTGCAGTCTGCGGGATCCAGTACGTATCCAGACCAGATGCTGGATCAGCACCTAGAAAGGACCTCTACATCCCTGAAAGACAGCGGAGACCAGGACAACTAGAGCCCCAGATACAGATCCCCTGTAAAAACCTTGTCTCAGAGGAGCACCAGGACAAGACCACAGGAAACAGATGATTCTTCTGCACAATCTGACTTTGCTGCAGCCTGGAATTGAACTACTGGTTTCGTCTGGTCAGAGGAGAACTGGCCCCCCAACTGAGCCTGGTTTCTCCCAAGGTTTTTTTTCTCCATTCTGTCACCGATGGAGTTTCGGTTCCTTGCCGCTGTCGCCTCTGGCTTGCTTAGTTGGGGACACTTCATCTACAGCGATATCGTTGACATTATTGCAAATAAATGCACAGACATTATTTAACTGAACAGAGATGACATAACTGAATCCAATGATGAACTGCCTTTAACAATCATTTTTGCATTATTGACACCTAATGAATTTTTAAGTTTTCCTAATGAATGTTGTTCAGTTGCTTTGACGCAATGTATGTTGTTTAAAGCGCTATATAAATAAAGGTGACTTTGACTTTGACTAAGAATGCAGAACAACCACCTAATAAAGCATTACAATAATCTAACCTTGAGGTCATAAATGCATTGATTAACATGTCTGCATTTGACATTGAGAGCATAGGCTGTAATTTAGATATATGGAGAGATGGAAAAATGCAGTTTTACAAGTGCTAGAAACGTGGCTTTCTAAGGAAAGATTGCTATCAAATAGCACACCTAGGTTCCTTACTGATGACGAAGAATTGACAAAGCAGCCATCAAGTCTTAGACAGTGTTGTAGGTTATTACATGCAGAGTTTTTAGGTCCTATAATTCACACCTCTGTTTTTTTTTTTAGAATTTAGCAGTAAGAAATTAATCGTCATCCATTTTTTTATATCGACTATCCATTCCATTAGTCTTTCAAATTGGTATGTTTCATAAGGCAGTAGTATGTCAGATAAATATGTAGGACCAAGGTTATGGAGAGCTTTAGTGAGAATTAGTATCTTGTAGTTTTTGCGCAAGGAAACCGGAAGCTAATGAACGTGATAGAGGATTGGGGTAATGAGATCGCTTTTTCTTGTGTGGGTAATTAAGCGAGCTGCAGAGTTTTTAACATATTTTAGTCGTTTGATATTATTTGCTGACAGTCCATAAATAAGTGCATTAGAGTAACCTAGCTGAGATGTGACGAAGGCATATGTAACAGTTTCAGCATCCTGCTGACTGAGAGAGGATCGAATACAAGAGATATTATGTTGGTGGAAAAAAGCCTGTCTTTACTACTTTACCAATGTGATCATTGAATGAAAGATTGGAATCAATGAGAACGCCCAAGATTGCAAACTTTGGTTGAGCGCATAATCAGATGACCTTCCAGACCCATCAGTTGACCAGAGAGCTTAGATACAACAGCTTTAGTGCCAATCGTAATTACCTCAGTTTTGTCATAGTTAAAAGCTTGTGTTCCTTGATGTAATTTGCTAATGCAGGTGGAGAAAATTCTGAGGTGGAAGGTGTGATAAAATAATTGTTATAAATGACCTGACTTTCTCCCAGTGGTTTATATTACACACAATTTATTTTGTGATTTATATACAGCAAAACAAAACAGAAACATAGTTTATAACATAATGTAAGGTAGTTTTGGTACTTTGGCATTTATTTTATCACTTTTGGAAATTGAGAGGATATTATGAAAATAACTGCTTGATTGTTTTTTTTTTTTGTTTTTTTTTTTCTCGTGCTACAATGGAATTAATATAGGATACAGTGGGTACAGAAAGTATTCAGACCCCTTACATTTTTCTTCTTTGTTATATTGCAGCCATTTGCTAAATGCATTTAAGTTCATTTGACATTTTTGCGCATTTATTAAAAAAGAAATACTGAAATATCATATGGTCCTAAGTATTCAGACCCTTTACTCAGTATTTAGTAGAAGTACCCTTTCAGAATCAGAATCAGAATGAGCTTTATAGCCAGGTATGTTTACACATACGAGGAATTTGTTTTCGTGATAGAAGCTCCGCAGTACAACAGAATGACAGCGACAGAACATAAAACACATAATAAAAGAATAAAAAATTAAAAAATACAAATAAGTAGATAAGGAATGACAATATACAAATTGACAATTGTAGGCAGGTATATTACAAAATGCAGTTATGTATGTACAAGTATATTATGTGCAAAATTTAAGTGTATACTAAGTATGTGTGTTAGATAAATAAGTTTATGTGTATATAAATATAAAGTGTAGTGTGTTCCACAGTTATTATCAAATGTTCATTAGATGGAATGCCTGAGGGAAGAAACTGTTCCTGTGTCTGGTCGTTCTGGTGTTCAGAGCTCTGTAGCGTCGACCAGATGGCAACAGTTCAAAGAGGGAGTGTGCTGGATGTGAGGGGTCCAGAGTGATTTTGCCAGCTCTTTTGCTGGATAAGTACAGTTCTTGAATAGAAGGGAGGGTTGTACCAATGATTCGCTCAGCAGTCCGGATTACCCTCTGTAGTCTTCTGAGGTCCGATTTAGAAGCTGAGCTGAACCAGACAGTTACTGAAGCGCAGAGGATGGATTCAGTGATGGTGGAGTAGAACTGTTTCAGCAGCTCCTGTTGCAGGTTAAACTTCCTCAGCTGGCGAAGGAAGTACAACCTCTGCTGGGCCTTTTTCACAGTGGAGTCAATGTGAATGTCCCACTTCAGGTCCTGAGAGATGGTGGTGCCCAGGAACCTGAATGACTCCACTGCAGTCACAGTGCTGTTCATGATGGTGAGTGGGGGGAGTGCAGGGGGGTTTCTCCTGAAGTCCACTATCATCTCCACTGTTTTGAGGGTGTTAAGCTCCAGGTTGTTGAGAGTGCACCAGACAGCCAGCTCTTTAACCTCCTGTCTGTAAGCAGACTCGTCACCGTCCTGAATGAGGCTGATGAGTGTGGTGTCATCTGCAAACTTCAGGAGCTTGACAGAGGGGTCCTTAGATGTGCAATCATTGGTGTACAGGGAGAAGAGCAGTGGGGAGAGAACACAGCCCTGGGGAGCTCCAGTGCTGATTGTACGGGTGCTGGATGTGTATTTTCCCAGCCTCACTAGCTGCTGCCTGTCTGTCAGGAAGCTGTTGATCCACTGACAGACAGAGGTGGGCATGGAGAGCTGAGTTAGTTTGGGCAGGAGGAGGTTTGGGATGATCGTGTTAAAGGCCGAGCTGAAGTCCACAAACAGGATCCTCACATAAGTCCCTGGTCTGTCTAGGTGTTGCAGAACATAATGCAGTCCAGTGTTTACTGCATCGTCCACAGACCTGTTTGCTCTGTAGGCAAACTGAAGAGGATCCAGCAAGGGTCCAGTGATGTCCTTCAGGTGGGCCAGCACCAGTTTTTCAAATTATTTCATGACTACGGATGTTAAAGCCACAAGCCTGTAGTCATTTAGTCCTGTAATTTCGAGTTTCTTTGGGATGGGGATGATGGTGGAGCGTTTTAAGCATGAAGGGACTTCGCACAGCTCCAGCGATCTGTTGAAGATTTGTGTGAAGATGGGGGCCAACTGGTCAGCACAGGATTTCAGACAGGCTAGTGTAACACAATCTGGGCCTGGTGCTTTTTTCCTTTTCTGCTTCCGGAAGACCTGGCGCACCACATCCTTGCTGATCTGTATTGCAGGTGTGGGGGAGAGGGGGGATGCAGGAGGTGTGAATGGTGAGAGTGCTTGATTGGAGAGGTGTTCGGGATGGGTTGCAGGAGTTGTTAATGGTGATATTTTAATCTAATACAGCCATGAGTCTTTTTGGGAAAGAAGCAACAAGTTTTTCACAACTGGATTTGGGGATTCCTCTGCCATTCCTCCTTGCAGATCCTTTCCAGTTCTGTCTGGTTGGATGGTAAACGTTGGTAGACAGCCATTTTCAGGTCTCTCCAGAGATACTCAAGTCAGGGCTCTGGCTGGGCCATTCAAGAACAGTCACAGAGATATTGTGAAGCCACCCCTTCGTTATTTTAGCTGTGTGCTTATGGTCATTGTCTTGTTGGAAGGTGAGCCTTATTATATATGAGTGTCACAGCAAAGGGTCTGTATATTTAGGACCATGTGAAATTTCAGTTTTTCTTTTTTTTTTATAAATCTGCAAAAATGTCAACAATTCTGTGTTTTTCTGTCAATATGGGGTGCTGTGTGTACATTAATAAGGAAAAAAATTACTTGATTTTAGCAAATGGCTGCAATATAACCAAAAGTGAAACATTTAAGGGGGTCTGAATACTTTCCATACCCACTGTATGTGTTTGGACAGCATGGCTGGTGTTTTTTTTTTTTTAATATTGCTTGAAAAATGGGGTGAAATTGTGCTATATGTGTAGTGTATGAGAATAGCATTATTTTACTGAAAATAGCTTTAAATTCACTGCTGAATATAGGCAGCTGTTATTATTGAATAGAAGCAGCTTGCAACAGTTGATTAGATATTATTGAACAACACTGAACGATGCTACCACAATAAAAAATACACTTTTTCACAGTAAATAAAACACTCCTTTATAATATACACATGTAAAATATTAATAATGTCTAATAATAATAATAATAAAACATGCTATATCAGAAGACATAGAGCTGAATTCAGCAATGAGAGAGAGAAAAATAAAGCATTCCTCTTAAAATACACATTTAATTAATTAATTAGAGGTTGTTTTTTTAAGTAAATCACCTAAGGAGAGGATAAAGAGAACATTTAAAATCAAGAGTTTTCTATAGTCCAGGTGTTCCTCTTCACGTGTCAAGTGTTCTCATCAGCCTTGAATGCTATTCTTTTTTACTTATATCCAAGATATAGGCTTTGTTTTCATTTTAATATATGATCACATTAAATTTGTGTAAGATAAAAAAATGAAACATCTGGCAGAGTTATTGTACCAGACTAAAGGACTGAGAGCAAATTAATGACCTTCATTTGCTATGCCTGAAACTTCCCTGTGCTATTTTGTCGTTCAAAATATCTTGATCTAGAAACAGTAGTTTGAATTAACAAAATAATCTTTTAATCTTAAATTCCAATCATGGAATTCATCTGTACTTCAAGTTGTCACATTATTAAACACACATACTGTATATTGACATTAGCATCTACAATCAAGTATGAAAAACTGACACAATGATTAAGAATGATGGATGGAAAATTAATAGTGTTATATGTATAAATAGCTAGGGACAAGGACTGTTAACTGTGAAATTAACATGTAAACAATTGGGAAACATCCCAGCCACCTCGCCTTAATCTCCCCCTTCCCCGCATAAAACACACACTTGCCAGTCTCATTCAAACCCCAACATTCTTGATAAATGTACACAAAGCCTTACACAAAGGCCTTGTTGTTCTTGTAATGGGTAAGCTCCTAATAGATATATATTTTCAGGATTATATCAGCATTCAACTGCAAATTCTGAGTTTTACTACTCTGGTCCTTGTCTATGAATAAGAGTATCCTTTGAATACTTCTGACACCTGGTGCCGTGGGTTGGAGATGTGTGGGGGCTCAGAGTAGTTTGCTTTGCCAGCATAGCTTTCTCCCACACTTTTTTTCACATTGTTCTCCTTCAATAAAGAAAAAGCACCTTACAAAGTCTGGACTCCAGAAATGTTTTTTTTCCTTATGACTCCCCAGCAAACATTCGGACGTCTTGACCGTTGAAAAGACGTCCGTCCGACACGTCCCGTCATGGTTGAAAAATAGCTCCAAAATGAAAGTTGAAACGACGGCTTTGACTTCTTCTGGATGTGAACTGCACGTCTTTTCTGCAGGTCTTCTGGATGTCTAAACGTGTCGATTTCTGGATGTTGTCGTTTAAATGTTTAAATGCGTTGCTGCATAGTTTAAGTGTATGTATATATAAGCCTGCATATAAAATAACCACACACCCACTGTGTAACATCGTGAAAGGCAATAAATTATGTCTTGAGGTTAAACACATCTTGACAAACGTTCAAGATCGGTCCAGTCAGACCTGAACATCCATAAAACATCTTAATCATGTGTACATCACAAACATTAACACATTATTTGTGGACGTATGCAAAAAAGTAGTATGTTCTGATTTAGCACATTTTATTGTTTTTGAACAGTTTAGCATCTGTTAACCAAATTAAAATACCAATTATTATGAATTATTATATAAAGGGATAGTTTACCCAAAAATGAAAATTCTGTCATTAACTCACCCTCATGTTTCAAACCTGTATACCTTTCTATGTTCTGATGATATTGTTTTCACGTTTGCTTTACTGGGACAATGACAAATAAGAATCTTCAAGATGATAAAAATCTATTTAAAAAATTATTTTTTCAATGTAATCTTTGTATCCATTTTGGATTTCTGAAATAAGTTTACAGGCCTACCATTTTCGTCAGAAATATGATTTAATGAGGGTCATCACTGAATAAAAAGTGCTGAAATGCTCAATGTTGAAGTCCATTATTATTGTCAAAAATTTCTATTTTCGCAGTATTTGTTTATTAATGTTTTTAATATATAATAATCTAAATTTTATTTTATTTACATTTATTTTTAAATACTTTAATCATATAAATAATATTACGAATATGATTAATATTTGAACGTGACATAACCACCTTGCAGGAGCCATTGTTGTCATGTGACAAGAAAATCATAAAACATAGAAGACCCTCATCATAAAAAAATGTTTGAAATCATTGCCATTTATAAAATCAAAGTGGTGTAAATGATTTTAAACTATATAGAACCGACATGAATTCAAATATTACATTTCTGAGAAAGCGTTCATGTGTTTTCTACTAGAATGTTAAAAGATGGTTTCTTTTTATCATGTCTTTATTAATCTTGTCATTGACTTACACAGTTTTCTTATAAACACAAAGATATTTGGAAGAATATTTGTAACCAAGCAGATCTCACAATCCATTAACTGCCATTGTAGGAAAAATTATTATGATCGTAACATGAGGGTGAGAAAATTATGACTATTTTCATTTTTGGGTGAACTATCCCTAAAACATATTACAGTTGTTTGGCTCATTTCTTGTAACCTCCACCCTCAGCTCTTCTTGGAGTGAGCTTCAGGTGTTCTGCCATCGTTGCATCCACTTCAGAGTCTCCACCTCTTCACAGCAGCTGAGGGAAGAGAATACATTTCTTTTCAAAATAAATAAAATAATATCTTTATGGTCTACAGCTAAAAAAAAAAAAAACTTGGAACAAGATGAATGAATCATGAATTAAACATTAGAAAAAGTAAATCAACATGCATTAGATTTTATTTTTATTGTATAAAAGATGTTGTGCTTTAATGTGATGCCCTTGAGAAATACCCTTAAATAGATGTGTAATTGTGAGAAAGTGAACAGGACATTTCTGATAAGACAGGTGGGCTGTGATGTCCCCTGAATAATTAATTAAAGCGTACCAATAAAAATTACGTAAATATATGTAACTTTTAACCTTCTAACGTTAGCTAATTTTAGCCATACTCAGTGAATTTCAGTTGACAATGTGGGCATAATTTCTCTCGGGTTCCTTCATGTCAAACAAGTAAAACTCAAGCACGTTAATCAAATAATACAAAATGTACTTACCCAACAGTAGATTTTATATAATATACATCGATACATCTCCCTCCAAGAGTCCTCTTCGAGTCCTCTCCTCTCCTTGTGGTTGCCTGCTCAATGTTCCAGAACTTCCGGAAGAAATCGAGATCTCGCGAGATAATCGTTTTGGCAATTACATCCAACTCAGAACGAAATGGTGACCGGATATATATCTGTTTTACATGTATATGCATAGATTCCATAAAAATAATAACTACGAATACATAAAACAGGTTGAAATAATGACTAAATTGCAGCATGGCTTTGCAATCCCTTAACCACACTGGGCAGTTTGTGATTATAATTTATTTAAACAAGATAAAGTAAATATATTTACTTTGTATACAATTTTTTTTTTCCTGCTAGTCTTGCTTGGACGTATTTTCACAGCCGTGATGAGACGTGTAAAATACGTCAGTGGACGTCTATTCACAACCTCTTAAAAACCTCTTAAAAACTACTTGGTGCACTTTAATTATTGCAGAATTAATCAAGGTGTAAGCACAGCTTTTGCATATTCCACAAGGATTTCATAGAGGGTCATGATGGACGTGTAATGCACGTGTAAAAGACGTCACCTAGTGACGTCCTCTCACAACCGATTCACAACGCGGGTAAATATTGAACTACACGTAGCTAAAAGTCAAAGAAACAATTATACATGAGTCCCCATAGAACTATAGACATGTGCAAACGTATCTGAATGCATTTTTAGGAACTGTTCTGTGTTACATATTTCTACCGATTTATGCCGTCCTACCGCGACTATTTTTGGCCGGGCACACGACGTCGCCGTCGGACCAATGTTTGCTGGGTCAGGTTGGGTTTAGAATTTCAGAAGTGTAAGTAAACCGATTGAGAGTGTGTGTTTGTGTTTGACACAAAGAGAGAGAGAGAGAGATAGAGAGCGGATTTTAGCTAAATACTGCAGAGGGTCTTTGCATTGATCATTTGTAAAAACCCTTTTGTGGATTTATCCATATTCATCCCACCTTTACTCAACACACAATCTGGACATTTATCCACCATACATTTAGCACATTTAAATAAACAATATAGGTTTAAAGTTTTTTTTTTTGGAATCATTTTTTTCTTTTGTGAGTGCAATGCTACAGGAACATGGAGGAGATGTCAGAGGGGTGCATGACAGGGATGCAGCCGGGGCCATACACGCAATATCAGAATCAGAAAGAGATGTATTGCCAAGTATGCTTGCGCATACAAGAAATTTGTTATAGTGACATAAGCTTCCAGTACACAGAGACAACAATACACAGACCAAAACAAAATAGGCAAATAAATAAGTGTATAAACAATTGTGCTATAAATGATAATGGAATAGGATTGAGCAAGAAAAAGGGATGTATTAGGATGAAGGGGTAACAAATAAATATAAGGATATTGCACATTTTTTGCATAAGCATAAGTGGGGAGCATTTAACTGTTCATGAGGTAGATTGCCTGGGGGAAGAAACTGTTCTTTTGTGCCTTGCTGTTCTGGTATTTGCCGGCCAGATGGCAAAAGTTCAAAGATGGGGTGACTTGGATGTGAGGGATCCAGAGTGATTTTCTGAGTCCTTTTCCTCACTCTGGATGTATACAGTTCTTGAAGGGTGGGCAGGGGAGCACCAATAATCCTTTCAGCAGTCCGAACAGTTCTCTGTAGTCTTCTGATGTCTGATTTTGTTGCTGAACCAAACCAGACAGTTATTGAAGTACACAGGACAGACTCAATGACGGCTGAATAGAACTGTCTCATGCTTTATGCTTTCTTTTTTCACCCGGACTGTTTGCATATTTTTAAGACTTTTAAGGTTCAGTATTTGTATAACCCTCGGTATACCCATTTGTTTGTTACTTTGCAAGTCCATAACCATGTCATGTGGCTTCCCCTTTAAAGGTGTCCCATACGGTTGTGTGAAACTCATTCCTTTGTTATAATTCTACCTTTGGCAGTATGCACCTAAAAGTTCCTTGCAATCTGTCATTATGAATCTGGGGTTTAAGGGACTGGAGAAGTTTTGACATGCCCTGGATTTTGTGCATTTTTCAGTTGCTTTTAAACATATAAATGGCTTAAGTTTTTGAGAAAACAAAATTTATTCGTGGTTAGTGAAAAACTAAAATTTTGAAGTCACTGAAATAAGGTCATTAAACACATACAGAATGATACATATACAGAATACATATGGTCCCTACACCTTGTTTATTGCGCCCTACTCCCTGAGCAGGGGTTTACTTCACTTTGGATCATGGACTGAAATTGGGAACCACTGATGTAGCCTATTGTAGTAATGTTAGCTACATTCAACTTGAAACATGTCTACAGATTGCGGTCAACGAGAGCAGCTGCTTGCAGTCTGGGGCAGATTTGTAAATAGAAATGTCAGTGACACTCACGCTGTGTTTGCATATTTTATTACACATGAAATTAATTTAATAAAATGCAATATTTGTCAAATACACAGATGTTTTAGAAATGTTTTCATGAGCAACAGAAACACTTTTTATATACTGCTTAATACAGCACCATCTTTTCAAGAACAAAGTTCAACGTAATCATATATTATTTAAATACTAATAAAGTGGCGGTATGTATGCTTTTATCAGTGTTGTATGATAAACGTGACCTAATACAACAATGCGACTATAGTAAAAAAGCTTTTACCTTTATAAAAACACAGATATGTGGCCATTATTTGAATTTAAAAAGTTTGAATAAACCCAAAACACACATGATCGTTTTCATGCAGTGAATCTGGCCAATCGTGAAACAGCTGTGTCATCATCAGCACTCCTGCAGTTGCTCTGGAGAAACTGCAGCAGGTGAGTCAGCTGGCTGCTCTCAAAATGCTCTCTTTGATGCCACACATGACAGTCATGTGGGGTCGGCGTTGATTCAAGTCAGGCAAAATGTCTAACCGACATACACTGCTTCAACTCAGATTGCGATCGGTCTGCACAGCGCTGCATGAAGTCGAACACACCTGTTGTCTGTGGTATTCTGGTCTGTGAGCATAAATGCACTCAGGGGGCGTGGCTTTGGATGGCGATCGCAGGGAGGGTGGGACATTCGCTTTCAGTGCTATCAGGCTAATGTTAGCATTTTCCAAGATCTTCTATTGCACCTTTAAACAGTTTATTAGGAACAATCAAAGCTGACTTTCAAGGCTGAATTTTTAGCATCATTACTCCAGTCACAAGATCCTTCAGAAATCATTCTAATATTCTGATTTGCTACTCAAAATAATAATAAATAATAATAATAATAATTGTATTATTATTAATGTTGGAAAGAGCTGAGATTTTATTATTATTATTTTTTTTTCATGAATAGAAAGTTCAGAAGAACAGCATCATTTGTAACATGATAAATGTCTTTATCATCACTTGTGTTCTAAATAAAAGTGTTAACTTCTATATATACTGACTCCAAGCTTCTGAATGTTATAGTATTGTTACACTTGGAGTAAGACTGGAATAATGATGCTGAAAATTTTGCTTTGATCACAGGAATAAATTCAATTTTAAAATATATTGAAATAGAAATAAGTTAGTTTAAATAGTAAACATATTTCACAATATTACTGCTTTAGCAAATGCAACATTATGTATTTTGCATCAAATAAATGCAGGCTTGGTGAGCAGAAGATAATAAAAAAAAAAAAACATGAAAAATCTTACTGTTCAAAAACTTTTGACTGGTATTGTGTGTCATGTTGAAATATATAAATGAACATCACATACCTGGCATTTCTGAGTGGATGTTACTGGAGTTACAAAGGGCTGGACTCACTGCCAACCCTTGCAAATGTCATCTAGCGCTCTTCGAGGCAAAGTAACTAGGTTTTCAAGTGGGGCGCAGCCTCATAAAACCCCAGGAGAGAAAGGTGGAGGCAATTCACGCGGCCCGAGAAGTTTTTTGGGGGTTTGGCGGGGTATTATCGCTGCTTCATCCCTAGCTTCTCCTCTCTAGCCACCCCTCTGGAAGACCTGACCAGGAAGGGGCAGCCAAAGTGACTACCCTGGAACTCAGACGCTAAAGAGACATTCCAGGGAGTGAAATGGGCACTCACTTCCGAATAGGCCCTGCACGCCCCGGACTTCGGCTGCCCCTTCCTGCTGCAAACGGATCCCTCTGAAGTGGGATTGGGAGTGGTTCTGTCTCAAGTCCAGGAAGGTGAAGTGCATCCCATGTTGTTAATTAGCGGGAAGATGAACCCAGCTGAGAAAAATTATGCAACCATGGGAAAGTAATCTCTGGCGGTTAACTTGTAAGCCAGCACCCCCCATTATGGGACTGGGAATGGGACTCATTCTTTTTTCTGGTGGAATGTCTCATTCAGTTTGTGACACTGTATGCTGCAAAACCATGCCGTTTTTTTTTACAACCAAGACGCAGTTTCCGACCATGAGTTATTCGAGCAACAGAGAAGGACAGCAGCTTGTGAGTGTTTTGTCTCGTTTTCTCATTAGACTACTGTGTGATCGTCATTGCTAGGAAAGTTTTTGCTTTAAATTGTGTGTGTCTTACCCTGGTAAATACGTGCTGAAATTGGCGCTTGGTTTTGCGTTTGCCTATCGCGGGACTGCCCAGTTTCGATCTGCTAAATAGTGAGGCGTGGCCAGCTGACTCCGATCACAGGTAATCAGGCAAATACAAAAGCGGTAGGCTTCACCGCGGCAGCCCTCGTGTGAAGACCGACGATTGTAAAGACATCGACTCTACCTGCACAACTGCACCGAGCAAGGACACCGACATGGCACTTGAGTATTGCTTTTCCCCCCCTTTCTTTACTTTTTGTATAACTTGGTCTCTAATATTTCTTACACTTGTAGTCACTATGTGCTTTCAGATCTCTACTATCACTACTAACACTAGAAGAGCACGCTACGCACATTGCAGGAAGGCCTGTCTGACAAACCTACGGCCTGTCCCTCTGACCTCTACTACTACGCTCTCTATTCCAGTTGGTCTCTGGAACTGCCAGTCTGCAGTTAACAAAGCAGACTTCATTTCTTAAATTGCTACTCATTCCGGTCTCAACCTCATGGCACTAACTGAGACTTGGATCAAACCTGAAGATACTGCCACCACCTCCTCCATCGACTCTTACAGCGGACGACTTCGCAGTTTTCTTCACAAATAAGACAAGAACCATCAGTGACCAATTCTCCACACCGCAGACTGAGGACAACTTTACAATGACCGACACACACTCTTTCTCCTCCTTCTCCCCACTCTCAGGGATGGATGTTTCCAAACTTCTCCTGTCCAATCATCCTACTACTTGTCCACTTGATCCGATCCCCACTCACCTTCAAGCGATCTCTTCTTCAGTCATACCTTCGCTTACTCACATTATCAACTCCTCTCTTCACTCTGGAACATTTCCCTCAGCATTTAAGCAGGCTCGGGTAAGCCCACTGCTCAAGAAACCATCTCTAAATCCAGCGATTCTTGAAAACTACAGACCGGTCTCCCTTCTTCCATTCATTGCAAAGACACTTGAGCGAGCTGTGTTCAACCAGCTTTCTATGTTCCTTGTACAGTACAACCTCCTGGACAGCAACCAATCTGGCTTCAAAAGTGGCCACTCAACTGAGATTGCTCTGCTCTCGGTTACTGAAGCCCTGCGACTAGCAAGAGCAGCTTCAAAATCCTCAGTACTCATCTTACTGGACCTGTCTGCTGCTTTTGACACTGTTAATCAGCAGATTCTCCTGTCCACCCTCAGAAAGATGGGCATCTCTGGAACCGCACTCCTGTGGTTTAAGTCCTACCTCTCTCACAGATCCTTCAGTGTGTCTTGGAGGGATGATGTTTCAAAGTCACAACACCTTGCTACTGGGGTTCCTCAAGGCACAGTACTTGGACCACTTCTCTTCTCCATCTACATGACGTCATTAGGATCTGTCATTCAGAAGCATGGCTTTTCTTATAACTGCTACGCTGATGACACCCAACTCTACTTCTCATTCCAGCCAGATGACCCGACGGTAGCTGCTCGCATTTCAGCCTGTCTGAGTGACATTTCAAGCTGGATGAATGATCATCACCTTCAGCTTAACCTTACGAAGACAGAACTCCTGGTGATTCCAGCTAACCCATTGCTTCATCACAACTTCTCTATACAGCTGGGTTCATCAAACATTACTCCTTCGAGGACAGCCAGAAACCTAGGAGTTGTGATGGATCATCAGTTAAGCTTCACAGACCACATTGCTACAACGACCCGGTCCTGCAGGTTTGCCTTATAGAACATTAGGGAGATTAGACCCTTCCTGTCAGAGCAAGCCACCCAACTTCTTGTCCAAGCTCTTGTTCTCTCCAGACTGGACTATTGTAATGCTCTCCTGGCGGGCGTTCCTGCATGTACTGTCAAGCCTCTGCAATTGATCCAGAACGCAGCAGCAAGGGTTGTCTTCAATGAGCCAAAAAACACTCACGTTACTCCTCTCCTCATCAGGTTACACTGGCTACCAGTAGCCGCTCGCATCAAATTCAAGGTACTGATGCTTGCCTACAAGACAACCACTGGCACGGCACCAACATACCTAAACTCACTGGTTAAATCTTATGTGCTCTCCAGAAGTTTGCGCTTTGCAAGTGAACAACGCCTTGTGGTGCCATCCCAAAGAAGTTCAAAATCACTCTCACAGACCTTTTCCTGGACTGTGCCCAGCTGGTGGAATGACCTCCCAATCTCAATTCGTACAGCGGAGTCTTTACTCATTTTCAAGAAACATCTAAAGACTCATCTTTTTCGCCTGCACTTAACCAACTAATACTAGCACTTTTCCCTTACTTGTCTTTTCATTTATATATAATCCTGACTGCTTCTATTGTTCTCATTTGTAAGTCGCTTTGGATAAAAGCGTCTGCTAAATGATTAAATGTAAATGTAAATGTATTCCATAACGGACGCAAACAGTTCTGTTGCTGAAGAACTGAAGCGTAAACAAAGGAATTATGATCCATATTACAACGTTATTGCTTCTTTGGACTAAACGTGCTCCATGAGATGTCGTTCAGTGGACCCTTACCTTTCTAACTAAACTGAAATTTACAGCTGTGGATGTGTTTATGACTCGTTATTACAATGGATCTGGTATGTACAGCGTTTCCATTGCTCATGTTTTTATGTGTACTGCTTACACAAATGTAGCAAATACAGCCTTTTAAGCTTTCCATTGAAAAACAGCGATCTGTCGTCGATGCTTGAGGCTTAGATCTTTATAATGATACATAGTTTGTCAAGATTAAATTTGTCCCGTTTCATTTAATCTATTCGTAAACACTGACCTGTGCGTGTTTAGGGGCTTTCAGGACGAGGGCGTCAGGGTGCTGGCTAACAGGTTAAATAGGCAGTCCTGGAGCTGCGTTATTACCTTCTCCTTCATAAGTTTACCCTCATAACGGATCACGAGCCCCTACAGTGGATGGCATGGGCCAAGGATACTAACACCAGGGTGACACGGTGGTACCTCACGCTCCAGGACTTCCACTTCATTGTTCACCACTGCGCCGGAGAAGCCAACGCCAATGCCGATGGCCTTTCTCGGATCTGGTCAGCTTTTACAGGTCTGACAGGGGTCAGTCCCCACCCACACCCAATAGCCCCCTTGTTAACTCTGTATCTTTCCAACAGGACCAGGACAATGCTTGGGGTGGAGGTTTGACGAGTGCCCAAGCTCACATCAGCGTTGCCCTAGAAATGGATTAGGAACACCTGCACATGCTCATCACAGGCTGAGAGTCATCAGCCTGAGCCACATAAACCATGTGAGGCCCGACAGTGGGGGAGAAATACTCTCCCAGAAGCTGAGATCTAACGTGTTCTCTCCTTTACATTCCAGAAACCAGCACATGACTAATCAGCCTGAACACGAGCACCACACAGACTCGCCACTACTGGAACTTACTCATTGAGAAGCACCGACTCACATCAGCACCCACCTAACTCACTTGGTCACTTGATTTTTGAATAAATCCACCCTTTGGGGTATTTATTTGAGTTCTCTTTGTTATGAGTTCCTTACACCCCATTACAAAATATAAATGCAAATCTGAATATACAGTGTGTACGGAAAGTATTCAGACCCCCCTAAATATTTCACTCATTTTTTATATTGCTGCCATTTGCTAAAATCATTTAAGTAAATTTTTTCCTCATTGATGTACACACAGCCCCCCAAATTGACAGAAAAACACAGAATTGTTGACATTTTTGCACATTTATGAAAAAAGAAAAACTGAAATATCACATGGTCCTAAGTATTCAGACCCTCTGCTAATCTAATACAGCCATGAGTCTTTTTGGGAAAGATGCAACAAGTTTGAACACACCTGAGCCTGTTAATCAATGTCTTTGGGATCATTAGAAAATCACAGGTAGTTGGGTTTGATCAGGGTTGGAGCTAAACTCTGCAGTGCACTGGCCCTCTAGGGCAAGATTTGAATAGCCCTGGTGTAGAACCATCTCAAGGATGATCAGAAGAAATGGACAGCACCTGAGTTAAATATATGAGTGTCACAGCAAATGGTCTGAACTCTTAGGACCATGTGATATTTCAGTTTTTGTTTTTTAATAAATCTGCAAAAATGTCAACAATTCTGTGTTTTTCGGTCAATATGGGGTGTTGTGTGTACAATAATGAGGAAAAAAAAATATTTTAGCAAATGGCTGCAATATAACAAAGAGTGAAAAATTCAAGGGGTCTGAATACTTTTCGTAACCACTGTATAGTTAAAATTTGAGTATATAAATGTACATCTGAATATATAGAAGTACAACTGAATATATAGAAGTAAATCTGAATATATAGTTATAATTCTGAATATATACATGTAAATCTGAATATATACTTATAAGCCTGAATATATAAATGCAAGTTGTTAATATATAGAAGTAATTCTGAATATATAGTTATAATTCTGAATATATAAAAGTGAATCTGAATATGTTGTTATATGTCTGAATATATAGTTATAATTCTTAACATATAAATGTAAATTATGATTATATAGATATAAATTGTGAATATATAGAAGTAAATCTGAATGTTATTATTTAATAAATGTAAATCATCGTTAGAAATCAGTGTTGGGTAAGTTACTTCCAAAAAGTAATTAATTACTATAACTTTTTTTTTTTAATGTAACATTCTTTGGTTAACAAATAGAAGTACTCTGAATAACAACATATCTGAATAACAAAAAAAATTAGAAAAGTTAAACATTACATTTTAGTTTGGCAAGACTTCAGGAAAAGCCCAAGTAGTAAAATCCATACAAGTTTATGTAAAAATAACATGTTAATTTATGTAGGTAAGAATACGTTACATAAATGATCTTCTCTGCTGAAATCCATGTCAGATCGTGCTGTTCTTCTGAGATAAATTCCTCATAGCAGGACTTCTTTCAAAAACGAGTAGAATTAGAGGAATCTTGATTTTTTTTTTATCTAGATATGGCTGTTTGCACCCAGGTATCTGCATATAATGAGCTCTGATATGGGAAAGACTGTACCTAGCTTTAGTTTCATACAGATTACATAATCAGAGAATATTTGAATTCGTTCATTAAAATGGAAACACTTCAAGATCAGAAATGGGAATGACTTTACCTTGCTCTAATTTCATACAAAGTACTTTATAATTAACTGTACTTAAATTACCTAAAAGTGAGCAGTTATCCCTTACTTTACTTTTTCAGTGGTTAAGTAATTTCATTACTTAGTAATGCGTTAAACCCAACACTGTTATAAATGCGAATATATATATATATATATATATATATATATATATATATATATATATATAGTCTACATCTCAAAATAATTATATTTAATATGAGGCACATCAATAGACTTTTTATTATACCTGTACATACTGTATATAGTTATCAATGTAAATATTTTACTAAATTAATTATTGTAAGCAGATCTCACTAATCTAAACCAAAATGAGTATTTTTCATATACTTTAAAAAAGGGTGGCTGTGGTGCCAAAAGGTCCTCAAAGTCAGTGACAATGCTAATACCCATCTTTTCTACAGAGTTCAGCATAGCTGATAGGGCTACCGAAATTGCCAACAACATCATACATTTACAAATAGTGATTGAAGTGAATAGAGACAGCACTGCAAAATTGCAGCAGCATCTGATATACAGTAATAATTAGAATAATTAATACAATACAATATCTGCATTGATAAAATGTACATAGGCCTTCCGTTTTCATTAAAAAAACAAGAACATCTGCCTATTGACATGCCTAATAATAAATATATATATATATATATATATATATATATATATATATATATATATATATATATATATATATATATATGTTAAAATGTAGACATACATATATATATATATATATATATATATATATATATATATATATATATATATTACATTTATTCATTTAGCAGACGCTTTTAAGTGACTTACAAATGACGACAGTGGAAGCAATCAAAAACAACAAAAAGAGCAATGATATATAAGTGCTATAACAAGTCTCAGTTAGGTTAGTACACGTAGCATGGGCTTTTAAATAATATAATAAATAAAAACAAAACAGATAGAATAAAAAAAGAATAAAGCAAGCTAGTGTTAGAGTTCTTTACACACACACACACACAATTGCATAATAAATGAAAAGAAAATAGAATACAAAAAGATCAGAAAGGTAGTTAGATTTTTTTAAGAATATACTGTATTTTTCGGACTATAAGACGCACCTGAGTATAAGTCACATCAGTTCAAAAATACGTCATGATGAGAAAAAAAAACATATATAAGTCGCACTGGACTATAAGTCGCATTTATTTAGAACCAAGAGAAAACATTACCGTCTCCAGCTGCGAGAGGGCGCTCTATGCTGCTCAGTGTAGACTACAGGAGCACTGAGCAGCATAGAGCCCCCTCTCCCGGCTGGAGACGGTAATGTTTTATATTGGTTCATTTCTCTTGGTTCATTTCTCTCGGTTCATGTCAAATTAATTTTGATAAATAAGTCGCACCTGACTATAAGTCGCAGGACCAGCCAAACTATGAAAAAAAAGTGCGACTTATAGTCCGGAAAATACGGTAATTAGAATAGTGAGTGTTAAAGTTAGAGGGTCAAAAAGAAGGAAGAGATGTGTTTGAAGCCAATTCTTGAAGATGACTAAGGACTCAGCTGCTCGGATTGAGTTGGGGAGGTCATTCCACCAGGAGGGAACATTTAATTTAAAAGTCCGTAAAAGTGATTTTTGTGCTTCTTTGGGATGGCACAATCAAGCGACGTTCATTTGCAGAACGCAAGTGTCAGGTTTGACTCGGGACACAGAGGTAAAGGTGAATTCAGAATGGTTTTATTAATAAGAGTTCAAGTGCCCAGTGTATCGTTGGTGCTCAGTGCACAGTGAAGTTCCGTTTCTCCAGTGCATGTAGGATAGTTCATAGAATGGGGGAATCGCACAGGTGCGAGAGTTTGGATCTCAGATGTCACAGCCACAGTTATAGATCGCTCACTATTCTTTGCTTCCTTCTCACAAGACAAAGACAGTATCCACTCGGAATGATCATGGGAGAATACAGCGACCATAGAATTACATGGCATCGCACGGGGATCCACAGTCCTGGGAACAGCAGAACAAGAACACAGGTTAGCGTAACATTGAGGTGAGTTTACGTTACGTCTGACTTGAAGGCGCTGGGAGACAACTGCGAAGATCTTTACTGTTGGAGGCTTGACAGGGAACTGAGGTGCGCGTGAGTGTATTTATAGAGCTCTTGATTGGTTCCGTGATACGTGGCAGGTGTGGCTGGATAATAGTCAGGTGACTGAGAGCGTTGGTGATTGGTGGGGCCCGGGCTTGCCAGAACCCTGACACTACCCCCCCCCCCCTCCAGGGTCTAACTCTCCGACATCGTGGGGGTCTACCTTTGGGTCGTGGAGCGGGCTTTTCGGGATTCTGGTTATGAAAGTCAAAGTCACCTTTATTTATATAGCGCTTTAAACAAAATACAAGGCGTCAAAACAACTGAACAACATTCATTAGGAAAACAATGTGTCAATAATGCAAAATGATAGTTAAAGGCAGTTCATCATTGAATTCAGATATGTCATCTCTGTTCAGTTAAATAGTGTCTGTGCATTTATTTGCAATTAAGTCAACGATATCGCTGTAGATGAAGTGACCCCAACTAAGCAAGCTAGAGGCGACAGCGGCAAGGAACCGAATCTCCATCGGTGACAGAATGGAGAAAAAAACCTTGGGAGAAACCAGGCTCAGTTGGGGGGCCACTTCTCCTCTCACCAGACAAAACCAGTAGTTCAATTCCAGGCTGCAGCAAAGTCAGATTGTGCAGAAGAATCATCTGTTTCCTGTGGTCTTGTCCTGGTGGTCCTCTGAGACAAGGTCTTTACAGGGGATCTGTATCTAATCCCAAGTTTACAGCAATATGTTAAATTGCATAGACATGAACAGCCATCAATCACTTAATTAACCCTCGCATTGAGTTCCTCAATGAGGTTAAAATTATATTAGATACACCAGCACAAATGTCTGAAGGTACATTGCCTGTGTAAAGTTGTCGCTGATTGGCTGGAAGTTCAGTAGTCGTTGAAGTGATGTCTTGGGAAGCCCGTGGTTGGACGTTGGCTGAAGATGGAGTTGTGTGGCTGGTTGAAGTTGAACGGGCACCCAAGGTCAGGCGTCGGAGACTCGACATTACAAAACTTAACTCAAAACACAATACTCTCAAACGGAAAAGAAAAGAAGTAAAGTTTGACGAGACTATAGGTGGTGTTTCTTCTCATCGTGGCTAAGTAGCAGCAGGCATGCAAGCTGGGACCGCGCTCAAAGAACAGTGATGACAAACAGCATGGCTAAAAGCTAAAGCTAAGAAGCAAAGCTAAAAGCAGGCATGACTGATAGCAGAAGCATAGCTAGAGACTAAAAGCAGGATTTTATGGTGTCCTGAGTATTTAAACTGGCCTGTTGGCCACACCTCAAATGTTGTCTTGACCAATCAGATATTGTCTTGGCTCGGGGGCATCATAAATCATATGTTTATCTTACCAAGCATGTGGTCCGAATTTTCCCGCTCTTGCAGGGTCTAATTTGGACATGATTCCTATAAACAGAATATGATATATTTGACAAATAATTGATTGTCTGGACTAATTCAAGCAAGCAGATTCGATTATGTAGATACTAGACATGACTATGTATCCTTAAGCTATCCCATAGTTATTAAAAGAAATACACAATAAGTGATTATAACATGATAGTCAAATGTGTGGGTTACATATAAATGAATATGGAGTTAAGCGATGGACTGATATTCATTGAGAAGTCATTTTGGAGTTCATTTTGGTCCATATACATGTAGAAAAGACTGTGTCTGTGGAGACCAGAGGTTCAAAGCCCCTTCCCCCTTAGGAATTTCAGTCTGGTTCTGCTCGGTGTGGGGGGGGGGAGTCAAAAGATCTTGTGTAGTACTCTCATGGGTTTACACATGATGTCCTGGCGTTGCTTATCAATTAAGAACAACAAATTTGACAAATCTCTTCTCCGAATTGAAATTGTCAATAATTGTTCAAGTGGTGTTAATGTTGAAAGCTGTTCTGTGAAAGCTTTGGTTGGTTGGTTATCTTGCTTGGGACTTGTGGCAAAGAATGTTTTATGACTTCCTGTTGCCTTACTGAGGAATTCAGCTCGTGTTTCAGCCACAGCCCTGATCGACTCTTTAATTTGTCTGGTTCGAGACATTTCTGCTACATTGTCCTAGTCTCCGCTGTCTTTCAGGGCAATAGAGGTCCTTTCTAGGTGCTGATCCACCATCTGGTCTGGATGCGTACTGGATCCGGGTGACTGCAGTGACCCTCTGATCTGGACACAGACTGGATCTGGTGGCCAAGGTGACCTCGGAACAAGAGAGAAACAGACAAATATTAGCGTAGATGCCATTCTTCTAATGATGTAGCAAGTACATAGGGTGTTATGGAAATTGTTTCCGGTTCCGGTTTACCTAATTAATGCAGCCTAAAAATCCTTTAACGGATTTGGATATTAAAAGCATATTAGTATGTTATGTGTATGCCAGGTTAAAGAGATGGGTCTTAAATCTAGATTTAAACTGCAAGAATGTGTCTGCCTCCCGAACAATGTTAGGTAGGTTATTCCAGAGTTTAGGCGCCAAATAGGAAAAGGATCTGCCGTCTGTGAGTAGGTTGGGGTCTAGGATATCTTGACGTGGTACCTAACATCTTTCCTCTGGTCCATAGTCCTCACAGTCTACCAGGTATTCCAGTCGCCCACCACAACGTCGGGAGTCCAGTATCTCTCGTAGATAGGATCGGCATCAATGGGTGGCAATGGGGGTTTGGCGTCAGGGACTGGGTCTGTGGAGGGAACAGAGACAGGAGCATGATGGGGCTTTAGCAAGGACGTGACAGGGTTAACTTGGTGTTCGATGGGGAATGGTCAAATATACTTAGGGCTGAGCTTTTTACAGGGCTGTCTCAGACGAATATCTTGGGTAGAGAGCCATACTAGCTGACCAGGTTGGTACGTGGGATTTTCTCTTCTATGGAGATCAGCAAAGCGTTGCTGCCGGTTCACTGCCTGTTGGAGATGCTGGTGAGCCTGGTCCCAAACCCTCTAACTGTTCTGGAACCAGGTGTTGACTGCTAGGACTTCTGAAGGTTCACCTGACCAGGGGAAGAATGGGGGTTGATAGCCTAAAATACACCGAAACAGAGTGAGGTTAGTGGATGATTGACAGAGCGAGTTTTGTGCATTCTCAGCCCAGATGAGGTAACAGTTCCACAGGTTCTGGTTCTGGTGGCAGAATGTCCTTAGGAAGCAACTGATGTCTTGGATTTTGTGTTCCGTTTGTCCGTTGGCCTGAGGATGATAACTGGAAGTGAGACTAACAGTTACATTTAACAGGGAAAAGAAGGCCCTCCATACCCTCTAAATCAATTGGGGGGGCATTTCATACGTAACTGTCCATCTCGTCCTCCTCGGTTAGTGGTGAGTTCGGTCCTTCCTCAATCTTCTGTGTTGACACCACTAACCATCTCTGTGAATTTGAAGTTTAGAGGCCTCGCTTTTGAGGCTACCGCCATTGTTGATTCCGGATCAGCTGGAAATTTCGTTTCAGGGAAGTTCGTCAAGACCCACCGTCTCCAAAGAACATGAATTCCAACTCCCTACTCCATCTACGCAGTCACAGGAGAAATTATAAATAAAGGGTAAGTAACCTCTCAAATCACTCCAATTATTCTTAGTGTGGAACCTGACCGCCAGGAATCATTCTCCCCATTGAATTTAAATAATAGTCGTGCAGAACTAATACTGAGCCAACCATGGCTGATTCAACACCAGCCCTTTATTGACTGGAAGACTGGGAAGATACTCAAATGGGGTTGTAATTGTCAAAACACCCACGTAAGTCACCCTATGTCAAAAGTTGAAAGTCAGCATGTCACCCTACCTGTGCACTCCACATCCATTGAAAGACCCAAGGAGAACCAGACTGTCAATATCCCACCTTGTTATGCCTCATTTGCAGATGTTTTCAACCCCTTAGCAGCCTCCAAGCTTCCGCCGCATCCCCCATGGGATTGTGCAATCAATTTTCGGAAGGTTTCAGGAGAGAGCATTCCTGAGGGGCGGATTGACTCACTCTCCATCCCTGAACAGGAAGCGATGAAGGAATACGTGGACGAAGCCCTCAGACAAGGATACATCCGGCCATCCACATCTCCAGTCGCAGCTAGCTTCTTCTTTGTTCCCAAAAAGGATGGAGGGTTGAGACCATGCACTGACTACAGAGCCTTGAATAAAATAAGGGTAAAGTTCAGTTATCCTCTTCTGCTAATCCCATCTTCCCTCAAACAGCTCAAGGATGCCCGTATCTTCACGAAGCTGGATTTACGAAGCGCATACAACTTTATAAGAATCAGAGAAGGAGATGAGTGGAAGACTGCTTTCATCACCCCTGCTGGCCACTACGAATATCTCGTGATGCCGTATGGCCTTGTTAATGCTCCATCCATCTTCCAGAGTTGCTTCCTTCTCACAAGTCAAAGACAGTATCCACTCGGAATGATCATGGGAGAATACAAGGTGACAGAGTGTTGGTGATTGGCAAAGCCAGCGCTTACCAGATCCCTGACAGCAAGCTTCTCGAGCAGCGGTTCCCAACCTTTTTCAACTCGCGGCCCACACAACCAAACACATATGTTTGCGCGGCCCACTGCACAAAAATTAACTGACCCCGCTATTGTTGGATTAATAACTTATTACTTAGAAGCTAGATTGTTGACTGTCTTTATCGAATGAACTGGCAATGAACAGAAAATAACTCTGGCACCGCTTGGCACAACTGCT